>NW_022589728.1:42829929-43276595 GCF_004348235.1 Phoca vitulina
GGGGGGGGGGGGGGGGGGGGGGGGGGGGGGGGGGGGGGGGGAGTCCATTCTCTCATTCCTTGAGTGCTAATGCACTTACAAATATCTGTCAGCTTTGTCTTTAAACTCTTTTTATTTAAAGTGACTCCCGACTTCAGGCCTAATTGGTTCCTGAACGTTTAGTCTTGAGGCATGGCCATAACACAAACTCTTATTTCCTGTAGGCTGTGTTAAATGTAAAGCTTATGTTATACATTGGGCTCCCTTTCCTGGAAGTTTGTTTTATGATATAAAAATATATATGGAAAAATACAAATGCACTTTTTCTTTTTTTTTTACAAATATTTATTACATATTTCAAGCCAAAGATACTAAAGATAGTAAAAAAAAAAAAAAAACTTTCTGTAAACATTACTTTGGGGAATTTTTTTCTGTTTAGGCTGAATTGACTAAAGCTGTTTAGAGTCCAATGTTAAATCTCTCTAAAGCAAATACAGGTAGTTTTCCATTGCTTCAAGGATCTTTAAATTTTGTCACGTTATAGGGTTATCTGCCTCAAATTCTGTTGCACAAGAAAAGTGTAGAAATGTAGCTAAGTTTCTTAATTGCTGAAAGTTGAAGGAGGGACAGTTGCCATGGGAACTTCTTCAGCCACCCATGCTCTTGATATTTCAGAAGGATCTTCTTTGCTGAGCTGTGAATGAAATATTAAGAATTCAATCAAGTCTTCAGAATGCAAAGAGCAGTTGCTAAAGAAATTCATTTGCCCTAAGTACAGTTAGATCAGACAGCTGGGTCTTACTGTCCCCAGTAAGCCTTGAGTCAGCCTTGCCAGTCCATTGACCAAAGTATTGACTCTGGATATGGTCCTTCATGGGGCCGATTGCCATCCATTTTGGTTATCCCTGTGTGGCTGTCAGCAGAAGCTGTTGCAAGTCGAGGTCTTTGGAATTTGCTGGCCAAACATCGTTAGGATGTTTTCCTTTAGCTTTTTATGTGTTTGTGTCTCAAAAAAGTACATGAAATATAAATTTTGGCTAAAAGACCATTTTCTGGTTTTCCTTTTAAATAAGAGGACAAAGCAGGGCCTGGCATTATCTTGTAATAACCAGTACTGACCATAGAATTGCGCCTGTCTGTGTCTACATGAGCTGTTGGAGTTCCTGCAGAAATGACATTAAAGGAAGATCTTTTATCTTACATGTTTTCAAAGATGAAACACATCTAAGCATGAAAGAGAGGATATGAAAGTATTTTCTTCAAACATTTTGGGGTACTTATTTTTGCTTACTGATCTCCACTAGATTTTTTTTTGCTTTGTAGGGGTACATACATGGTAAAGTACATAAATATTTTTGGATTCATGCTCTGTTGACTCCCTTTCTGACTGCATTTGTATTTTAAAAATTACTGAATTATGTTAAGGAAGAGAAACCACAATCTTGCATTATTGCTTACTGTCAGGTAAATAACCACTCTGTAAATCAATATGTATTAAGTAGAATAGATATTTACCCAGCATTATGCCACAGGGATCAAAAGGACATGTGGGGAATGATCCCTGCTCCCTTTAGTTGCCTGGTCTGATTTCCTGGTCAGTTATTAGTGATTAAAAAGCAATATGACATGAATTAGATTTTCACCATAATGCATTCTACTCGCATTTTTTTCATTCATTCAGTTTTCTTATTAGATAACATTTCTGGAATTCTTAGTCTTGTGGGTGACTGCCCAAGTTTTCCAATTTTCTAAGGTGTCCTTTCTGGATCAAGGTATAATTTAACCCTTTCCTGCCCTTAGGACATCATATGATAGAAATTAACAGAAGCAGTTCTAACCAGTTAACTTGGTTGGGAAAATGGGTCCATATTGACAGGAAGAGTTGACAGAAGACACACTTTTAAAACAAGTCATTATATTTAACTTTATTGAGGTCATTAGATCAAGCCCCTAAGAAGTTCTATGGAGTAGGAAGAAAGGGTTTATATTATGAAAATCCTGTGTGATTATGCATTTCTGATGTCAGTTCAGAATCTCAAGATGGCGGGAGGAAGGAAACCAGAAACCCCTACAGGTACACCAGTAATGTCCTAAAGACTATCAGAATTGTACACAGTGGGTTTTGGTGGGGCCTCTTGTGCCCACCTGCCCATCTTGGGAGGTCACCTTGTGATGATAGTTGCTGCCCAGAGGACTCTTCCCCTTCTTTTTTAACTTCTGTGGCTTTAGAAGTCAGGATTTGAAAAGATTTAGCAATGTTTGTTCATTCTATACTGATTTTTCTCTTTCCAGATAAAGAGGCTATCCTCCTAAACTTCATGAAAATAGGTTTTACTCATGCATTGAAACTAAATGTTAAAATATAAGCTGGTAAAAGCAAGGTAGTTTAGTGGAAAAATCTCAGTTCACCAAGTGAGTTGTTAAGTCATGCGTTCTCCTTGAGTAGTAGAAAGAAGAGAGCCTTGGGAAGTGTTTTCTTACCTGATTTTTTTTTTTTTTTAAAGAAGATTTTATTTATTTGAGAGAGAGCATGAGAGGGAGGGAGCAGCAGAGGAAGAGGCACAAGCAGACTCTGTGATGAACATGGAGCCTGACACGGGGCTCAATCTCACGACCCCAAGATCATGACCTGAGCTGAAAAATCAGGAGTTGGATGCTTAACGACTGAACCACCGAGGCATCCCTATCTTTTTTTAATTGCAAATTCTTCTGTTTTTCTTAAGAAATTTTAAATATTCCAACCCAGGAGACTTGAAATTCTCTCACATTTGGAGACTGTGTTCTCGCCTCCAAGGTATATTTATTTCACTGATTCAGAAGATACTAGGGAAAAACAATATGTGGTATATCCATACAATGGAATATTACACAGTCTTTAAAAAGAAGGAAATTCTGACCAGTGCTACAACATTGGGTGAAGCTTGAGGACATTATGCTCAGTGAAATAGGCCAGTCACAAAAAGACAAGTACTGCATGATTCTACTTATATGAGGTACTTAGAATAGTCAAAGAGAGACAAAGCAGAAGGGTGGTTGCAAGGGGCTGAGGGAGGAAAGAATGGGAAGTTGTTTAATGGGCACAGAGTTTCAGTTTTCTTGGAGATAGATGGTATTGATGGTTGTAGAACATTGTGAATGTATGTAACAGCACTACTGAACTGTGCACATAAAAATGGCCAAGCTGGGGCGCCTAGATGGCTCAGTCGGTAAAGCGTCTGCCTTCGGCTCAGGTCATGATCCCAGCATGCTGGGATCGAGTCCCACATCGGGCTCCCTGCTCAGCAAGGAGCCTGCTTCTCCCTCTCCCTCTGCCTGCCTGTCTGCCTACTTATGATCTCTCTCTCTGTCAAATAAATAAATAAAATCTTAAAAAAAAAAAAGGCCAAGCTGGTCAATTTTATGTTATGTATATTTTACTATAATTAAGAAAAGGTATTTATTGGGCACCTGATTTGGGGGGGCTAATTATACTCCAGTGACTGACACGAAAGCCCCCAGGCTTGAGGGGGCTTACAGGTCAATGAAGGTGAGGGTGCAAAACTGCTGAGTTGGGGGAATCCAAGGTCATGTCACGGTTAAGGATGCTTTGGTCGTAAACTCAGGTGACCCTGAACCAAGCCATGAAAAAGGACCTGAAATGGTTCTCTTTGTAATTCCCCCTTCTGCCCAGCTTCCCTTCCCTTCACATCATGTAGTGCTGCCCCAAACCAGGGCCTTGGATCATTGAACCAGCTTCTGCCTTAACTGCTTTGCTTTCTGCTCTGCTCCCAAATCCAGCTCTGCTCTTCCTCATCGGCCTGCACTTTTAAATCCCCTATTTGATGTGTGCGTATCTCCTGTTTATAGCCCACATCGTTTTCTTTTGGGGAACTATAAATTCAGAGAGGACGTGGGCTGTGCACTTTGACTTTTGCAGCACCCAGCACAGTAAACCATACTTAATGAATGTTTTGGATGAGGATGAGCCCCTGAAGTTGGAAGCTGATGTTGCTAATGCCTATTTAATTGAAGGTTATTAATGCCTCTTTAGCACTGAAGGGTAGTTCTGTTTCCAGCAGAGAACAAACGAGCCTTCTAGCTTTTTCCAGTGGTCCCAAAGAATTCACAGTCGGGTTACATACTGACCTGGACTCCCCATCCCAGACAGGAGTGATGGGGTGGTGGGACAGCTTCTGTTTCTTGTGCAGGGTTCAAGGATGGGAACTCAGGGCTGGGATAGGTCTGGATCTCTAGGTACTAGTTCAGCCTATTAGATAGGAGATTTTCCTTCTCTTCCTCAGTGAATAGGCTTTTCCTTCTCCCCAGAATAATAGTTGTAAGTAGGGTCACCATATGTCCTAGTTTTTTATAGCTGTTTTAATTATGAATACCTCCCCCCCCCCCCCAAAGTGCCCTGGTTTGGATGATACATTTTATTGCTACTGTGGTTATAAGAAGGAATAGGTAGAGAATCAGTTTTTAGGGGAAGGTGGGGAGAAAGAAGAGAAACTTCGGCTGCTAGAGACGCAGGAGGTGAGGGATTTAAGAAAGAGCAGGGTAGGAGGGCCTTGGTGGCACAGTTGGTTGATCGACCAACTCTTGGTTTTGGCTCAGGTCATGAGGTCGAGCCCTGAGTCAGGCTCTGTGCTCAAAGTGGAGTCAGCTTGAGATTCTCGCTCTCCCTCTCCCCCTCCCGTTCTTGCTCATTCTCTCTCTCTCTCAAATAAACAAATCTTAAAAAAAAAAAAAAAGGCAGTGTAGTCTGGCATGTTGGATATTCTTTGGATGGAAAAAATTATTTGGCTTTTAAACTATACCCATGCTAGTGTAATGTGTTAGAATTTGAAAGTCTTGAATACTGCATGGGATCAAAGGAGAATTTATTTTAATTAGTCATACTATAGAATCCTTCAGTGCAGGTTAACAGGTTAATGTGTTTACTTAGAGCTTCAAATATTTTTATGGCTAATGGCAGAAGAGTTCACTGCCGCGTACAAATGTGAGTATACACCTTGCATTCATTTCCTTAACTATGAAAATGAATTCCAGTCTTGAAGTTCTGTTTTATATGTGTATGTGTTTAACTTAGATAATTGTATAGTGGATATTCAATATTGATTGACCTTAGCTATTAAGAAAAGCCGAGCTATTAATGAAGGAAATTAGGTAGGGCCATATTAATATCTTCATATTTGTTAAGGGACCATTATGTAAACTGAACAAAATAAGTGTTTTGTTTTGTTTTTTTCCCCTAAAGATTTATTTATTTTATTTTATTTTATTTTATTTTTATTTTTTATTTTTTTTTTAAAGATTTTATTTATTTATTTGAGAGAGAGAATGAGATAGAGAGAGCATGAGAGGGGGGAGGGTCAGAGGGAGAAGCAGACTCCCTGCTGAACAGGGAGCCCGATGCGGGACTCGATCCCGGGACTCCAGGATCATGACCTGAGCCGAAGGCAGTCGCTTAACCAACTGAGCCACCCAGGCGCCCAAGATTTATTTATTTTAGAGAACCCAAGTGTACATGAGACGGGGGGAAGGAGGGGCAGAGGGAGAGAGAGAATCTTAAACAGGCTCTGTGCTGAGCCCCACATAGGGCTCGATCTCAGGACCCTGAGATTATGTCCTGAGCTGAAACCTAGAGTCAGATGCTTGACTGACTGAACCACCCAGGCACCCCCCAAATAAGTGTTTTTTAAAACAGGTATGACTTAAGAACCTTTTATGTTGCAAGTTTCGGTTTAAATAGGTTTGAGCGGATTTTCTGTTAAGGAGATGTACCTCTTTAAGTAAATGGAAAGTCTAGCTGCAAGGTGCATTCAGGGCTGTCCATCCAGCAACCCAGCTATCCTAGCACCATCCTGTTTATTTCCTTTCTCTGCTCTGGTATTTTTGGCCTCTGCTTCAGCCTGAGCCTAGCATTCCCCTTGTGGACAAGTATCTTGCGGAATTTTATTTAATCATGACCACCATGTGTACTTAAAATTTTTTAAAAATTTTCAACAGTTACCCAGTAATATTACCTTACATTTTGAAAAAGCTTTCTAGTTTTATAAAGGACCTTCACACCCATCTTGTTGGATCAGCAAAAAGTCTTACTGGTTGGAGGAATTATCATTTGTGTTTTGCATGTGAAGAAACGGAAGTGTGAGTGACTTTCTGAAGGCGGTCTAGCTGGCAGGGTGAACTTGGACTTCAGCCCACGTCTTTGTCCTGACTTTGTCCATTGCTATAGCCATGATGTTCCTTCTTACTTCTTCTTGCCCAGTTTATTTCAGAAAAGTTTGTTTTTTTTCCAATTTCCTTTCCGTTTAGGCTTCCTTGTTAGGAAAGAAATAACCTTTGGTCGACCCATCAGCAAAATCACCTTACTACTGCAAAATTATCCCCATCCTTTGGGCTTACCCAAGAGAGGCCATGGGGCCTCAGCTCGAATATCTTCTTGATGGCCCTGTCTCAGTGGCCGTCCCATTCCATTCGGAGCATAGGGATTTTTTTCATCTGTCTTCTTTAGCTCTTGCCTTTCCTGCTCGACAACTGTCCTGTCAGTTCTAACCTCCACTTAGCAGACTTACCCTTGTCCCTCAGGAGCCAGGTGAAATGCTGCTACCTGAATGCTATTTTTCTCTCTTCTAGTAATCACTCCCCTAAACTCCTGTCGTTCCTTGACTTCCTCTTGTGACACTTAGCACACAACTGTTTTGCACTATAGCTATTTGTTTTTATTATATTCCTCCCTCAAGATTGTGCTGAGCTCCTCGAGGGCAATGACCATTTCGCATTCATCTCGGTGTCTGGACAGCACTTAGCACAGTGCCATATCCCTGGGAAACTTTGCACTTGGATTTTTTGAATGAGTAGTTTTAGAGATGGTTATGCCCACTGATAAGATTTGAGGATTGCAGAAATTTAGAACACATGGATATTATGTGGAACCTTATTATTGGTATAATTATTACCTAGTTTGAACATAATTTAAAAAAGCAATTGCGTGTTTTTTTGTGCAGTAGGTTATTGCCTACAGTTTTCAGTCTGCCCTCGTTTTTATGGGCCTGTTATTTCATGAAATTGCATAGGTGTTTTTCAGAATACCACTGTGAAGGGGGCGAGGAGGTGCGGAGTTGAGGTCTTGTTCTGAAGCCTGCCGAGCCGGCCCCTTGCGCTGCCGTATATCCTGTTAGGCTAAGCCATGGCGCAGCTGTCCCCGCCTGACCAGCTTTTCCCTTAGAGCCTGCCTTCCCTGCATTAGCTGAGAGAGCAAGTTTGGAGACTTTAACTCCTCTCTGCCTGACCTTGGATTCAGAAATACTTCAGAGGATTTTCAGAAAACTCAGTGAACAACCTTTAGGTGGTTCTGGGAGTTCCTTCTGTTTTATGTATACTTTGTTTTTTTAATGTTTATGTATTTGCATTTCATTCCGTGTTCTTCTAATACTATAGAACTTGGATTGGTCTAATAACTGGCATTCTTAAGAACTAGGTAATTCTGATCTGAGGTCAGAGAAGAATTCACCTTGACAGACACCAGAATGATCAGTATTGGGGAAGGAGGGACTTGGAGATAGACCTTTTAAAATGCATTAAGATTTAGGTAGGTGGAGAGGTGGGTGTTTCCATGTAGTGGTAAGAAATAGAACAAAGTCTCTGGTGAGAATGAGCATGTCCTGTTAGGAGGTGGGCAAGGAGGATCCTTTTTTTTTTTTTTTTTTGAGATGTTATTTATTTGAGAGAGAGAGAGAGAACGAGCAGTGGGGAGGGAGAAGCAGATTCCCCACTGAGCAGGGAGCCCAGTGTGGGGCTCAATCCCAGGACCCTGGGATCATAACCTGAGCCAAAGGCAGACACTTAACCCACTGAGGCACCCGGGCGCCCCGGGAAGGAGGATCCTAACCAGGCTCACATGGAAGACTACTTGAGAGTAGTGGTTCTGAAAGTGTCCAGTGAGCTTCTTAAATGTTCACATTCCTATGTTCCACCCCACCCTGAAATTCTGTCAGTCTGGGGTGTTCTGAGGGGTAGGGCGTAGCCTGGGCATCTGCATTTCAGGCAAACATCTAACTGACCTTGGACACCCCAAGTGACAGAACCTCTGCTTTACGGAGTGGTGGGGACTATGTTTTGGCAATCCTTCCATTTTCGGATGAAGTTTTTGGATTTATGGTGGGGAGACTAGCTCTCTAGCTGGAAGGTCAGTTCCAAGGCTGCTGGTCACCAGTGCTCCTGGTGAGGTGACACATGCATGAGGAGACTGGGAGAAGGGAGGATCAGGAATGAAATGGTAGAACTTCTCCTCACAGGAAGGTACAGACAGCTGAAAAAGACTGCTAAGAGATTGCAGAGAAGTTTCCCATTTACATAATCTGTAGAAATGTTTTAGAGTTAGCCTTTTCATTCTGCCCCTCTAAGTGGTTCTTTATAGTCATCCAAATTAGCCCAAGGTCAAAGATTGGTGTAGTCTTGGGGTTTGACTTGGAATCCGTGAACCCCGGATGGCCCTAAGGACTTCACGAATCAGTTCCCAGAAACTGTACTGTTTTGTGTGGACCCGCATTTTCTGGGGAGAGTGTCCATAGTCTTGATCACATCTCAGAGGAGCCCTTACTGAGGTTTTGGGTGAGATAATTTAATACTTGGCTGATTGGTTGGCTTGCTTTCTCTCTCCTATCTCTTTTTAAAAATCCGAAATCAGTTCCTGGTAGTGGAAAAAATTAGCCAGAAGAACAAAGAAGGCTCCAGTATGTTGGATGGAGTGACAGTGGAGCCCTAGACTTCCTTAGCCCTTCCATTTGTTTCTGTGTGGGTGGGCATGCCATCATTAATAATAAATCAGAGGAAAAAGGGAACAGGGAGCTTTTTGTAGAATGTGTGATGAATTTTTCCTGTTCCTCATGGAGCAATTTCAGTGGTCTCCGCTGAAGTACAAAGAGAGGGCTATTTAACAGCAAGGAGGTGGATTACTAGTTATTACTATCAAGTTTGGAGCTGAGGAAAAAAGCTGGCGTGTGAAACAGCTATGTGTGAATGGATTTCTCAAGTGTTTCATTAAAGATTCCTCAGAATGGTTAGCCCTCTAACCATCCTAGAGACTCTTCTTCCTTCTGATTCCTTTGTGGAAATAAGAAATGCTTTTGGGAAGAAGGGCTAAAAGCCTTTTGTTTGAGTTTCCATATGTTGATTAATGGGCCCAGCAAAGCATCCTGCTGTGAATTCCCTCTGCTGAGGGCCACCATCACAATGAGCAAGGCCTTTTTCTGAAGGGGCACTTTCCATGCAGCCTGTAGGCTGCTATATTGGGTGTGACCATTAAAAAAAAAAAAAAGGCCATAGCACCAGAATGAAAACGGGCCAATTCTAAATGGCCTTTTGCTTTGCAAAACCTTTTTGTGTCAGATTGAACAGTCTCATATCTGAGTTGTGGGGGAAAAATGCAGGCTATTTTCAATTCATTATCGTGTCTTAGAAGTTTGAGTTGATGATGTTTCGCTGGTGGTGCAAGGGCCTACTGGCATCTTACGTCTTGATTAGACATGAAAATCTGGTTCACTAGCTTACCCTGTAAAAGACTTCGGCAGCCCAACTTAAATAAGTGTGAGTCACCGTCAGTAAATATGGATCTAGAAGGCCTACTTATGACTCAAGCTCACCCACAAACTTGGGGACCACCTCCCCACCAACGCTCTCCACTGGGCTATTAATGGCAGAAGCTACTAGCAATTGCTAGGTGTCAGCCCAGACCACAGGGTCTGGATTCATTTGCCTCATCACGGTATTGGGTCCCGAGGCTAGTCAGCCTGGGCTCTCCGTAAGAGTTGTAGATGGTAATAAGCCACATTAGGGTGTACTTGGGTAGAGTATGGCTTTTACCTGCTGATTCAGGATATCAGGGTGACTATCATGCAAAAGTGTGGGGTCTGGGTTTAAAGGATGCTTTCTTAATATCTGAATGGACTTGGTGTAGGTCCTGGTTTGACGTTCTATGCAAATGTTTAATGCAACTTTTATAGATGTTTATTACTAACAACGATAATAAAGGTAGTTGAGGTATGTAGTATTTGGGTTTCCCCAAACATGAGGGGTCAAGGGGGAAGAAAGTTGGAAGAGTCACAAGTGCTTTCTGTTGCAGATTTGTGACGTGCTTCATCCTGACAGAGGAATTCTTCTCTCCTTCGGGCAGTCTTCAGGCTGGAGCGAGCTATGTGCCACCTGCCGCCTGTTTTTAACCTCTGTTTTAGCCTCTCACTTTACGGCTTCCTTTGTTTCTTCCTTGAAGTGGCAGGAATATTCCTGAATATTGAGGAGCTAGTGGAAGTAGCTAGGAACAGAAATGGATGAATGAAATTCCCGGTTTGAGCCTTCTGTTTAAACTGCCAGGTTTAACATTAAGAATCTGCTTTGCCAGGAACATGCAACAAGGAGTTTGCAGCTTTGAAAGCTGCGCCCTTCACTGTCTTGATGTCAATTTTGGTTGGTAAGTAGGATCATAGTGATAAAGCAGCTCTGATCCCAGCTCTGCATGGGAGACAGAACTTTCTAGAAAACAGTGTGCACAAGAAGCAGTCATCCTATTTAATGAGTTTTTGCAGCATAGTATGTTTGTGTAAAATTTTCTCAGCATTCTGGTAAATAGAAATCAAATGTGCCCGTGTACCTTTTATCTCCTGTATAGCAAAGTCTATCGGTCAGAAACATTTCTTGGGTAGTCAGAGTACAGGAATCTAAAAACTGAGTGTTTAACAAAACACCCTTATACTGAAATTGAGATAGTTTCTTAAGAAAACTTTAGGAAAATGCATTATTTAAAAACAATTTGGGGAATTTCCAAACTCTCCCCCTATTTTCCTCCTTTGCATTACCCACCCCCCCTTCCCCAACCTGCGGACTTGACATGGGCCGACGGGGATGGGGGTCATAAACAAAACCTTTTTCCCCTTAGGTTTACCTATGTTTCCTACCCTAGAATTACAAGCCCCTGAGATGTTCTTGTGGCTTTGAAGCTGTCTTGCCTCAAAGTGTGGGAGAGGGTGATGTGAGTAACAAAAATCGTACCTGTTGGTAACTCTGAAAATGGGACCGGAGTCTTTATCTCTGAGAGCTGTCCAGCAGTTGCCATGAACTGAGCAGCTTTTAGAAAAAGGAGTGGCCTCTCAGCTGTTGAGAAAGGGGAAGAGTTCCTTGCTAGTAACAGTGACACTGAGGAGCATTGATACAGCTTAATATAACTGGTATATAGAACCAGTTATAGGTATTTAATATAGCCAATTATAGTTATATAACTAGTCTAGCTCATAGACAGAACCAGTTGTCCTTTACCTAGTAGGTCATTGAAGCCAGTAATTTGGGGGATGTTTATTATTGGCCCTTTGTTTCTCCATGTTTAGAGGATCTTATTGGGCTGATCTTTGTGCCTCCCATCAAGGGAAATAACGGCTTTAGAAGTCCTTATATCCGTTTCTCTTCTGAGGGCTGGAGCAATAACTCATATGTTTGCACACCTGAAATGCCTTTGTGTAGGGATTCAGTAAGTTCATTATTGAATTTGATTTCTTAAAATTTAATGAGCATTGTCTAAAATAAAACCTATTTCTTTATGTGGAACCAGAGCCTAGAAATTGTTGTCATGTAGGGACATGTACACTACTCCTTTAGCCAAGGGTAGTCAGCTAACCTATAGTTAGAATAATCTTTCTAATTCAGCAGTTTTGAAATCTGGCTCCCCTTTTGAGACTGTTTTCTCTTTTAGGTTCTAAATTTTACACTTGAGCTTTTTGGGTCTCCCCTGTCGTGCATGAGTACTTCTAGATACAGACAGCATAGTGTAGGGACCTCTCTGTTCATATGAAAATGGGAACCCAAAAGGTTTTCAAAGACCACATATTTACACGTACATATGCTGTAAAATGTAAAAGTTAAAATCAGAACGGAAGACTGGATGGTTGTCTCAGTCTGACTCTAGGATTTTGGATAGAATATTGTTCTAACTGAAGCACTTGATGGTGGATGCAGACAGTCATTCCCAGAGACAAGTTCCACTGAAAATGGACTTTTCAGGGAAATGCGGGCCGTTCATCGTTCCCGGCACAGCAGCCGTGTCAAAGGTGCTCGTGAGAAAGGAGTTTTGATACTCTCCTCTGTTACGTACGTATCACGCATCTTGGGCTGATTGCCACCCAACTCACAGACCACCAGGAACCTGGGGAAATAACTTAGTAACTGACAGCCCGAAACAAGCCCCCTGATCTCCATTTTCTAGGCACATTTTATTAGAAAATAGAGAATGTTCTATTGAAGTATGCCACATCGATTCCTATTTAAACTGGCCAGTCGTGAGTCTGGTGCCGTTCTGTGATGATTCCTCTTCAGCCTCTCGAGCCCCCAGGAGCCTCCTGTGTAGGTCTCACTTCTGGGGTGACAGGAGTCAAGTGCTTCCCGTTGATGGGTGCTCAGATCTTTTTTCTAGTCCTCATGTTGTCAGCTCTTGGTTCCTACCCACAGCCTCCATGATCCTCTGTCCGACAAGGCCCCCAGGTGTACACGGCTCACAAGTCACTGTTGAAGCCTTGGGACTTGCTTCCTGCTCAGCCAGTGATGAGCATGCTCACCCAAGTCCTGCCGGTGAGCAGGGCTGCTGGAATAGTAGGTAACTCTCCCAGGGGACCTTCCACTTGGTTCGAGCCCCTTCTCGCAGGCGAGGGTTTCTTTGGCCATACCTAGCCCAGGCAGGTGGTGTAGGTGCCAAAGATGCCTGTCATCCCCTTGCTCTGGGGGTGCATTACCTGCCTCCTATAAGCCCCAAGAAATTCACATCTCCCCCACTAAATGGGATTAAGAGAAAATCTGCCCATGGTTATAATTTTCCTAATCAAACCCATCTCTTCTTCATAGGACAGTATAAAACAGTTTAAACAGACCACTTCCTCAGTAAGTAATTACTAATAACTAATACAATGTGTTGTTCATTTGTGCCAGGCTGCTATTCTAAGCAGTCTGTGTATGTTAAGTCAGGGGATCCTCACGGCCATCTTATGAGGCACGCATACTATTACTGGCCCCAGTTTATAGGTGAGTTAACCGGAGACGCACAGAGCAGTTAAGTATCTTGTCCAGGGTCACCAGGGGCTGGTGGAAGCAGGAATTAACCCATCTAGCTCCAAAGTCCGGTCCTTAACCTACTGTACCGCTCATCACCATATGCAGGCTAGTTTCAGGGTGCTTAATTTTGGATTCTGATGGGCTTTTCAGGCGATAGAGTTTGATGATTTATGAGAGCAGGCAGGTCGTTCTCTGAATCTGCTGAGGAGAGCTACCAGGAAAGAGATGTGACTTGCACCGTGCGTTTGGCAGGCTCCAGGGGTCTGGGACTTTCTCTCCTTGCCCTCTTGACTCCAACCCTGTGAACTTGGGTGCCAAGTCCTCTTGTGCCCATTTCCTTTTTCTTGGAATAGGTTTTCTCAGAGATCTTCATCTTCCTTCAAATCTTTCTCTTCTCTTCCTCTTTCCTTTTTCTTGAACAAGGTCAGCCTGTGTTCATTCTTTGGGGGGGAGGGTATGTGCCCCATGAGTCAGGACTTGATTGGCTGGGGGAGATGCCAGTTCTTGTTGTCTCTCTGGAGGGCCTGAATGTCTCCTGATTTGGGGAAAATAACAAATTATACACAGTATTCTTCAGAAGCTGGGACACATTGGTGTGTGTTCTTGGCTGGCTTCTGGTTGGATGCTGCTCTTCTCCCACTAGGCTTGGCCAAAGCCCCTGCTTTACCCAGACCTTGTTCCAGCTAATGTTTTAGTCTCTAGGTGAAATGAGGAATGAAATATAAGATTCTAGTATCTAATATATAACTCTAACTTGTTTTTACTCTGAGCTCCATCTTGGGACTATATTCTATCCAGAAGCCCTGAGGAACTTCTTTTCCTCTTTTGTTTTGATATATTAAAGTTCTTGAATTATATCCCATGTTACTGATCTTGGCAAATGTGGGTTTTAAAATTGAGGGAGAAGTAAATGGTGCTGTGTTGTTATCATGTATTTGTTTGAATTCTATCCAACGTCTCAAAGAAAATTCTATCAAGCTAGTCTTTTGACATAAAATCAGTTTTGCACTTTGCCTTTTTAAAAAATTGATTCATTCAGTCCATATGGTGTTTGTCATATCTAAGTTTATTCTGATTCAGTATCATTGTGAAGTCCCAAGTTTAACTTGGATAGAATTTTCTAGTAGTTCCACTGACTCTGTCTTCTTCCGCATTCAAGACTGAAAAGGACAAAGGAGTTTTAAGGCTTTTTGTCACTAAATTCTAATGTGATTAAAAATAGTGTTTTTGAACCCTCTCAATTTTGTGTCTTGGTTCCGTTGTTCTTTAGAAGGGACACTTCACAATTGTCTAGTGTATTTAGTGAACTTTTCATCAAATGTGGTATACCCTCCCTGCCACGTTCAAGGACTCGCAATGATGAAATTCCTGTGGAGTCTCGAAGCATCTTGCCTTTGTTAGGGAGTAATGCTTCTCCAGTCATTAGGCTTATAAGAGTTTTCTGGTATTGTATGAAAAAGAATTGTAGGTATTTCAGGAATTCCTGATTAGCTATTTTTATAATCAGACTGATGAAAAGAAAGCAGTTTTCGTCTTGGGGTTGTGTATAATACAAGTTTCAGATTTTAACATGATGTAAACATCTGACGGCCTTATTTTACAAAACGCTCTTTTAGGTTGAAGGGGAATTTGCCAAAAAACATAAAATAAGTTTCATTTGATGAATATTTGGAAGAAAAATGTGTTTTGTGAGGAAATAGACTCAAGCCTTATAAACCAGTATTCAGAAAATATTAAAGGCATTCAAATTTGATATAACCAATCTATAAATATACTTACTCATACGGGTTGTATATGAGAATACCTTTTTTAAAAATTGTACTGTTGTATTATTTTGATTTTTTAAAAAATTTTTATAGAAGATACGTACAACAACTGTAGGTATAAATGATCTAGAAGGTATACATTTTAAGATATAAATAGCCTAAATAGTTTTTGTGGGGAATTGTTTTTGTTTTGTTTTTGTTTTGTCTACAGAGTCATTACTCTTGCTAAGTTTGATTGCTTTAGTAACTTCCTTTTCGGAAGAGATAAGGGTAATAGGAAGTTGTAGAGATAAGCTACACTTAGACCAACAGCGGTTTTAAAGCACCTTGCTGTTTTTTTTCTTCTTGGTATTTTATTGGCAGCAAGAACTACACACACCAATAACAGAGTAGATAATACAGCCATTTATCCATTATAAAGAATCACAAATTCTTTTCTTTATGCTTTATTGCTCTACTTTAGAATAGTGCCTTCAGACCATTGGAGTCCCTTGTGCCTTCAACTTATTTGTGTTTAATTTTTTACAGAGATTAATAATCTGCCTGGTTTGACTCCAAGCTCTCTATATAATAAGGTAATTGATTGATGACATACAATTCTGGATTTATACCACGGATATTTTTTTCTGAGGAGCTTTACATGGTCCTTTTTTAAGGTACAAGATTCTGGTGTATTGAAATACAATATACAAGTATCCAAGCAGCCTGTCATCCATCTGTAAATGGTCAAAATGCAGGGTATAATCCAAACTTTAATAAAGTCTTGAGTTTTGTGAATATTATTCCCTTCAGTGAAGCACACATATGTGAGTATTACTCTTAAAGTGATAATCATCTTTGGGCAGATATTTCCTAATTAAAAGGAAAAGGTAGATTTTGTGCAGATCATGGTTTATGTTCCAGCATTTAATTAAAAATAATCTTTACTCTTACGGTGCTGTTCATTTTCCAAACACTTCACAAGGCAATTTCACATACTTTTACCTGTTCATTCCTCACAAGGGTGCTTGGAGATGGGTGTTAGTATTTTAGCTGACTCTCTGAGTGGGACGGAAGCCAGGCCCAAGGGTGAATGCCACTCAGGTTGTTTTTGAACTGGAACTTGGGACTTGGGTTCACTGGTCTGACTTGATATCCAGTCCACTTTCTACTGCACCATACAAAGCTCTGTGGTTTTGATTTTCTTCTTTTTTTATGTTAAGATAAAGACACATTGTCAGCAAGGCACTGAGGTGCAGGTCTGGCCTCTGCCTTCCCACCCTGCGTTCCCTGCCCTCCCGCCGTTCAGAAGCATGGCAGCCTTTCAGCCTCTCCTGCCTTTTTGGCTTCCTCCCTCGGAGGCTATTGCCTGAGTGGCTCTGTCTGCGTGGGACTCTCCTCTCCCCTTTCGCACATCCTTCTCCCCTCCCTTCTTCCCCGAGTTAAGGCTGGGTATCCTTCAGGCCTCTGCCCATGTTTTTTTAACCAACCCTTCCATCCCCCACCCCCACTCGACATTATCATAACTCTGTTCATCTCTCCTTGGAAGCACGCACTTCTGTGGGCACTTTTGTGGCACTTGGTGGTCTCCCTGATTAGAGCAAGCTGGAGAAGGATGGGGACTTTGTCCAGTTTTGCACCCTGTGTTGTAAATGGAAAAGTGAGTCCCCTTTGTGAGATCTTTCAAGATTCATTCCAACACGACCACAGAAATTACACTTAGAGACGCATATGAAATTAAAGAGGTTGTTATGCTCCCAGATCCTAGCAGAGGGAGGTCAGGCGTGCCACGAGGGGGGGAGGGGGGCCCACATGGAAAGGAGTACCCAGGAAGCATGCTCAGCCAAGCGGGTGGGGAGCTGAGAGAGAGTGAGGTCCCCTGGGCAAGTGTCTTCACTGGGGTCAGGATGGAGTATACCAGCAAAAGGCTTGAGGGGAATTCGTTGGTGCCTTTGAATGTCACTAGGTCACAGGGGAGTGCAAGAAGAAGTTGTGGCAGGGACCAGCCTGATCACACTCTTCTCTGGCTGCTGGAGCCAGGATATCGACAACCTGTTTGTGGGGATGCCGAAGCATGAGGAAAACAGGACGTTTTCAAAATTTACAATATGCACCCATTATATTCTCAACCCTGGTACAGTTTCTGGTGCATAAGAGTTCTGGATGGATGGATGGCTGGATGGATGGCTGATACAGACTTTGTTTTGTCTCCTTTCTTTTTTTTTAAAGATTTTATTTATTTGAGAGAGAGAATGAGAGAGAGAGAGCACATGAGAGGGGGGAGGGTCAGAGGGAGAAGCAGACTCCCTGCTGAGCAGGGAGCCTGATGCGGGACTCGATCCCAGGACTCCAGGATCATGACATGAGCCGAAGGCAGTCGCTTAACCAACAGCCACCCAGGCACCCAGTTTTGTCTCCTTTCTTAAGCCATTAGAATCATGGGGAGCCAGTGAGATTCCCTTAACATCCGTTAAGAGTAGCTGGTAGAACACTCAGTCAGATTTGACCAAATTAGGACTCCTGTGTTTTGTTTAGTCCAAACGCCAATCAATTAACCAATAGATACTGGCTACCGAGGGTGGGACAGGGCACGGAGAGCTGTAGCTCTTGCTTCTCCATCTTAGCATTGCTTCATGTTTACAGAGCAACCAGGATGGCTCAGTTAGGTACTGGAAGTTTCCAGGTAAAAGCACACAGATAACAAATATTAGTATTGACTTAGGGGAGCTGCATAAACTTTTAAATACAAATATATGTTGTTGGTGAGATTTAATAACGTAGGCTAGATTTAAAACTTTTCTCTTTGGCTTATATACTTTACAGTCTTGGGAATTTTCAAAAAATGAGACCACTTCTCAGTTACTCCTGACAAAACTTTTCAGATTTAATAGCATTTTCTGCACCAGTCACCTTCCTTTGTTCCTCTTTCAAACTCCCTTTATTGACCCTACAAGTTGAGGCATCCATACAAATCCACGCAGTTCTTTGCTGCAAAAAAAGGCTTGTGATCGAATAAATTTTCTCTTGGTCTAAGAATAGTAGATTTCCAGCTTGAGCTATAATAAATTGTCAGACTTAGTGAAAGCTAGACCTTTCAACTTCCTCTTGGGCTTGATTGTTAAAATAGTTTGTTTGGAGTGAATTCTTAGAATATCACACACATATATTCAAATGTGATTAAGTGACATGTGTGGAAGTCAAACTTGAACTAAAAGCTTACGATGTGGGTTATTTTTGTGATGTTATTTCTGATTTCTCACCATTATGTTCGCCTCTTGGGGCTGATAATTTGAGAAATTAACTATATATAAACTAGCTTTAGTAAGACATTTTTATTACGTTTAGAAGAAAAATGATCCTTCCTATTTGGTTATGCAATGCCCCTGTCCCGTGCACACACACTTTTAACCAATTTTAGGATTATTTTGGTATCAATTTTGCCATGTGTCTGGTCAGTTGGTCTTCATATAAGGATGGTGCCGTTTCTTGCTGAATGGTAATTTTTATCTTTTGGATACTTGCCCCAAACCCAAGAACATGATAGCTGTGTTGTGTAGTAGGAAGGTCCTAGAATGCCAGGCTGGAATTTTTTTAAAGAAGATACATAAATACAGGAGGAACACAAGTATATTAAACTGATCCTGAGGATAGATGTCAGGGCATGTCTAAACCTTGTCTACATTCAGTGTACTTTGTAAATAAAGACCATAATTGGTATGCATGAGTAGT
The DNA here is from genome assembly GCF_004348235.1 of Phoca vitulina. Lineage (NCBI taxonomy): Eukaryota > Metazoa > Chordata > Mammalia > Carnivora > Phocidae > Phoca > Phoca vitulina. The sequence continues at coordinate 42,848,454 of NW_022589728.1, forward strand.
TAGAGCAGTTCTAATTGCATGAAACCCGTCTGAGAGAAGGATCCATTCTGTTCTTGGCGGTTGAAGAGCTTCTAAGTGTAGGGTAGAGCTGTGTGTCATTTAGAAATGGTTTGCTAGGGTTCAGACATGCTGCTTTTCTGGTGGGTGGAGATGGGGTTGAGAGGAAAATAACTAGATTGGCCCTGGTGCTTGGGAAGGGAGAAAGGAATCTGTGATTCCAGCTCAAGATTTGGGTGAGTAGGAACAATGTTTGAACAAAAGAGATGGCTGGTGGTGGTCTGGTGGCAAGCAACTGATGGGCCTTCATTGGTAGGGATGTGGCCTGTTTGGGCACTTGTGTTGGTTGTGGTCTTCACTTAACATCCTTGCCGTGTATGGAAGAGTTCTTTTCAAAGTTAAACATGACAAAGAATTTCTGAAATTTATCTCCTGAGATTGGCTTAGGGTTTGTTGATGAGACTAAGTTCCTGACACTCAGTGGGTGCTTTGAAATATTTAGTGAATGAATGACTGAATGTAATTTTTAAATGGGATAAGTCCATATAAATCAACTATCCATTTTTAAAGCATTTCCACAAGTCAAATGAAACTTATTATTGTGTAATAAACTCAGGTGATAGGAGTTTTCCACTGAAGTGCTTAACTAATAATACATGGTCTTAAAAGTCCCATATAAAGATAATGTCCAGATTATTTTATGAATTGCTAGTGGAGGAACTGGTTTATTTTTTAGACTGTTTTTGCATGCCGTATTAGAACTGGGAAGTAAATCTACTCACGGTAATTTAATAGCAGAAGTTATCTACTTTATGCTCAGTAAAGGGCTGGGTGCTGCTATGTGGGATCTCCCCAAGGAATAATGATGGAAACAAGGTTTCAGTATTTGGCCCAAAGGCCAATAGGGACGAGGTGGGATATGGTGAGAGGAGGAGGGTCAAGGCTGAGTGGCCAAGGAGAAGGTGAAATTTGAGGTGGGGCTTCAGAGATCTAGGATTTTGACAGCTAGAGGGGAGAAAAGAAGGGAATCCTGGAGAATCTCTATGAACTTGGAGATGGAGTAGAGTTTGGATGGTGAGGAATGGTGACCATCTCGTGGAGTTGTTGGTAAAAGGTAGGAAATGAGGTGGGGTATGGGGCCAGGCAGAAGGTTTTTGGATTTAATAAGTGGTTAAGAGGCCACTGAAGGTCTCTGGAGAGAGAAATGGAAGAATGAACCTGTGGTGTAAAGATAAACTTGATTTGCCATGTTTGTGAGTGCTTTTCATAATTTGCTTTCTCTGAAGCTGTACACCACGTATTGTCTGCGGTTGGTTTTGCCCCTACCTTTTCAGCCTAAAGAGAATGAATAGTAATGATTTGGTGCTCAAAGCTTTGTGCATATTAGGTTTTTGTCTCGGTTTTCATATCTCTCTGAGTTAGAGTGCAAATAAGTAGTGCAATCATCCCTGTTTTATAGGAAGGGAGATTGATGAAACTCGAGAGTTATTCAGCTGGAGTCTACCCAAGTTGGCATTAATCCAGGAATACTGAGCCAACTTTTCTCTTCCAGTTACTACCAAGCTTTCTGATATGGAATGAATCAAATGTTTGGGGGGAACAAAACACCTGGACCTCTCTGAAGCTCTTATAGCTTCATATAGGACCAAATGTGAGTTTTTGAGTTTGTATTCGTCCTGATCTTAAAGATGACAAAATGTCATTCACTCCCTCCTCAATTTTCAGTTGGTTTAACAGTTTCCTCAAGATATAATTCACATACCATACAACTTAGCCATTCAAAAAGTATACAACTCCGTGGTTTTCAGTATATTCAGAGCTGTGCAACCATCACCACAATCTAGTTTTAGAATTTTTCCATCAAAGTACCCCCCCAACCCCCCCATCCATTGGCAGTCACTGCCTCCCACCCTGCTCTGCAATTCTCACCTTCTCTCACCCCCATCCCTCCAGCTCTGGGCAACCACTAATACGATTTCTGTGTCTATAGTCCAATGGGTTTTGTTTTTTTTTTTTAACTAGTATTATACCAAATGTTAGCGTGGATTTTGGCATCGGGCAACCTAGGTTCAAATCCTGGTTTACTAGTACTGTGACCTTGAGGAAACGTCTTAACTTTGTAAAGCCTGCTTCTATATTTTTAAAGATTTATGTATTTTTAAAGAGTGCACGTGAAGGAGTCCATGTGAGCAGGGGGTGGGGCAGAGGCAGAAGGAGAGGAAGAGAGAGAATCCTCAAACAGACTCCCGGCTGAGTGTGGAGCCCGACCTGGGGCTCGATCCCAGGACCCTGAGATCATGACCTGAGCTGAAATCAAGAGCAGGCCACTTAACTGACTGAGCCACCCAGGTGCCCCTGCTTCCATATTTTTAAAACATGGATAATATCTGCTTCACAATTTGTGAAGATTAAAGGATATTTATGTAGAAGTGTTTGTTAAGTGCTGTATGAGTTAGTTGCTCCACAGTTAATGGTTCCACTGAATTATTAAAGAGTCTCAAATATTAACCCTTTACAATAGTTGGTGGATATGACAGGGGACAGATTTTATGTTTTTAAGACTATGGATTTTTTGTTCACGTGACTTCGGGTTTGACTTTCAGAATACCAGGAGTGATTGTGTTTCTCTGTATAACCCAGTATGGTAGTACTTACACTATTTTTGGATCATAAGCCCCTTTGAGAATCTGATGAAAGCTATGCACTTACACTTGATTTTATTTTTAAAAAATCAGAAGGTTCATGGATCCCTTAAAACCATCCATACACTCCCTACATACCAGGTTAAGAGCCCCTGGTCTTTTAAAAGAGAGATAAAATAGCTCTTCAAAGCTGGAGTGAGTAGTCCGACACATAGGCAGGAAAACACAGCCATCATCCAGAAGTGTGTCTGTTTACCCTCCAATTCTCAATATCCATGTCAAAGTGTGCCCAGCATGCGTTTGGCCAAGCAAGGCGGATCTTCCTCTAGGTACAGAAATATACACACAACTCACATAGAGAAGAAAGGAAGAGTAGGATCCCTGAACGAGCTGGGGAGAGCAAGAACAAGCAGCCAGAGCCTCTTTCATACTGTAAGCAATGCCCGTTGGGCCTGCACAGTTTAGAACCCTTGTACGCACTCGCATCAGATTCCCAGAGGACCAGTGGGAAGTGGGAATTCACAACAGCCTCACTGTACAAGGGGAGTGGGATGGCCTCGATTGCGTTTATTCTCCGGATAGCTGTTCCTCCCAGGACGCTTGATACCACTGTTGTTTATTTCATAGCAGTTAAATGGCCCAATAGTGCAGCATCCCTCAATCGATTTAACAAAGAAGTTCTTGTCGTGTCTATGAAGCAGATTTCTTCCTTACCAAATCTGGTTTCCTCCTTACTTTCCTTAATTTGAAATGCGTTACTGTGGGAAGTTATTTGGGTACCAGTGGCAAGAGGTCTAAGAACAGATCTAAGAACAGATCTCAGAGGGTTGGGACAGGGAGAAAAGATGGGGCAAAAGCCAAATAGTAGTCAAGTCAGAGTGGGCAGGGGGTCTCTGTAGAAGGAAGAGCACATGCTCCACAACTTTCAGATTAACAGTCCTTTATCAGATACGTCTTCTGCAAGTATTTCCTTCCAGAATGTGGCTTGTTTTCTTATTTTCCTGGGAGTGTCTTTGGCAGAGCAGAAATTTTTAAATTTAATGAAGTCCAGTTCATCGAGGATTTCTTCTATGTATTGTATTTTTGGTGGTGTATCTAAAAAGTCATTGTTCTAGACCATGGATTTCAGTCATGTGGAATCTAAAAAAAAAAAAAACGAACAAAGAGCAGAATCAGACCCATAAATACAGAGGATAAACTGATGGTTGCCAGAAGGAAGGGGGTGATTGTGGAGGGATGAGCTGAAGGGGAGGGGGAGAGACAGGCATCTAGGTATGGAATAGCTAAGTCACGCGAAGAAAGGGCACAGCCTACGGAATACGGTCCGTGATGTTGTAATGGCGTTGGATGGTGACACGTGGGAGCTACACTTGTGAGCACAGCATCACGTTACGGATTTGTCACATCACTGTGTTGTGCCCCCAAAACTAATGTAACATTGTGTGTCTACTGTGCTCAAATAAAAAAATTAAAACTAAAATGTCATTGTCATACCCAAGGTCATTTAGGGTTTCTCCTGTGTTATCTTCTAGGAGTTTTATAGTTTTACATTTAGGTCTATGATCTATTTTGAGTTAATTTTTGTAAAGGGTGTAAGGTCTATCTGGACTTTTTTTTTTTGCACACGGTTGTCCAGCTGTTCCGGCAGCTTTCTCCATCATATTGCCTTTACCCCTTTGTCGGAGATCAGTGGACTGTATTTCTGTAGGTCTGTTCCTGGGCCTTAGCCTTTCAGTGATGTAAAGATAACTGGACAGAGGTGGTACTTCCACCAGAGCCGTTCCCTTGCTTGGCCTTGGCGGGGTTTCCAAAGGTGATGGTCGGCCTGGGGAGTCAGGAGGGTGGGGGTTGGGGAGGCTGCAGGGCACTCCCTGCGGGTCTCAGTCACTCTGGGAGTTTGAGGAGACAACTCCTTGTCATCAGAATGCAAGTGAGAGGCTCTGCATTATTGGAATTAGAGTAAGTCCAGTGCTCCTCACCCCTTCTTCTGCAGGCTCCTCATCCCTAACACACTCATTCTGATAGGCAAAATTTTGCTCTAATTATCTTAATTACTGGAGCCAGGGATTCCATTGAAACACATATAATTGGTAATCCTCACCTTCAATTCTTCTTTCTTAGCGAAACCTAAAATAAAATTAGGGATGTTTTCAAGCAGAGCTTTTATGCTTAAATTACCCCATTTCTCTCTCTGTAGCTGCGGGCTAACCTGAATTCCCTCTTTCCCACTGGGGACTCGGATGGTTCTCCTCTGGAGGCCAGTGTTAATTTAGTGACTGTGGGAGAGGGGACACGTTCATGTAGGGTTCCATTCTTTTCTTTCTTTCTCTATATCCCCGCCCTGTGCCCTACGCCCTGGTGATATCACTTAATTTTGTAGCTTCAGTTCAACATTTTCACACACATCACCCCTAATTTGTTTTTCTGGCTCTGTGTTCTTTCCTCTTGCACCATTCCAACCACCTGATAGGCATTTTCCCTTGGACACCCTGTGCGTACTCAAATACCAAAAGCAAAATCGACCCGTCTTCTCCTAAACTTATCTTTTCCATTGCGGTTTCTGTAAATGCTGTCAGCGAGATGTCTCTGTTGCCAAGTCTTACTGATGTTTCCCCTTTTGAAACCTTATCAATCTCTCCCTTGTCCGTATTCGATCACCTTGCTCTAGATTAATCTGCCTTCTTGACAGTCTTCTGTCTGTCCTTCCTAACCCACCCTTCTAGGATCTCCCTTCTTGCCCAAATTTTCAAGAGCTCAAAATCTCCAGTTAGAGTTTGGGCTTCCTGAGCTGACGCTCAGTCCTCCTGCCTTTCACCTGACCTTCGTCTTTTCTAGCACACCCCCTCATGCTCTTGGCTTCCTAACTCAGCTGAGTGTTCTCTCAGTCCTTTCATTTCCTATAAATATCTTCTACATTTCCGCTTTTTATCTTTGTTCTCAGACTTCTAAACTAGGGGTCCTCCGACTGGAGTGTGCGTCAGACCCACGTGGAAAGCCTGTGACAGTGCAGGTGGCTGGGCTCCACCCCCGGAGTTTGATTCGGCAGGTCTGACGTGGGGTCTGGGAATTTACAGCCCTGACAGGTGTCTGGGCAATGCTGATTCTGGTGCTTCAGGAATCCTACCTTGCATCTTGAGGACCGCTCTTCTAAGCAATCTACAAAGCTGGAAGTAGAAGCAGTACAGTTCATATTTAATACATTTAGTCTGGGGGATAAATTCATAAGGGAGCCATCAGTTACTCAGATCTGTGCATTGGAGTTTATGTACAAAAGTGCTATAACATTGTGTTTTCAACTTAAAAAATATATATATATGTATGTATGTAATATACTTTAAGCTCTTAATTTTTGTCATCTGACAGGCCCTTTGCCTGAAAAAGCACTGTTAAATTGAGGGTTCTACTTCTGTTTCCTCTCTACATATTGGATGAGGACACTTGGCCATATTTATCCATGAGCCACCAAAGGCCACACTCTGTCATTAACAGACCAATGGGTCGGACAGCCAGTCAGCTGCCAGTTACCAAACTACAGGCCAGTGTTCCAAGAGCGGTTTAGCCAACCTGTGCCAGCATCTCTTGTTCCTTTTGTGCCCAGCCTAGGCATAGTCTTGTAGCTTGTTGTAGCTTGATGACTTGGTAATTACAACCTTTTGAAACACACAGGTGTCCCCAGTTGTCCTGGTGAGAAGGTTTTACATTTGAGTTTTATTGTTAAATGTAGGGATCATTTCCCTGTCTCATTCAAAATGGAAATGTAGGTCACCTGTACCCCCACTGGGGGTTAGGGAAAGAGGGCTGGGAAGGCGCTGTGGCCATAGGTCCATGGCTTCTGCCCAGGCCTGTAGGCTGTTAGAGGCCCTTGAGTGCTTTTAACTTTGCAAGGGCGTGTTCAAGCATGAATGTGATTTGAGTAGGGCATTTGGGACTCCTTAAAAAGTGATCAGGACCTCATAGAAGAGTTTTCACTTCTATTCTCATTACAATTGCATTCTGCTGGCCTGGACTGCAGCCCCTTACACACAGGGCTCTACATGTGGGTTGCATGGGGCCTAGCCTCCTGGAGAGAGGTAAAGGACCTGCAACTCAGTGGGGCTGCTTTTGTGAGGGATTCTGAAGGGGAAGCCTGAAGAATGCTCTCTGACTGGTGAATGTACCTAAGCTGTTTCCTTTACACACCTAGGCTGTTGATATCTAACTGAATAAAACTTTCCATGGAAATACTTTGAGATTCTACTTTTTCTTTCTTTCTTTTTTTTTCCTGTGGTTCATTTTTCAAGTTTTATTACTGCTGGTAGTTAAATGCCGAAATTAGCCCTGCCAGCGCTTTGGGAAAAGTGCCTCGCCCCTTGTTTTTGGAGTTGAATTTTGTGGTCATTTGGAACACTGACTTAATTGTATGGTGTTGTATCTTAATTCATTCTCTGTACATTCTTCACTCTGCTTCATAAACTTCGATAAGTTAGCAGTAGGTTATCTTTTTTTGCCCAAGCGTATTTATTTGTTCTTTCAAAATTGTACATTGAGGAAAGGGATTTTTGGGAAAATTTTAATACATTAAGCATATGCATTAAAAGTATGAGATGTATCAGGTATTTTAGTTATAAATTATGAATGAATACCTTATGAGTGAATTATATGAATGAATAGTATGTATGAATACACTAAGCTCTTATTTCTGAAGTTTGTTTTAGAAATGGGATGTCGGTTTGGTGTTAGTCTGGTTCAGTGAGTCTGTATTTGCCATTTTTGAATAACCAATTTTTAAAAAATGTCTTCATTTTTTTTTCTGGAGGTGAAAGTTTTATTAGAGATATTGCAGTCCAATTTCTTATTTTATAGGTGAGCTCAAAGAGGTCCTGATAAATCATATCAACCACCGAAACCACCTTGGATCTGACTTAATCTTTGATTTAGAGATGATCTTGGGTCTTACGGGATCATCAAATCTTCATTGTTTATCTGTGCTGAAGAAATGAATTTACATTAAGTCTTAGTTTAATAAGTTTTGGATATATATATGTGTGTGTGTGTGTGTGTGTGTGTATATATAATATATATATATGTAATCTTAAGTATATGCATATGCGGTCTTGTCCATGAGGGCAGGGACAAGGTGGGGAGTGGGGTGGGGAAGGTAGAGAATTGAACATCTGTGACACTGACATCGGTCTCTTCTGTGACTGTGGTGTTGAGTATTGCCTTGTAACTGGCTGTGTCTCAATTTCCCCTAACTCCAGTCATACCTACATCACACATAGATTGGGAAAGATTGCATTTCCCTCAACAAGCCCTAGAAATGTCTGATCCGAAAGGCCACATAGCCAACTGCCATGAAGAAATGGTAGACCTTGGGAATATAATGGCGTCTTCCCTGCGGGTGGGAGGTGAAGGGTCCAGCGATGGATAATTGAGGAACTGATGATCTGGAAGTTCTGCAGCCAGTTGACATGCCTGAGTTCTTGTTACCCCATCTAAGATTCCTGTTGTTAATGGAAAATACAGTGGGCATGTCACCCACAAGACCTGGACTCGAGTCTTCTTCTCTGCCCCTTAGGCTACTCACTAGCTGTGTGATCTTGGGTAGGATCCTTGACTTACATCCTTTTTGATGTGGATGATGCCCGCTGCATGGTCTATCATACCTGGGTGCAGTGAGCATCCACTTTCACTAGAGGACGTAAAAGTGTGTCCTAGACATAAGGCAGCAAAAGGAAATGTCTGATGATGTTTTATCATTATTATCAGGGTTATATTATTTTGACTATTATATTGGCCAACTTTGTGGGTTTCTTAGATGCTTCTCTTAGAGAAATATGGAATTTAAATTTTATTTTATTTTTATTTATTTATTTATTTTTTTAAAGATTGTATTTATTTGACAGAGAGAGACACAGTGAGAGAGGGAACACAAGCAGGGGGAGTGGGAGAGGGAGAAGCAGGCTTCTGGCAGAGCAGGGAGCCCGATGTGGGGCTCGATCCCAGGACCCTGAGATCATGACCTGAGCCGAAGGCAGATGCTTAACGACTGAGCCACCCAGGCGCCCCTGGAATTTTAATTTTAAAACACATTTCATAGAAAAACAGTGGAGTTGACATTGGTAAATGAACTTAAAGACTTAAACTCTTACATGGCCTTTAAATATTTCTGGATTATTTAAGAGAGTTTAAATTGCCCTAATGCTATGGAGTTATGGAACCATTAATGGTATGGTGGCTCTGGAAGCAAAGGCTACAGCTGATTCGCTAGAATGATAAGGACTACTGTGAAGGGTTTTCAAGTGTTCTACCCACAATATTTCCGGGAAAATAATGAAATGGAAATCATAACAGCTCTAATTGGGCATATTTTAGATGTCTCAAGAAGCTCTTATAATAACTATTGTACTTACTAGTTTTATGTGAAATACAACTAACAAGCATATATACCATACCAAAAAGTATTTTTGCTGGTTGTTCTTAGTTTCCCTGAGATTGGTGGTCTTTTTTTTTTTTTTTTTTTTATTTTTTTATTTCTTTCTTTGTAAAATAAAAATATTTTGTTTTTTTTCTTTTTTTTTTTTTTTTTTTTTTGAAGATTTTATTTATTTATTTGAGAGAGAGAGAGAGTGAGAGAGAGAGCACAAGAGGGGGTAGGGTTAGAGGGAGAAGCAGACTCCCCGCCGAGCAGGGAGCCCGATGTGGGACTCGATCCCGGGACTCCGGGATCATGACCTGAGCCGAAGGCAGTCGCTTAACCAACTGAGCCACCCAGGCGCCCCATGTGCATTATTTTCATACTTTAATCCCATTGTAAGCATTTATATTTTGGGAAAAGTGTGTGTGTGTGTGTGTGTGTGTGTGTGTGTTTAAGTATGTCTTTATTCTCTGAAGTTTACACAAGTGAAAATGTTTTAATAAGATCTCATGACTATAACACTTTGTATCGAATGTCCTCAAAGTCTGACTTCCAAGAATTCTGGTAGCAAAAAGATCGGAATTCTCATTTCTCAGTTGCAGTTTGAAGAGAAAATGGAGTCTTACGAAAGTCTTAAGTTTTGGCATGTTCTGTCATCTTTAATCTAAGAGTATTCACAAGGATAATTTAGTTGTCATAGAAATTTTTTTCCTAAACCTATTTTTACCACAAAGCCTCATTACCCAACTGTATTCTGATAAATAGAGCAGGAATGACCTCTGTTGAGCACCTACTGGGTACCAGGCACTGTTAGACATTTTATGTGTGGGTAGTCATCGTAACCACCAGAATGGTGATAGAATCTTCACTTTGTAGAAGAAGAAACTTGTACAAAGTATTGTGGTTGTTCGAACCTAAATCTGCCACACACTGGAAAGTCCGTATTTTCCGCCACCCATTCCTTATAAAGGCATAATTACTGACTCTTATCTAAGCAGTAGGAGGAGAGCTCATTCTGTACTCAAAGGAGAATTGCCTCCATTTGATTTGCTTTGTCTTACGGAGTAATCGAGGTCGGAGCCAGGTAACCCCTCTGTCTGCAGGGAAACATGTGGGTTTTTCCTCCCTTCCTCAGAAGTTCTTAATTACTCTTGGCACATCTTGTGGTGAAAGAATACATCTTGTGGGGGTGGAAAATGAAATGTTCACTGTAACGAATAAAATTGTTGGCCAGCCCAAAGAGTTGGTTTTTAAACGAGAGGTGGAGCAGCTCCAGTGAATCTGTTTTTCATAATGTTCCTCTAAAAACCTAACCAGAACCTGTTGGAGATACCAAACCGTTGGCCGGTTGCTAAAATGGTTGGAATCGTGCTTGGTGAAGAGCCCCAAAGCTCTGCCCGTAGTAGCTAGACAGGCACGGTGGCTGGGGGGGTAGGGGACCTATGTGGGTCAGAAAAGTTCAGTGATTTGCCTAAGGGAAAACCTGGAGGTGGGACTCTTACTTGGAGTTCCCGGTTCATAGGTGGGAAATAAATACCCAGAGACTAAGTTAGAGCTATCTTTTCATGTATCTGCAGGTTTGTAGAATGTGAGCTGGTCAGGGACTATACATTGAGCCTGGCTGGGTCTGCCGAAGCCAGGAGCTGGTTAACAGACCTGGTCTAGGACCATAGCTCAAGTCACCGTTCTGGAGATGTGGGTCTTTCATCCTAAGGGAAAGCAGGGGAAAAGTGAATCCATTCAATGGAAACACTGAACATTTTCTGTGCTTAGTAAAGAAACAGGTGACATGGGGAACTCTTCCTCTGTTTGGAGTAGGCAGACCTAAGTCAGAGTGTAATACAAGTAAGGCAGGATGAGAAGTGAAAAGTCATGTGATCAGGGAAGGGTGAGAAATTTCATGTGGCTGGTGCTTGGGTAAGAATGGTAGAGTGTTCTTTCATGCCCACTCCCCCTTATAGTCTCAGCCTAGATATTCTTTCTTCCACAAAGCCCTCCACCCCAAGACTGGGTTAGGTTCCCTTGTTGTGGGTCTGAGCTTACAGTGTACCGCCCTTAGCAGACCATCTACCCCCTGGTTTATAACTGGCTCTTACTTGTCTCCTACCTGACTATAAGTTCCCGTGAGTGAGAGAGCCATGTTCACGTATTACCCAGTACTTATTAGATGCTTACATGTTTTTTAAATGAAACGAAGCTATAAAAGATGGAGTCTAGGGGGGGCGCCTGGGTGGCTCAGTTAGGTGTCCAACTCTTGATCTCAGCTCAGGTCTCGATCTCACGGTTGTGAGTACAAGCCCCTCATTGGGCTCCACGCTGGGTGTGGAGCCTATTTTTTAAAAAGTAAATAAAAAGGATGGAGTCTAGTTGTGGAGGGCCCTGTAATTATAATAGATATTTATTGATTGCTTACTTTGTGCCAGGCACTGTAAAAAGTGCTTGGCAGGTGTTAACTCATTTAATTTTTTTAACAAACTGGAAAAGTAGGTGCTGTTATTCCATTTTATAGATGGAGAACCTGAGGCTCAGAAAGTTGAATGTGTTCTCAGAGGTCACTCAGCTTTTAAGTGCAGAGCCTGGCCCAACCCTCACCATTGGGAGCTGGAGTCTGGCTGTAACTCACTTCACGCTTTTCCTCTCGCTTGCCCTGCAGGGAAATTTAGACCGGCATCCGGAGGCATCGGGCTCTTAGTGCTATAAGCGGGAGAGTGGGTGAGCACGTGTGCCCCGTGGGAAAGTAATCCCGGTCCTGCTGAGCGGATGAACTGTTCAAAGAAGAGAGATGTCTGGAGCAGGGCCGTCCGTCATTCCTAAAATGACAATGGCGAGACCTATTAGCGTGATTTGTTGAGCTAACCCATGCACGGAACACTTAGTTTGCGCCAGACGCTGTTCAAAGTACTTTACAAATATTAACTGATCTGATGCTCATGGCAGATCTCTGAGGTAGGCACGATCACGATCATTTCCACATTGTAGATGAGGAACCTGAAGTTCAGAGACATCTCAGTGCCGGTAGGGGAGGCAGCAGGGCCAGGCTGGTCTGGGTCCAGGCTCATGCTGCTGCTGCATCTTCTTATGAAAGGGACCAGTTACTAAGCATTCTCTGGTGGTGTTTCCATTACGGGTGGTATAGGATCTCAGGGATAATTTGGAGATTGATCTTTCCATTTCTGGAAGAATCTGCTCTAAAGACCTTTGTCTAGAAATATTTATGTGATTATATTCTATTTAATCTATGCTTGGTTTAGAGGAAAGAAAACCACAGACACAGGCCTTGCCCTTGAGGAACTCCTATTCTGCTGAAGGGAGAGAGAAAAACGTATGGACACAAAAAGAAAAAAAAAATGAATCTAGAGAAAAAAGTGACATGATAGACCTGGGCTATCCACTGTGGTAGCTACTAGAGCCGCTAGCCACACGTGTCCAGTGAACCCTGGAAATCTGGCCAGTCCAAATTGAAACATACTGTAAGTGTAAAATGTACACTGGAATTCAAAGACTTAGGATGAAAAGAAAATTATAAATATCTCCATTTTTACATGGATTACGTCTTAAATTTTTACATATTGGATTAAATAAAACATAAGAATGCTAGGTGAAATAAGCTAGGCACCAAGAGACAAATATTGTATGATTTCCACTTAGGGGAGGAATCATCAAATTCCTAGAGACAAAGTAGAATGGTGGTCATCAGGTGCGGGGTGGAGGGAGGTGTAAGGAGTGGGGAGTGATTGTTGGATGGGTAAAATTTCAGTTTGGGGAGCTGAAAGAGGTCCCGGAGATGGGTGGTGTTTATGGTTACGCAACAATACAAATGTACTAATTGTGCACTACTGAATTGTGCACGTTAAAATGGTAAAATTAACGTATGTTTTACCCACAATTCTTAAAAAAAAAAGAAAAGAAAATGAATTTTAACTTAAAATTTGACTACTAGAAAACTTAAAATTACATATGTGGCTTGTGTTATGTTTTTATTAGACTGCTGGGTTAGAATGATGGGTAAGATGGTCAGGAAAGGCTTTTTTGAGGATATCCTCATAAAGACAAATGAGTCCTTTGAAATGAGAAGGAATGGAGCACAGAGAAGCTTGAGGGAAGAGTATGAGGTAGATGAAAGAGCCTGTGCAGAGGAGCAGGTTTGTGTGTTTGAGGAGATGGGGCGGGATAAGGATGGAAAATGGAGAGTTCCAGATAATGCAGAGTTTACAGACCATGGTGAAGAGTTCAGATACCGCCCCTGCTCAACTTGAGAACAGAAACAAAGCAATTAAAAAAAAAAAAAACCTGTATAGACCAAACCATACGGGAATTGCAATGTTTCTGACGTACAAAATGGCCATTTCATCTGATTGAACCTGATATCATGTTCGTAGTTTGGGGATTTGATCTGTTCACCAGAGATGTGCCTGGTCTGCTAGCAAAGAACACACCTCATTGTTTTCTAATAATTTGTGCACCGCCGGGTGCCTCAAGGAGAGGACCCTGCCTGTTGGCTTGCGGATTGCAATGCTTGGCAACAAATCTGTGTTGAAATGGAAGAAAACCTAGCTGACCACAAACTAAAACTATCAAAAATCATAAAAAATCTTACAGTACCTTGAACATTTCCTATCTCATAAGCCTTCATCTTTGTTTAGCTTGGTGGTATTTGGATCCCAGAGGGAGAGAGAACAATATTGTTAGCACCTTTGGGTCTTGGCTCTGTCAAGTCATGGGGCCATTTATTATTGCACAGGTAGACTTTTCCTTCTGGAAAGGTCTTGGCTCAGGACAAGCAAATTGAAGGGTTGACATTCTCAGTAGGGGGAGGGTTGTTAGGAAGGTAAGTTGGGGGGTGTCCTTGTACTAAAGGCCATCAGTGCTGGCTCAGGGAGTCCTGTGACTGTGTTCTCTTTCCTGGGTCCACCTTGGCGGCCTCATTGTGTGTTATTACTGCCTTTTGCAGAGCGGTGGGCCTGGGACAATGAGAGGTGACCCCACAGGAGGTGCTGCCGAATGAATCTTTTCCTTAATAGTCTTTGACTCCAGAGCCCCTGATGGAAAATGTTTCTTCATATTAAAGGAGAAGGTGGTTAATGCCTAAAATCTTTCATGGAAACATTTTCTGGCTTTGAAACCTCTCTGGCCACCTGCTGGGGAGTGAGTTCAGCCAGTGATAATGATTTATCACCTTGTCCTCTGTTCTCTGGTGGAGGCATTCTGTGCTGTGTTTGAATTCCTCAGTGAAACAGTTCTAGTGGCTCTGGGCACCTCGGGGGGCGTGAGGTGGAGCGGCCATGGCTATGGCTTCCCCAGGCTCTTTGGGGTTTAAAAGTTGACTGTATACTTTGTGCTCCCCTGGGATGACTAGACATCCCGTTTCCTGAGAGCCTAGGTGCTATGTAGGCTGATTTCCTAAAAACAATAGACGTGTGTGTTCCGTCCCCTTATTGTATAATGATTGGTGTCTGAGCCCCAAACTGGAAATCTGTCTAGATTTGTCAGCCCTGCACTCATTGTGATCCATTTCTGTGGAATCACTTGTTGTGTTATCTGTGTTTACTCTCAAAAGATCAGTTAATCTAAGTCATGACCTGCATTAATTCAACATTTCCTAATCTCATGAGGAACTCCTTATTCCGACAGGTTTATATGGAGGCCGGGGTGAGGTTAAGGCTTAATTACAAATCTTTTCTTCATTTATTTCTTGGCCCTGATTCAGCTGCATTTGTGTGTGCTTGGTTGTGTTCGTGTCAAAGTTTGCCGGGTCGTGGTGACCAGTGGCTCAGCTGTGAGGCAGACTAACAAAGCTGTGTGACCTTCCTGGAGGTGGCTTGAGTTTGAGGAACAGTCTTTTTTAACATGGCCCCTGACGTGCCTCAAAGCGCGAGTGCGTCTACGCAAATATAGACATTTGTGTTGGGTTTTTACTTGACATTCGATATGGACTCTCAACACAGTGCATCTCCTCAATCATCCCGTGAAAACGGGAGCTGTTGGCATGATTGGCGTAATTTTCTCCTTTGACCCCCAGGGAAACTCGCCTTCAGAGTTTAGTCCACATGGATTCTCTTCACGACACCTCCCAACTCCTACCACGTTGCCTGACTTTCTGGCATGTGGCCAAAAGGGCTACAAGAACCCCGTCATTCAGCAACAGTGGAGAAAACCATCATCTCTCCATATCCTTTCCAGTTCTTTCTTTAGTAACTCCTGCTGGCACGTCCTACTTGCTCATTCTCCAAACTCATCACGTCCCAAACATAACTTAACCTCTGACCCCACCGCTGCTTCTTCCTATCTTCCTGAGTCCGTGAAGGACTTTACCCCTCACTCAGGGGGCCCAAATCAGAAATTTGGATATTATTCATTGACTTACTATGTGAGTGATGGTGGCAAACCATGTCATCACCAAGGCTCAGGTAGCTGGAAAATGGGGGTAATATTATTGTACTACCTTGTTGGGTGTTGACAAATACTCTATAAGGACAGCAGCTTTTGTTCTCATAAAAAAAAAACAAAACTACATCCTCTCACTCACCCCTTATTCTGCCAGTTTGGAGGCCCAGTGCATTTTACCCACATTAGTAATGCTGCCCTCGTCCTCTCGTTCATAGTCCCTCAGCCTTAGACCTCCTACATAATTATTGGCCTAATCGGATTCATCACCCTGACTGCAGTCTAGGCCCTCAGTGCATCATCTGCACCACACCCAGGCGGATCTTTCTGAAAACACAAATTTGAACTTCTCCTTGAAGTCCCTCATTTGCTTTTACGGAATAAATATAAATTCCCTCGTTTTTGCCCCCAAAGCCCTTCAGGATCTGACCCTTTTCACAGCCTCATCTCACACTGTCATTTCTGTGCCTGGACACACACCCTACCCGCCACTGTGCAGGACCAGGACTCCTCTGAATTCCCCATCCTGTCTTGGACCCCTAAATGCCAGTGTTTCCTGAACCCCTTCCTCCTGTCCCCCCCCCACCCTCTACACCTCCCCCCTTCCACCAGGCTAGATCAACTCACCTGCAGCTCTGTGGCCTTAGCACCTGGCACGGCCCGCAGCACATAGCAGGTGTTCAGTGACTGAATGAGTCCACCCTGGGCTTGAGTAGATAGAGAGGGGCCAGCATCGTTAGCCTCGGGGGCCTCTCACGTCTCTAACCTTTCTGGATGGTTGGCAAGCCTGGACATAGGCTGGATCTTCAGGCGAAGACCCTGGGTTGGTAGCTGAGCTGGCAGGAGATGTGGAGTCTTTGCCTGAGAACTTGGGGTGGAGGGAAATGAGATCACTGTCACCACAATTCATCTGCTTTATCAGCAGCAGCTGTCCCCTCAGGAATTTCAGAATTTTAAACCATAATGGCCCCTAAATGTCCCCATGCAAAAGCAGCCGTCCTTTTCCCCCAAGCTGCAGCCAGCTAAGAGGGTTATCTGTGGTTACCAGGTGCAAAATCTCCATTAGCTGGAAAGCAGCAAAGCCAGACCTACTGTCCACACGGGCTGTAGGATCTTACCCTGTTGCGATAGGAACCACACCTGTCTATAGGTATCTGACAGCTTTCTGTGGAAGGTTTTGAGGCACTAGTCTGGTCTTAACTCTTTTTCTGTGGGAAAGACATTTAACACCTCCCACCCTTACGCTTTACTTCTTTGGGAAACTCAAGAACCATGGGAAATTACTGCATTACATGTATGTTCTAAACAACTAGAAATCCAAGCCTTTCTCTGTCATGAAAACTGTGGGGATTTGCTTTGCTCCCCTAAGATGCAGAGCCTGCTAAATGCTTCCTGGGTGAGTGTTGAGGTGTCCTATAACTTCAGCGCTCAGATTGATAGGTGTGCCTGAAAAAAAGCCACATGATCCACCTGCTTTGTGTCTTGTTAATGTATGGAAATGCAAACCTGTATTCTAGAGAATGCTGTGACCAGCGAAAAGGGTTCTAGGAGCCTCTGTTTTAGTCAATTTTTTACTGAAATATAACACAGTCAAAAAAGTACACAAATCATGAGTGTCCAGCCT
Organism: Phoca vitulina; assembly: GCF_004348235.1. Classification (NCBI taxonomy): domain Eukaryota; kingdom Metazoa; phylum Chordata; class Mammalia; order Carnivora; family Phocidae; genus Phoca; species Phoca vitulina. The sequence goes on from NW_022589728.1 coordinate 42,865,498, forward strand.
GAATTTTCAAGTTGCCCTTGTAATATATACGTATATAATACATTAATCATTTAGGTTTTGGTGGTACCACCAATTTCTTGTTTAATCGAGGGGCTAGTGAGGATGGGGGTAAGGAAGATCAGACTGCGGGTCTCTTGACACAGCTCTTTGATAACCGTCCCGTTCCTCCTGTGCTCAAGGAGGCAAAAGTTTGTTTTCCAGCTGGTAATATCTGAGCCTCCTCACAGCCTATAATTTTTACTTGCAATTGGAAGTTGAATTCCATTAAAACCTCACATGTAAAAATGGCCTGCTCCCATCTCTGTGTGTCAGATGCTTATTTGTCCAAAGATGGATCACCTCAGAGTCTAGCTGTACATGCTGTTCTGGTAAGTTCCTTACCTTGACTGGTTTTGCTTCCTCCCCTTACCTCTTCAAAGGTGGGAACCCTTTCCCTTTGGGACTGTAGTTTGTCTTTCAAGTTCGTAGCTTCCTGTTCTTCTATGCAGTCTTTTGTGGGTCCAGATAGCTTAAACCACCTAACCACAAGCTGGCTTGATTTTCAGTGAAGCTCAGCTCACTTTTTTTTCTGGTATGAAAGCTCTGCTTTCTTGTCCCTTAGTGAGGAACTGTTTGCCTTATGACCAGCCTTGATATCCCCTGGAAAGTTTTTTTTTTAACTGGCGTTTCCTCTCTTTGCAACTTTTTCATTACGAAAATTCTCAAATATGCAGAAAAGCTGAAAGACTAGGACCGGCTCTTCCACCTAAATTTAAATAATTTGGTAGCATTTTACTATATTTTCTTGATTCTCTTTTATATAGATTCTTCTGAGTTGTGCTTTGGATAGTCCATTTTGGTCATGAGGATACTTCACGCCTGAATAGTTTAGCGTTCGGCCCCTATAAGGATGATATCTCCTATAGGAAAGTTAATGATGATTCTAGGTTATTTTCTGGTATCCAGTCTGGATTCACATTTCCCCAGCTGTCCTAAGAAAGAATGTCTGTTTTGGTTCTTTTACACCAGAATGCACTAGAGTTCTTATCTCCTGCAATTTATTAATGCATCAGAGAATACCCCGATGATGGTGTGACAGCAAAGTAGCGGGGGACACGAATGGTGCAGCTCACTACTTAATACATGGACACAAGCCATTTTCCCAGGAGAGGACTGCACTTGGCTGTTATTAGCAGTTTCCTTCCTTGCTTGATGGATCGGTGTAGGCAAGAATGAATGACTGGGAATGAATTCCTAACGCCCTCACCATGGCGAAGGGGCCATGTAGAACATCTAGAAATCTGGAAAGGTCTCATTTGTTTGGTGAAGCTAATTGAGTCTGATGCCACGGGGGTGAGGCAGCCAGGTACACATTGTTAGCGACTAGGAACCATCTCTTCTCTGCTGGTTTGCCAAAAACCTGTTGTCACTCTAGCAGGAGGCTTAGCTCAGGGCAGACTATTTGGGCAGGCCTCAGGAGTTCTCCAGGGATTTGGACTTCATGATAATAGACTTGTTTGGTGGGGGCAGGGGAGGACTCTTGAAAATTTATAGAATAAATTTTACAGACTCCTCCAGCCTCCCCTTTTACCTTATTATTGTTACGTTTGTGTACGCTGCAATTATTGAGTTGATGTTGGTTATTATTAGCTGTAGGCCATAGTTGACAAAAAGGTTCATTCTTAATGTTGTCCAGTTCTATGGATTTTGATAAATGCATAATCATTTGTCATGTATCTACCATTCCAGTTTCATACAGGATAGTTTCACTGCCCTAAAAATCCCCTGTGTTTCACCTATTCATCCCTCCCTCCTGCTCCCCCCGAGCTCCCGGCAACCGTGATCATTTTCCTGTTTCCATAGTTTTGCCTTTTCCAGAATGTCAGATAGTTGGAATCGTCTAGCATGTAAGCCCTTTCAGACTGGCTTCTTTCACTTAGTAATATGCATTTAAGTTTCCTCCACATCTTTTGGTGGCCTCATAGCTCACCTCATTGTACTGGTAAATAATATTGCATTGTTCAGCTGCACAATATTTTGTGTATCCATCCCCAAGCCTTGACGTCTTATTTTTAAGCAAATGATAAAACATTTCAGTGCATCGTAGGTGTTTGATTAATGGTCATTAAAGGACCTACTTAGATTGAATGCTTAATTTTTCTGACAGGTGTATAGTGCCCAGGGAGCGTTGTGATGGCAAAGGTAATTAGGTTGTTAGGCGCAGGTTCCTGCTAACGTGCGGTGATTGTTTAAGGAGAGCACTTGTCCCTCAGTGGCTTAGGCTGGCAGCAGTCGACGGCTTCCAACAGCAGTTTAAAAATTCTCTCCAGAACTGCCCTCTCCAATATGGTAGCCATTAGCCACATGTGGCTATTTGGATTTAAATGGATTAAAAGTAAATAAAATAAGAAACTCGGTGCCTCCGTTGAACTAGCCCCACCGCACCTGCTTGACAGCCCCGTGTGGCTAGTGGCTACCATTTTGGACAAGGCACATACAGAACATTTCTGCTCCCCGTAGTAAATTTCCCCAGCCAGCCCTGATCTAGGGCATCCAACTAGAAGGATGGGATTGGCGCTGGTTGACCAGGCTGATCCTAATTCTGGTTTCTATTTAATGCTTGGGTGTTTTGTGCTGCAACAGTTTTACAATGGAAGAGAGGAAGGCCAGAGATTTGTTTGGTGGAGGAAAGTTGCTTTAAGGAACGTACTGGGGATACAAAGGCTGCCCAGGCCAGTGAAGCTGTGAAATCCTCTTTGTGTGGCGGCCCCAGGAGGTAGGGCTTGACAAAGGTTCTGGCCCTTGATCAGCTAGTGTTAAGGAGTTTTACAGAACCCTCAGCTCTTGCTTATTTAGTTTGGTGAAAAAGCAGGGGCCTTCTCTAATTTGAAGGGTTGGGGTAGGTGTGGAGAGGGAGTTAAACTTCTCAACTAATACATTTGCAAATCGTATAGCCATCCGTTCAGTAGACTCCTGTGGTCTTTGGATGCTGGGAACAGGAAACCTGAATGAGGATTAGATCCTTACCACAGAAATCATAGCTCACTCCCTTGAAATTGAAATTATACTTACTTGGGAGAAAAGCAAAGGGCAAAGCAAAGTTTTCTTGTTTTTCTGCTTTACTGCCAGTTCTCGGATTTGACCAGATCTCCTTTCATGCACGTGGTAAGTGCCACGCTGACACAGTGCTATGGGCTGTCTGTCTGCTTAGATTCCGGTTCTGTATTCATTTTATGTAAGGCATTTTAATAAAGTCTTTGGTTTTGTTTTTTTTTTTCATTCTAAACAGGAGTACAGATAATAGACATTACATTAAACTGTGCTTTTCCTTAATATCTAATCTGGAAATGGGCTGTTGAGGCTCGTGAGGATTTTGAATATAATTTTTTTAAATGAAAATGCCAAATGGCTCCATCTGCACATTACAGTCTTAAACGTTGACTTTTTGCCTTTTGAAATGTTTGTGTTTCTGAGAGGCCTAATGCGGAGAGGCAGATTTGACAGAGTAATATATCTACCATAATTCCTGGGAAACGACTTAAAATATTCTGGTATTTGGAAGTGCAGTCAGGATGTGACCACTTGGAATCATGACGGTCTATAAACACAGGCTTAGAATTGATAGTTTTCTCTAAGAATAGGCACAGGGAAAAATAGCATATATTGTCTTGCAAATGAAGAATTGGAAAAGCCAGATCTCAAATGAAGACAGATTTCCCCTTAATCTTTGAGTGTCACCTGCTTAACAGCTCTTAGTTCCTGAGCTTTAGTCAGTATTTAATAATTATCGAATTTGTTCAACTGACTTTCCTTTACAAAAACAAACATGTTTTCCCTAGAACGAAAGGCAGGATAACAGATGGATTTCTTATATCGGCTATGGTTTTTATTGAATTTAAAAAAAATATTTTGTAATTTAGATAGTGTTTCATGTTAGCAAAGTCTAGAGAAATTGATTATGGTTTCTTAGCATGGGATTGTTTTCTTAAAAGCCATGAAAGGGGAAGGAATCAATATTAGGGCTTTCTGAGTGGCAGCTTTTTACGGAGCCCCCCCTCCCCTCCCCAGCACGATTGATTACAGCTGCTTTTGTAAGGGATTTAAAAAGAACAATCTGTATTAAAAACATCATCTTTGGTACGAGCTTGAACAGTTCCAAATGGGTTTCCATGGGGGCTGTGCTGCAATGTGACCGCTTGAAGGTTTCGTGGCCGTCCCTGGCGGGCCAGGGCAGTGAGGCAGAGGAAGGCTATTAGGTGAGGAGTTGCTGCCTTGCATGCCAAAGAGGTTGCCCAGCAGCTGCGATCAGTCAGCCCCGCATTCTTCAGCCTCCAAAGCAGGAGGGGCAAGAAGTGAGTAACTTTTTTCCACAAGCGGTGTGCAAGGTTAAACAGCAGGAAGAGAGTCGGAAGTCTCCTCTTATTCCAGAGCATTGGCCAAAGGCAGGTATGTCCTGCTGACGTTAGGAATCCTAGAAGCTGATGGCTCCCCAGCTGTCTCCCTGAGGCCTGTACCATGTCTTCGGTGGGCATCTTACATACGTGTGCCATGACTGAGTTATTCTCGGGGGCTGCACGTGGATCTCGTACCAATTAAATAATAAACACTCTGTGGGCAGAGGGACTGTCTGGAGGCAGGATGCCTGGAGCAGTGAAATCTACTAGAAATTGGTCCCATGTTGGAAGGCATGTGATGGCACCCGAGTGAGAAACCATTACTGTGGCCCGGGCTCCCAGGGTTACGCATTGTCAGTAAGAGTCTGAGCTCCCCAGAAAATTAAGAGGTGCAGGTAGCTCAGGGGGCTTGCCTGAAGGGGTGAAGGGGTGGGAAGGGCTTTTTTTCGAGACTTTGTCATTGGTTATTTTACAGAGGCATTTGCAGGAATGGGGTGGTCCATGACTTCGGGCAGAATTGAGGATCCTGGGGAATGTGGGAATTTTTAGAAAATAGTGTTAGGTTTAGCATCATCAAGTTTTTTTTTTTTTTTTTTTTAAAGATTTTATTTATTTATTCATGAGAGACAGAGAGAGAGAGACAGAGGCAGAGGGAGAAGCAGGCTCCCCGCGGAGCAGGGAGCCCGATGTGGGACTCGATCCCAGGACCCTGGGATCACGACCTGAGCCGAAGGCAGACGCTTAACCGACTGAGCCACCCAGGCGTCCCTAGCATCATCAAGTTTTACTTAGTGCTCTTGGGTGCTAAATCACCACAGAAGCCTTTGTATGGCTTGCTTTGGAACGGATCGAATCAGTTGGCAAGCTGCTTTTATTACTGGATTCACTTGGAGAAAAGAAAACCAATTTCCCTGAGATGGCCTGATATATTTTGACTTATAACTATTTGCTTTTCTTTACCATATTTTTAGAAAACTAAGTGCCGTGTCTCTCATGAAATGGTGCTTATGAATGTGTGTTCCAGCTGAGACTTTTAATTATCACTAGTGAATTACTGTGAATCAGCCTCATGTGGGGGCAAAAAAGTAATGAAATGCTCTTTTTAAATAGATATTCCAAAGCACTCCTTAAATATTTTTCAACTGAGCAGGTAATTGAACCATCTTGCAGGCCCCCTCTTTCCCCTCATCCTCTACACCCTCGTATCGTAACTGTATACAGTTCCATCGGCGGAGTGTCTGTCTTCACATCTGGATTCTGATGGAGGAGGTAGATCAGAAAGACAGAAGACAACGCTGGGATGGGTCAGGTCACCTTTTGGGATTCTGGAAGCTTTGCCGCATGTCAGTTTACAAAACCAATAAAGTGTTTATTGTTGGTGGGGGAAAAATTATCAGTCTTTTTTCCTCTTCATTTGGCAAATGTGTAAATGTTATCTTCACATAAATTAGTCAAATACAACACTTTAGCATGCCAACAGGAGCACTTTCTGAAATGAATTTGCTTGAAAGGTGGCACAGGTCGTGGGACTCACATAAACATCCTCCGTGAGGCCCGTGCTTTTGTCCGGGATCTTGTGCCCCTGTCTCAGGTGCTGTGGTACAGCCTAGGGAGGTTCCATCGCTTGGGAAACTTCACGCAGGGTCCGTGATGGATCTCATAATAGACTCTAACGATATCTTCAAATCTTGTCCTGGTTTCTCTATCAAGGAAATCATTTCTTTAAAAGCTGCTTGACCCTCGTTTTGTTTTGTTTTTTTCCCCCACTTGGTTAAAAAGTTTAGTCAAGAACAATTTCTTTATATAACAAAAAGAAATATGGGGCCCGGGGCTGAGAGTCTTGGGCAGAATCAGGGTGGTTTTTTCCAGCAGATACCAGTAATGTGAATAATCGCTTGGGCATACTTGGCCCTAGGTCTTAAAAGCCCACTATTCAGAACAGCTTGGCTCTCTTTTGCAATCAGTGGTCTTACCACCTTTGTATTTATCCCCTTCCTTCTTGCTTTGTTACTTTTATTTGGGTAAGTGCAGACACACTTTCAATCTTCCAGGATAAGGAACCAGCCACAAATGTCATCTTTGTTGAAAAAGCCCTCCTAGGTCAGGTAGTCACTGGGTCAAGCCAGAGGCTTTCTGGAATCAGTAGAAGAGGCAGAATGAGAGACTCTCCTTACGGAGAGATAAGTGTAGTAGAACAGACTCTGAAAACCAGGAGCAGTGTGGAACATCTGGGGGCTCCCTTGGCATGTCAACCCTGGGGGCCCATCGGGGCACAGCGCTCCGAGTTCAGGTTTTGGCCTCCACAGGCAGGGCCTAAGCTGGAAGGCAAACTTGTTCAGTGAGAAACCTGGCCAACCTGACTTTGACAGGGAGCAGCTTCCTTGCTTTAAATAACCCAGGAGCCAAGAGTAGCTAATAAGATGGGTAATTAAACCCAGGAAATTTTAGAACCTGGAATCTTGTGATTTGAATATCCATTTGGCTGGACCTTTTGCTACTGTGACCTCGGATGAAATGAATCAGGAGTGGCCCAAGCACTGTCGGGTCATTCTGTGGCACTTTTCTGAAGTGTGAAGTTGTTTTGTTTTGTTTCTAATGTTTATCACTTATACACCTATATAATTCCATGTTGCTTTCTTTAGATCCTCTCTCTGTATATATGCACTTGTCCATGTTTGAATGCATGAACTGTTGAACTTCTGAAAACTTACTTGTTTGTACTGTTGATGTTTAGAAGCTGGTCCCTTGTTATCTGTGACTGTGACTCATGGCTTTGTGCTTACTGTGCATTTAGCACCATATATATGTGTACAAATGCAATGATAATATCAGTTAGGAAAGAAATCACTCATAAGCCACCATCCTCACCAATGCACTCTCTTCAGTGTGTGTGTGTGTGTGTGTGTGTGTGTGTGTGTAACTCACGACCCTGTGATCAAGACCTGAACTGAGATCAAGAGTCAGACACTTAACCAACTAAACCACCCAGGCGCCCCAGAACTCTATTCGTTTTCCATTCCCCTATCTGTGTTTGGCCAAATGATAGGAAATTTTAATAGAATTGTAATACTAGGAAAAATTAAAATAATATATGTTTTTAAATTTAATGTGTTGTCTAAACACTTTTCTTTGTTGCTCTGTGGTATATGATTTTTAACGGCTATGTTGAGAAAGCTAACACATCACACATAATTTACAGAGCAACCCCCCCCCCCCATAGTGGGCATTTAGGTTGTCTTGGTGATTTTGCTTTAGTGTGGTAGTAAACGCCCTAACTCTTCTTCCTTTTATAATTTTTCGTTAGGATAATTCCTGAGAGTAGAAATATCTGGTCAGATGGTATAAAAGATTTCCTATCTTCTTAAAACACCTTAGCAGTGTGCTTCCCCAAGGGCCTGTGCCAATTTGTTAGTTGGTGTCTTTTAAATAGTCCAAGTGTCTCTTCACAGACCAGTAGTAAAGTGTCCCATATTCCTATTAACATTCAAACTCAGTGCTAGGTTAGAGCTCTGAAGTATGGTCTCAGCTGGAAATTGCATCCATCAGCTGCAGCTGGCTTCAGCCCGCAGGTTCCTTCTCTGGCATCATCAGCTGGAGCCTGGGAGGGTGTGGTCTGCCCTTTGGACCTAAGGTCTTGCCCATTTGCCTGTCCCATAGGCTTCCCGTGGCATTCTGTGGGCCCCCATATAGGGTGGAGAATATATGTGTTTGTGCTGTGGGGCCTAAAGTTGTCACAGTTGAAAACCCTTAGAGTGAATTATTAAATCTAAACCAGAGCCTGTTGCCTTCTTGTGCTTGACTTGGAGTCTGTCCCGTTATGGTAGTTTTTACAAAACACTTCTGAATAAGAAATAAATTCCAAATCTCTTTTTCCCCCTGCTCCTGCCAAACTCCACCAGGAAACAGAATCTCGTTATTTCAGTTAGAATATATTAATACTGACCCTCTCCAGCACTTGGGACTTTTCAGGTTAGGCTCACACGGCTTCTATTTTTACTCTAGTCTAAACTGTGGTCATATGGATAACAAAATAAATACTGGAATATTCTAGTTTGGGAGGGGGAGAGGCAGCAATGCTTATAATAACATGGCTACAAACCTCTTGCTTTCCTCTGTTTGATATTCCAAAAAAGGAAGAAAGCACAACTTGGAGCACATCTGTAAGTAATGAACATTTTCCTTTTGTGTGTCATGCATATTCAGCATGATCCCACTCAGAGGTCCCAGGCAGTGCTTTAATATACATCGCTTTGCGGGGCCGTATTTTTGTTGCCAACGAATTTAATTCAGGACAAAGGTTCTTCGCTTCTCTCTCCGGATTAGGAATCTGAACCCTTTACCACAAACAGAAGTAAGAATTGTTGGTGTGTGAATTAAAATAAAACCTTAAAAAAAAAGAATCAGTGTGTCCTGCTTCCCCCTGCCCTCCCCTGACTTGACTTCCTTGTTGCCTAAGAGGAAGACTGGTTTTTGTTTAGTATTAGCAATAAACCAATTTCAGGAAGAGTATTAAAAGACATGTTGATTGAATTTTGTAATTCAAATGTTTCAGAATTCAAAAGCTAGGAAATCATACTGCTTTTGAACCACTTTCAGTTCTTTTTTTTTATTTTAACAAAGAGGAAAATGTCTACCATTAAGTACACTATCTCAGTGTTACTTTTTAAATGCTCTTCAGCCATTGAAATGTTCTCCAAAGACTAACACTGTCTCTGGCTCATTGGAGGCATCCTTAGTGAGTTGGCACTTTCTTCTAAGGTCAACACTTACCTTTATAGCTTCTCCTCACAGTAGAAGGCTGAATTGCAGATTGCCCATTTTAAAGAGACCAGGTAAGAGAACATTGATCTAGTTTTCCCAGATGTGAAGTAACCAGGTAACTTCGTTAGAAAGGATGGTTCTTTCCTTTCCCCAAATGGCTTTAAGCTTGGGTTCAGCCTTTTGGGGAATTGTGACCTCTTCTACTCTTTGTTGAGCCTTTATCCTGTGTTGGTTCGTAGAGCACGATGCTAGGTCTGATAGAAGATGCGGAAATCATCAGCCCTGCCCTGATTCTTGGACCTCTTCAAGGAATGTGCATTCTGAGTGGTGAGATAAGATTCCCCCTCTGTATCCAACAGGAAAACCCCACCTTGGTGGTAATTCCAAATGAGTGGTTCAGACTTGAAGAACTGTAGGAATTCCGTCATCTGCCAGGCCTCAGTTTGTGGCAAAAGGTTCGTGGAACTGGTTGGATTTCTCTATATAGTTGCCTGTGATTTTACATTTAAAAAAAAATTTCTTTTTAATTTGCCATTTTTATGAGCAGGCCTGACTAGTCCTCCTTTTCCTTCACACTTTATACCTACATGCAATTCTTCCTTCATGAAGCCTAACGATTTTTTTCAGAATTTGGATTTATTTTTCCTAATATGTGCAAATAAATAATTTAGAGGCATACCTTGTTTCATTGTGCTTTTTTGCGGGTATTGTGTTTTGGGTTTTGTTTGTTTTTTACAAATTGAAGGTTTGAAACAATTTTCAAATTGTTTTTTACAAATTGAAAGTTTGCATCAAGCAAGTCTGTCAGCACCATTTTTCCGACAGCATTTGTTCACTTTGTGTCCCTGTCACATTTTGGTAATTCTTGCAATATTTCATACTTTTCATTATTATACTTGTTACAGTGATCAGTGATTACGACTTACTGAAAGCTTGGATGATGGTTAGCATTTTTTTAGCAATATTTTATAATTAAGTTACGTAGATTGGTTTTTTGGACATAATGCTATTGCAACTTAAACCAAACCTGCCATTTTTGAGGTATGCCTATAAATCCATTCCCCACTTTATGGAAGGTACCCTAAAGTGTTTCTTAAAATGCTTTAGGGGCCCCTGGCTGGCTCAATTGGTTAAGCGTCCTACTCTTGATTTCAGATCAGGTTATGATCTCAGGGTCCTGAGAACCAGCCCCACATTGGGCTCCCTGCTCAGTGGGGAGTCTGATTGTCTCCCTCTCCCTCTCTCCCCCTCCCCCTACTTGTGCGCACAAGCTCTCTCTCTCAAATACGTAAATAAATCTTAAAAAAAAAAAAAAAAAGTAAAACACTTTAGCTTTCTTAAGTAAAGAATTTATAAATTTTCTTTCATGTGTGACCTCACCTTTGACCTTGGCTTTTGTATGTATTTTATACCGGATGTTAGAGTAAGCCTAGAACATGATTAGGTACCAGGTAGTTAGTTGGCTGTGAACAAACCCTTAAAATAAGTGCTTGTAAATCCAACAGTATTTGCTTATAAGCTTACAAAACAGGCAAATGTCACCTATTCAAGGACAATAGTATCTTTTTCCAACAATAAACGTAGGGCTCTTTTCTTCTATTACCTCTTTGGTTTGGATGGGATACTTAATAGAGAGGAAGGTATTCCTGAAATGAATGAATGGCAAATGATGGTCATGACTACAGGCATCCTTCATAGGGGGAGCTTACAGGACATTAGGCAGAGAAGGAACTGTTAAGCTAGAACTCTTAACTCTTTTTTTTTTTTCTAAAGATTTTATTTATTTATTTGAGAGAGAGAGAATGAGAGACAGAGAGCACGAGAGGGAAGAGGGCAGAGGGAGAAGCAGACCCCCCGCTGAGCAGGGAGCCCAATGTGGGACTCGAGCACGGGACTCCAGGATCATGACCTGAGCCGAAAGCAGTTGCTTAACCAACTGAGCCACCCAGGCGCCCTAGAACTCTTAACTCTTAACATAGAATTTTTTTCCTATCTAGGATGCCAAGAATGCTAATTCTGAAAGATGTTAAATAGATATCCTGGAGGGAGAATTTCCATGGCCAGAGTGTATAAGTGCTGGCTCAGGCAGGTCAACGTGACTCTATTGCAGTTCTTCTCAGGACCTTTATGATGATTACATGTGAATCACAGGAAAAGCAGGCAGGGAGGTAGGCTCAGCATGGCCAGCACTCTCAACGAGCATACATTTTGAAGTTCAGACTTGGATATGAATTCTGCTCTCTACTTCTGAACTGTATGTTTTTTGGGCAAGCCTCAGTTCCTTGGTCTGCAGTGGAGATTGTTGAGATGATTAAATGTGCCAGTGCTTATAAAACACTTAGCACAAAATGCCTGGCACATAATAAACACTTAACAGTTAGCTGTAGCTAATCCTTCTGAATCCCGGGCTGAATGGCTCTGATATCTTCATGTTCTGGGGAATTACATTGTAACAGAAAGAGCCCAGAATTAAGTGTCTAGAGTCTTGGGCTCAAGTTTGAGCACCAACTAGACTGGATGATTTTAAAGCTACTTTGCTCTGTTTCTTCACTTTTGAAATAAATAGGTGATCTTGATGCCTATAATGTCCAGCCAAGCTCTAAGATTAATGTTCCTTTGGGCTTTACCTAAGCCAGAATTGTCAAGTTCATCTGAAGGACACATGTATCATCTCTGAATGACGGTATGGGAGAAAATTTTAGGTTATTATTATTCATTTACAGTGTATGTTAGCTAGTAACAAAAGAGTTAATTAAGTCATCTCTGGAAAGATAAGGTAAAGTTACAACCAGTCTGGCACTTTGTAATCACCATAAAAATTAATAGACATTTGAGTCCAAATCAGGACTAGATGTGCCTTTATCCTAAAACTAAGAACATCATCTAGGTGTTTGTTTTCTGTGATGTGATACAGAATGTAATATTAGGCCACATGAATATTTTATTTTTATATCCAAAGGCTAATTTTCTGAAGGTCAGTTGCAGGTATGTCTGGTGTCCATAAATAGTTAGATTTTCTACTTTCTGACTTTGTTATTAACCTGAGTTGCAACCGTAAAGTGAATTTAACACTTACTGCTTTGAGCTTTAATTATCTTGACCACTGTTTATCGCTTGTGCTAGTTTAAGAGAGTTAGAGGACATTCATCTAGTAGATAAGGCAGTGTATCTTTCAAGCAAGACCTCAGATTTCTAAATAACTGATTTCCACACTGGCAGTTTGAAACATAATATTTGTTCAAGGTAGGCTTTATCTACGTGAGAAAGTCCAATACGTAGATTTGTTCAGTTCCTGTCTCACAAATAGACAGGTTGGTGATATTACTAAAACCAAGATCGGGGCACTGGTCTTTTATGCGTCAAATTAACATTTCTCTGTTCATTTATATTACAGATACCATATGAGTTTGGGCTAAATCATTCTCTCAGAATACTGGTTTTCATCATCCTCAAGCATGTAAGGCCTAGATCACCATGGCTCTCCTCAATTTCCCATCCTTAAAGGAGTTTATTTCCTCGTAGTGGTCTTACATAAAGGAAATCAGTGTGACCAGGTCTCTTGAGTTTGTCGGGGAGCCCGGGGTTGGGTAGAGGAAGGCGCGGCAGCCGACACCGGAAGTGCCGGTGAGACCATATGGTGAAAGCACTTCTTTCCAAGCTAAGGAGTTTTTATTTCATCCTGTAGGTGACAGAGAACCAATAAAAGGTTTTTAGCTGGGAGTGATACGGTGACATTTAAGGATGGTCCCTCCGCAGAGTGTAGTCAAACGCAAAGACTTAGCCAGTGGCCGAGTAAGGAGGCCTTGGTAGTTAGTGGCCCGGGCCCAGTATGATGAGGTTGCCACAGCTCGGGGGCTGGAGAAGGAGGGAGAGAGTTAGGGTAGAAGCAGCTATGTATCTTGCCTGCCTTTGGGCATTGTGGGGCTACAAAACTGAGTCAGTGGTGCGTTCTCTGGGAGGAACTGCCTGCGAGGAGAAGGTTGCAGGTTCCCCGGCCGAAGGTGGCGTCAGGTTTGCAGTAGCTTTTGCTCCTCACCGTACCTAGTGGCTCTCCACAGCTTCCGTTTGCTCTCCGGTGTTCACGTCTTGCATCAGCCATGGGGGAAAAGGTCTGAAAGACCAGCTCTATTTTTCTTCCAGCTCGGACTCTGAGCCCTGTTAGCTAACAGGATTGGCACAGCCTCACAGCAGTGGTCGGCCCCACACTAAACCACCTCGTTGTGAAATGCCCCGGTCGGCCTGCCGCCCCGTGCTGCTGGGCCCTGCCACTCTTCCCTTAGTCCAGTGGCTCTGTCTCCCTGAGCAGGAGGGGGCTTGGGCTGAGTCCCGGCGTTCTCTGCTTAGCGAGGCAGCCCACATGTGGCTAGGTGTAAAAGCAGTAAGCAGTCGTCTTGAGTCACCCCTTTCCATGGCTTTCGAGAGATGCACATCTTGCCCCAGGGGAGTGTTTGTGCAACTCCATTTCGCTCTCCAGGCATATGTTGAGCGCAGAAATTCTCTCAGCCTGGAGTGCGGAGTCTCCACAAAAGGCACTTGTCATGTTTGGAAAGGTTTTTGTTGTTGTTGTTGTTTAAAGGAAAGACAATGGAGGTATTCTTTGAGCATTATCTGCTACAGAGTGAAAAGGGCCCTGCTTGTTATTAAATTGGACTCTGTGGAAGGATTTTGGTAATTCCTCCTCTGTGCTTGGTGCGCCTGACATCAGAGCAGGAGATGACTGTGGGTTTGATGTCACAGTCATTTGCACGACACTGGAGGATGGAGGAGCCGAATACCTAGTGGTCCTCCAGCCTGTGAAACATCTCGTCCGCCCCACAACCATACTGGAGCCCTGTAGACCCCAAGGGGCCGAGGGCAAACCAGCTTCTCCAGACGCGCCCACGCTTCTACCCCAAGTCCTGTAGCAGCTCAGGTGGGACAGCTTCCTCGGAGGGTTGTCCTGGGGAAGTCAGTTGCTTGTCAGGCGACCCAGTGTGGCTGAACTGTGAGGTGGCCAGAATTCCCTGGGAGACGTTTTTTGGCCCCTCTGCCTGTCTGTTGTGACAGATGACAACTGGCTCGCCTAATGAACAGAAATTCAGTTTACCCGTAGGAATTAAATATCTTCGTGTTACCATGCCACCTCCAACTTCTTGGACAGAGCCAAGAGGAAAATGGAGTCAATATTAAGAAAGGACAAATAGGTTTCTAATATGTTAAAAGATACTTTGACTTAGGTTTCAGACTCTAGGTTACTTAAGGAGATGTGGTGCAACGTGCATGGGAGGTCTGGGGCAGACAATCTCCCAGGCTTAGAATGGAGAGATTTTAACTGTAGGAATCCTGGAGGTCCTGTGACAGGTGTTAACTCTGAAACCTGAGTCAAAGGCCAATTTGTTTTAGGTAATCTCAGTTGACAAATATTTATTGAGTACGCATGCATTTTGAGAGAGGCAGGAAGCATGCTGCCTTCAGCAAGTTGTACTCAGCGGAGGGGCAAGAGAAAGTACACATGAAACAATGAAAAATAACAGTAAGAGTTTAGGGCTTAAACTGTTCGTAGGCTATAAAATCCAAAATCGCAGTGTATGACTACATCCAGGGACTGGGGTGGTCAGAGCCTGTTTCATAGGCAGGATTTGAGAGAAAGAATGAGGGGGTGCTCCAGATGACAGTCACAGGACAGAGGTTAACATAAGCCGGACGGAAAATTGCTTTACAGCGTGAGCCCCAACAGCCCAAGCAGCATTTACTGAGCACCTACTATATATACGCACCCCCTACTGTGATTGCGGGGAGCTGGGGTGGATTAAAGAGACGTGAGGTACAGTCCTTGCTCTCAGAGCAGCGGAGAGTCGGCTCGGGGTCAGTTAAGTTGATGGTAGAGCTGAGTGACCATCCTGACATGGTTCACAAGCTTTGGGAATTACGGCCTTGGAAACCAGGATGATGCAGGATGGCCTCCGAGTGCGGAGGTCAGCTCTGACCATTCTAGCAGAAAAATGCCACCACGCTCTTGGCTCAGGGTGGTCACTCGATGCCGGCCAGCCAGCTCACTGGAAAACCAGCCCCGAGGGTTTCAGTGCTCAACGCGCCGGTGTGGCAAGCTCAACAAAAAAAAGAGTTCACATACTCTTCTGTCGGTGGGCGCTGAGGCCTGGTGGAGAACATGGGCTCAGGTTTATGAGGCTCCAGCTTCTCCAGGCAGCTACTGAAACCCGAGAGAATAAAGTAGTGCTGTTAGGGAGGGCTGGACCCCGTCTGTCCTCCTAGGAAGGTTCCAGTCACGGCGACCGCTGGAACACAGAGTCTTATTTTAAGAGGAAATCTAATGAGAGCCAGAGTAGTAAGGGAAACATTTTTTGTAATTCCTCTTAGGAGCAAACATTCAATTTAATATTTAAAAATAGGACAATATGAGTGTTGCCTATTTCCAAACACAAACGTTGTTTAATCTGACCGTCTGCTTTTGTTTCTGGGTTTTCCTGAGATACTCGTGGGAAAATACCAATTTATTAAGACCATTTTATAAAAAAACGATGCATCTACTCTGCCTCCAATTCATGTGAGTTACTCTTATGGCCAGGATGAGGTTGAATTTTAATACAAAAACGCTTACTGAAGAGCAAAGAAGCTGTGGAGCTGGTGTACTTCGCGAATGATCCCTCTCCATGTGAAGTGTGTGATTTGCTGGTTCCAAGTGCCAGTAATATAAAAAGAATGTGCTCGTGTGGCTTTATCTGCATGTGTCATTATGGCTCTGCTAAGCCAGTGAACCCTAGAAGCGGGCTCGGGGTGGGCTTTGGCTCTTGTCGGAGGAGCCCCCTGGGGACTGCTGCCTGCAGGGTGCCCTCCCTTCCTGGCGTCTGCACGGGTCCGGGCTGCCCGGACATCTGGGGAGCTGTCGGCCACAGTGACAAAGCTCTGAGCGTGGCCAGGCCTGCAGACGTTTGGTGGGCCTTGATGGCTCCCTGGGTGATGATTTGGCCTAAGTGTGGTAAAACCATTGTATTCATCCCCAAGAAAGTCTTAAATAATCTGAGTGTTTGGTAGTTCTCCAGTAAGGGAGCCTCACAATGACTTTGTGACAGAGGAAATGCCTGAGCTGGCTTATAACTAGCACTGAGACCACCGAAACTCAGACAGGTTCAGTGGAATGTAATGAAATAAGCCCCTGATAGGTGCTTAGGTCTCTGAGCTGTTTTGTTCTCCTGGATTAGGCTACTGAGGCTTCCCTTGGGAGGCGGGGGGTTTGCCTATGGTCAGCCTGTGACTTAATCCACATTAGCAGGATGTCCTGAGGAAGGGGAGGGCCAGAAATGTGGGTTCAAAGGACTGGAGAAAAGAGGAGTAGTCACCTTGGGGTAAACCTGAACAGTAAGCTAAATGAGCAGGTTTCTTGATCTCTCACCATTCTGAACCCTTTCTTGTTCTTTTCTCAGAGAGCAGAGCTGACGTCTGATAAAGACATGTACCTCGACAATAGCTCCATTGAAGAAGCTTCGGGAGTGTATCCTATTGATGATGATGACTATGCTTCTGCCTCAGGCTCGGGTAAGGCCATCTACCTCCGTGAGCGCCTCTGTTCTCCATGCTTGCGCACGTGTGCACACACACACACGCACACACACACACACACACACACCCCCTACTGGAGCTTATTTCAAGGAGACAGGCAGGATGCACAGTGGTTAAGGACACACCTTTGGAGTCAGAATGCCTGGATGCACATTCTAGCTCTCTGCCACCTAAGCTGTGAGATCTTGGGAATGTGTTTGACTTGGCTGAGTCTCCGTTTCTTCCTTCGAAAAAGGGAAAGTAATAATAGTCTCTATCACCCAGGTTGTTGTAAAGCTCCAAGGGGTTAACGCATCTATAGCTCTTAGAGTTTGGTGCTTGGCAAGTAGTCAGTGTTGGGTTAACATTAGTTTTAATTTTATTATGAAGGCTTTCAGAGTGATAAAAGTGGGCAGCCACCCTGAAAGAAATCCCTCAGACACCAGTCTGATGAAGCCACCAACCCTATGTTCTAGATTATGGGTGGAAGCAAAAAGAGTTGTGCCTTCTTACTCAAGAGTAGGAGGGAGAATGTATCAGCCAAGCAAAATGGTGATACAGTGATATCCTCACTCCCCTAGTGTATCTGTAACCTGTGATCTCAGTAATGCTGCCCCATGACAAACCAGCCAAAACGTAGTGGCTAAAATCAACAGTCCTTCATTAGCTCATTATTCTGCAGGATGGCAATTTAGGCTGGGCTAACTGGACCCCCTCGTGTGTCCTTGGTCAGCTAGAGTCTGGGCAGCTTTATTGATTTTGGTTGGGCTCTGTCCCAGCTCTGGGGCAAACTTGGCTCTGGTCTACACAGCCTCTCCTTCTCCAGTGGGCCAGCCATTTGTTGACAGGAGGATGCAGAGATCCCAAGAGAGCAAGTAGAAGTGTGCGAAGCCTCTTGCATGCTAGGCTGAGAATTGGCACAGCATCCCTACCACATTTTACTAGTCAAAAGCAGGTCCTAGGCCACCCCGGCCTCCAAGTCTGAATGAGAGGATGTGCACAGTCACATTACAGAGGATGTGGATACAAGGCGGGGGGAGTAAACGATTCTGGCAGTTTTGCAATCTACCATATGTGGAAAATGTTTCACCAGGAATGGCCCCCCAAGAAGCTGGAAAGGAAGAAGAACTTGTGCATATATTCAGCGAATAATCAAGTCAGGAATTTGTGGTCAGCAGTACTCTAGGAAAGTCTTATCCAGGACCTTTCTTGCTTGGAGTTTTCACTGTAGATTCAACAGATGGTCAAAGTTATGCTGAACATCGATGTCTGAAATCAGACTGGCCCGGGCTTCAGAATGACCCAGAACAGACTAAAATCAATTGTCGAGGTCTGCCTGTATAGGAGTGAGTGTTTTAAGTGTTTTAAGTTGGAAAACAGCAAGTCTGAGAAAGACGAGCGCGATGGTGGCTGACCTAGTAACAGTGAGCTTACAGTGCAACTTGAATGTAAAAACAGCCCTAGTTATTCTTGGGAAAGTGATATATACCACACATGCCAAATGAGTGTGGAAAGAGTTGTTCTCCATAGCCCACAACACTATTAATATCTTTCACTCATGGCACCTCTTTTTTTTCCTTTAGCACCTCAAAAGTGCTTTGTAACTATCTTCAAAATGTCCCAAGAGATAATGAATATGGACCCCTTTTCTTCCCATTTCGTAGATCTTAGAATCCAAGAGTCGTTAGATCTGTAGACGTTGTCCAAGTCATTTTCCTGAGTTATGCCAAGATTGTCCTGAAGTTCAATATAAAGAAAGCAGGTACATAGTCCTGCTTCTCTGTACCCGCGCAGGTGAAAGGAGTTTGCAGTGGGTCATTTGAAATCCAGAGCACGCTAATCAGATAGATAGAACTAAGCCTTTAGTGTGGATCCACATTGCTTTTGCCTTGGCTCCAGCCCTGGGCAGAGCATTGCTGCAAAGAAGTGCATCATTCTAGACTTTGGAGACCCCCTGGCACTGCTTAAAGGTATATCGATTTACAGCTTAAAGGTAGTAGAAGTTGTAACTAGAATTCGTAAAGCCCATACAGTGTGGCAGGCACTGTTCTATACTTCCAACATCTCTATAAGGACAGATTGTTACCATCTCCAATTTTCGCATGGGAAAGTCCAAGGCACGGAGAGATTGAGTAACTTGCCTCAGACCATACTATCGGAGAGTAATAGAGCTGGGGCGAGGGCTGGGGAGTCGGACTTGAGAGTGTGTTCCTTTTTGCTCCTTTGTTGACCTGCCTCCTGTGTCATAATATGTCACTCTAGAATTAGGGTGCCCTGCCTAGCTGATGCCGGTCCCAGCTGGAAACTGGGATGCCCCAGGGTTTTGGCCAGTGTTCCCTCTGTCCTCACTCCTATCTTAGCTACCTAGTGGAAAAGCAAATGGACCAGAGGAAAACGGCCAGGGGCCTAGAGGGTACTTCCCAGGTGAGGAGATGGGGCCATGCTATTTGTGTGGACTCAAGAATGGACATTAATGAATATGAACACTCCAGGCATTCACTGAATGCCACACATCACGCCATGTTCTTAGCGCAGAGAGATGAGAAGGGCTTGGTCCCTGTCTTCAAGGAACCAAGAGACAGAGAAATGCAGAAATGAGAAAAAATAATCATACCACCATGTCATGAGTGACATAATATGGTAAAGTGCTGTACAACAAAAATTTGAGAGTGAAACGTAGAGTTCTGGTTAAAAATGGTAGATGGAACACGCATACTTTCCAATGCCCAACTAAGCTGTCAATAAAGGAATTGTTCTTAAACTCACAAGGACACCTAAAACAGTAGAAGAGACCAAGCCATGATATTTTGAAGGCTGGGAAGCAGATAGTCTTGTAGTGGAGAGAGGGGATGACGTTGATCCTGAGCAAGATGGTGTGAGCAGCAGTTTCCCAGGTGGAAACAGGCTCTGGGGTGGGATGTCTCAGGCCAGGGGAAACAATGATAAGCTCACAAGTCAGGGATGCCAGAGATGTGATCCAGGGGGCTCCCAGGTCTCTGGTTTGGGCAAAGGGGGGACCATCTATTTGAATAAAGATGATGACAAATACAGTAGAAGAACCACCCGAGGCAGATCACTCCCGTCTCTGATGGAAGAAGTCTAGCTTGAGGGAATTTTCAACCTTACAAAAATCTCCCCCTTTCTCACAACAGATCCCCCTACTTCGGTGATTCATATTTGTAACTGGTATGAACGAAGGGGGTCTTGAAAGCCCTTAATGGAAAATTTTCATTTGGCATTGGCAAAAATCTTTTGTAAGGAAATGATTCATTGTAGGAATAAATCAAGCATATTATATGTAAGACTTTGATAGAAAATCAGGTGGGCTGATATAAAAGAGCAGTGTGTTTCTGGAGCTGTCATTATTTGTGACATATTTACATATACTGTTTTGTGTGTACCGTGCTTTCTAGTATCTATCACATGCAGACCTCGGAGAATTAATATCGCTGTTTTACACGTGAAGACACTAAGTTTCAAGCATTCCTCGCCCAACGTCACATAGGTCTGGCTAAATATGCCAGAACCAGTACTAGGTTTATTTTTAATGCCAAATCCCGTATTTATTTCACGATTTACCCTATGATTTCTTCCCCGTATGATGAGTGTATGTGCTCAAGTTAAAGGAGATAGTTGATAGAATAAAATATTTTAAAATGTGACATTAAACAGAAACAAGGGCTCTTGCCCTGTCTCCAGCACGTTACCTCTTCTGAACTGCTTGTTACGTGACCGGGCTTCTGTGAGGAACTTGGAGGTATTCATTACTCGTTCCTGTCTGAGGAAGCGGGTTAGTTTGAGGTACAGAGTTTTGAGTTTATTTGAGTTGTTACACATTTGACAAATGATCACCTTAAAAAGAATGTTGTATTTGAATGTCAGAAATTCTCAAATGCTATTCCGGTCAAAAGGCAAAAACAAAACAAAATAGTGCCCAGGTGGCAGTTGGTGGTTAGTCACTCTTTGAACAAACACTGGATCAGAGCCTGTGTGTGCCGGGGAGTCTGTTAGGCGCTCAGAGAGGCCGGAGCCTTACGGAGTTTCCAGTCCCGTGTGTGGCGGGGGCGGGGGGGGGAGGGGACTTCAGTCAATAGCCTACAAATAAACACGATTACAAATCTGTGGTAAATGTACTTAGGCTAAGAAAGGTAGTACTAAAAAGCCATTTAACAGAGGACTCTGACATAATATGGAAGGGAGGATGAGAAGAGTGCAATTTGCAAATCGTTGTGCTGAGGTCTGGAGGTGAATTAGGAATTAGCCAGGTGAGGGCTTCTGGCAGGACATCAGGGGACAGATGAGAGGGGAAGATCATGCTCAAGGAAGCTGGAACGGTGGTTCAGGGCTGGACCATGCAGGGCTGGGCTGAGACATTTTCTATTTATCTCAGGAGCAGTGGGTACCATTGTAATGGTTTTAAATAGGAGGGTGATGGGGTCACAGCCGGTTTGTGGGCAGTGAACTGAGAGGGGGCTCTCAGGAAGAAGGCAGGTCCGGTGGCTTGTGGACAGATTACGGTGGCCTGGATGAGGCTGGTGGCCCTGGAACCGTGGAAAGGTGTTAGAGCGAAGACCTATTAAAGTAAAATCAGAACTGAGGTGATGGATTCAAGGTGGGGGTAAGGAAGAAGTCAGGGTTGTGATTTATAGGAATGGAAGGTTCTGTTCACTGCCAGGTAACACAGGACGACAACCAGGTTTAAAGGCGGACGGGGAGGGAGATCGTGCTCTCTGTTTTGAACATGTGAGAGGTGCATAGTACCTTTGAGTCCTTTGAGTGAGAATATCAAGCCAGCCAGTGGATATGTAGGTCTCAATTTCAGAGGAGTGGTTAAGCTAATGTTATAAACGTAGGTTTCATTTGTATTTAGATGGTAATTGAAGCCAGGAGTGTAGGCGAGGGAGAAAAGGTAGAGTAAGAAGCAGCCTAGGGCAGAACCTTAAGGAACTCTGATATTTTTTTTTTAATTTTTTTATTGTTATGTTAATCCCCATACATTACATCATTAGTTTTAGATATAGTGTTCCATGATTCATTGTTTGTGCATAACACCCAGTGCTCCATGCAGAATGTGCCCTCCTCAGTACCCATCACCAGACTAACCCATCCTCCCACCCAGGAACTCTGATATTTTTGCATCCAGGTCGAAAGAGAATGAGCCTGCAAAGGAGACTTAGAAGTAGCCCAAGAGGTGAGGGGGAGAACTGGGAAGTCAAAGTGCTAGAAGCCCAAAGATAGTATATGAAGAAGGAGATGATCATTAACCAGTGTCCGGTGGTGCGAGGAGGTTCCATTAGATGACGACCACTCAGGAAAATGCCTCTGGATATGGCAGTGTGGAGGACATTGGTGACCTCATTAACTAACGTCACTGGTAGCGTGATGACAGGGGAAATCTGACTAGAGGGAGGCCAGCAGAGTGGATTGCTGGTGAGGACCTACCAGGCCACTGGAAAAATCTGGCTATAAAAGAGAGGAGAGAGGGGGCAGCAGATCCCCTCCGAGAAGAAAGGGTCTGCTGTGGGAGAGTCTGCCTTTCTTGTCGTTGTGTCGTGTTTTAAAGTGGGAAGCGTAGCATGTTTCAGCATAGGAAAGGAAGAAATCTTGCGAGCAGGAGAGATTTGAGCATGGAAGTGAAAGAAGGGGCCTTGAGAGCATTGAGGATAATATTACAGAAAATGCCAGGCTGCCCACAGATCCACTCTGAAATCCCCTCATCGTGTGAAAACTGTGGGAAGTTAGTGTGAGGTTCTTGGGGAGCAGGTAGTGTGAAAGCCCCTGGCTTGTCAGTGTCCACCCCGCACAGCGCCCTCTGCTCATAGAGAAACCTGTGCTGGGATTCCTGTGCTCAGCCCACCTTCGCTTGTTTTCCTTCCCCAGGAGCTGATGAGGACATAGAGAGCCCAGAGCTGACAACATCCCGACCACCGCCAAAGATGGGGTTCACTAGTGCTGTTCCAGAAGTGGAGACCACGACACTGAAGATACAGAACAAGAGACCTGCTCAGACGAAGGTGTGTGTGTTTTGCATTGCGTTAGCGGGTCCTCGTAAATGCTTTTTAAAATTGCACAGATTGTTCCTTTTGAGAAGCCCCCTTCAAAAATGATGTGAGGACACATGGTCTTCTCATTATATTGTGGTAAATGGCTAGTCCTTACTCCTTTGATTGTTTTGACATTTACCCACCTGCTACTTTTTTGTTGTTAAATAGACTGTTTTTCAGAGCAGTTTTAGGTTCATGGCAAAACTGAGGGGGAAGTCCAGAGAGCTCCCAGAGGCCCCCTGCTCCCACACGTGCACAGCCTCCCCTCTGTCAGCATCCGCACCAGAGTGGTACGTTTGTTACAACCAGTGAAGCTACGCTGACACGTTATTATTACTCGGAGTCCATAGTTCCCCTTAGGGCTCACTCATGGTGTTGTACATCCTGTGGGTTCTGACAAATGTACGATGACATGTATCTGCCATTGTAGCCTCGTACAGAATATTTCCACTGCCCTAAAAGCCCTCCGTGTGCTGCCTACTCATCTCTCCTGCCCCCCACCCCCAGCAAGTACTGATCTTTTTACTGTCCTCATAGTTCGGCTTTTCCAGAATGTCATATAATTAGAACCATACAGTATGTAGCCTTTTGAGATTGGCTTTTTTCTCTGAGCGATATTCATGTAAGGTTCCTCCACGTCTCTTCCTAGCTCGGTAGGTCATTCTTCCTACTACTTTTATCACCCAGACCTAGCTTCTATACGGATATCATTCATAGGATGCTCCTTCTCTAAGGAGCTCACGGCCCAGTTAAGAAGCAAGACATTTTCTGTTTATTTGGGCTTCAGCCAAGAAAATTTGTTTTCATTTCATAAAGAATTTGTTGTGAGTTAAAACCATTGTGAACGTTACACATGCTGGAACAGGTAATGGAATAAGGACACTCCAGGTACCTGTCTCATTATTTCTGAACGTTTTCTCAGGCCTATCATCAGTGGCCTACAGACTTTGGCCTCTTACAGTGATAATGATGCACGTGGTTACATCCCAATATAGTCATTTTGAGAGCTGAGTTATTAAGAAATAAGGTCTTTGGATTTAGAACACAGCAAAACTACTAGCTAGTGAAAACTATGAGACTGGTGGTTTTGGCCTTATAATTATTATATTGTAATTAGTTGACCACTCGCTACCGGGTAAGGTATTTAAGTTGGAAAATGCATATGAAAGTCTGAAAAAGGGGCACCTGGGTGGCTCAGTGCGTTAGGTGTCTGGCTAATGATTTTGGCTCAGGTCATGATCTCTCCCTGGGATCGAGCCCCGCATCAGGCTCCATGCTCGTCTTGGAGTCTGCTTGTCCCTCTTCCTCTGCCCCTCTCCCTGCTCCATGCGCTCTCCCTTGCACACACCATCCCAAATAAATAAAATCTTAAAAAAAAAAAAAAGTCTGAAGAAGGCCTAGGCTTTAAATCCTGCATCTGGTCAAATTTCTTAGCTTCTCTGAGCCGTTCCTCGTGGGTCCTTGAGAAGAAGAAATGTGGGTGCATATAGCATGGCACCTGAGACTCAGGAAGCATTCTCTAAGCCTCCAGTGAATTTGGTTAGAGCCGTAGAGCCCAAGGCAATTCACCAAATGAGCGTGTGTAACTGCAGTTGGAGATGTTGTCCGTGGTCCCGGGGTAGCAGGCTGCTTACGAAAACCTAGAAACGCAGGTGTCCCCTTTGAGAGCTCACCCATCTGTGGGTCAGAAGTAAGATGCTGCCAAGCTTTTGTAGGAGACAGGATGCGGAAGGCCGCCTCCTGTCCATAGTGCCAGGTCTTCCCTGGAGGAAGAGGTGCCCTCCTGCAGTAGGAACACATGGGGGCTTCCCACGCTTTGTTTTCCTCCCCTTGTCAAAGTGCATTTGTTTTCCCTCCCAGGCCCAAGGTGCCCCCAGGGCATGTGAAAGGAGAGGCAGGGACAGAGCTGGATACATTTCTGCAGATGCGGAAGGGCCATGTTCAATCCTCTCCAGCCTGGAGTGCGCTCTGCAGGATTAAGATGGGGCAGTTACTGTTGGTGGCAGACTGACTTCCTGGGCCAGGTGATCGGAAAAAAGGAGAAGGTCTCTGAACCCTGAGGCAGACGTACCTAGCATGTGGGGGCTCCATGCATGGTAGCTGCTCCATAAACATATGAAGTTGAATGAATGGAAGAAGGATGGGAGAAGGAGAGAAGTGAGAAGTAATGGTGTGTGTCATGATGTTAGGATGGGGAGAGGGTCCTCAGAGTGTGTGTGCCACAGTTACCCAGCGTGGCTGTTGAAAGATGCATCTGGCGTTACCACAGTTTTATTTGATTGCTTGTCGTGACTGAATCTCTCGAAGTCGGTGACCATCAAGACCCGCTAGCTTGAGGGAGCAAACTCCATTTTGGCTTTCAGTGGTAAAGAGTTGTATCCTAAGCAAAACCTAATTTGAGAGTAGAGTTCTGGTCAGTTGACAGGAATGGATTGAAACTTGATTTAAATTTTTAAAAAATTGGCTTCAAGGAAGTGATTGTGTCAGATCTAGATAAAGAAGATAGATGTTTGGCAGATGAGCTCAGAAATTAAGAATCCCCAAACATTTCAACATATTTATATTCCTAGTATCATTTGTATTCAATGGAGTCCTCATTCATCTCTTCATGAGAGGTTTATTAAATGCTACTCATCATGTGTCAAACATTATTCTAGGTACTGATAATGATAATATTGATAGTGAATATTATTAATAAGTGATTTAATTTTCTATCTTATAGTTACATGGTGGTACAACTAAATTAAACGTTGCCTCTAGGCTATCTTTAATGTAGACTGCTTTCGAATGGGTCTCTCAGTGGTATTAGTGTCACTGTCACAGATATCCCATCTAGTTTGTTGTAAATTTATGTGACAAAAATAAAAAGAACACAGTTGTTGGTTGAAGCAGAGCATTGCTCACAATCTTTTACTTCCGATACATTTCCAAGGCATCCAAACAACCAGACGTGGATGTGACAGATCTTTAAATGACTTCATTTAATCATCTATGGTGCCTTTTTGGAATTTCATTTTGCACATATATACAAGGGTTGAGGAATTTCAGATTAGCTCCATACTGTAGAAATAATTCTTCTTAGTCAAACCCCTGCTTCTATACAAGAAAGCGTTTCAATGTAAAGAATGAATGTTCCATCCAGAGCACCTGGAAGCTTGTGCACTGATGGACTGTCCCTATTAGTGCATGGTGGCCCCAGCTCTGTGGAGACCTCCTGTCCCCACACCCACAGACCCCTGAAATGCAGATCAGAAGGTAAGTCAGAGGGAATTGTGTCAGGTCTCACAAATGATTATAGAGACTCAAAAAATCTGAGGGGAATTCATGAGGTTTGTCATAATAATGTGTGGTTGGGGTTAATGCTCACCGGAGATGAGCTTCTGAGAGTTACCACCTTGGATTTGTGCTTTAGAATTGTGGAAAACCCAAGAACCTCAGAATGCCCTTCATTAAATGGAGGGAGACACCAAGGTGCAGGAAGGTGGTATGACTCGGTCAGGGTCACACAGGAGCTGCTTAGAGAGCCCAGACCCCTGAAGTTCTAGTTCAGGGTTCGTGGAAGTTGTAAGAGTGAGTAGGGAGAGGGGAGCATTGCTGACTAAGTCTGGAGGGCTACTCCCCAGAGTTGGTAGTAGGAAGAGCCCTTGGAGAACACCTGGAGAGAAGGCCTGAAAGGAAGCTGCCATCACAGTGCCCCATGTAGCAAAGAGCTGACGGAGTAAGGAGAATTGGGACCATGTTCTTGGGTTGGCGCAGCCAGAAAGAGCTGGAGCCTGAAGTCAGAGGAGTGGTGAGAAAACAGAGCTTATGAAGTGTCAACTAAAACAACCTAACCATGTCATCTGGATTATCATGCACTCACTAAGCAGCCATCTTGCCTCTACCTGTGATGGTATTCCTACAAAACCATGGACAACGTGGCTCCATCCTAGGACTCGCCCCTTGGTGTAAACTTCACAATTATTTCCCAAACTCATTGTTGGAAAACAACAAACCTTGGAATATACTTCTGTTTTCTCTTCTTTCTAGCACATTAAAAAAGATCTTTATAATCTTTTCCCTTATCAGTCACCTGAAGAAATTGATAAGGAAAAAGTTCATCTCTCTGACTCAGAAAGGAAAATGGACCCAGCTGAAGATGATACAAATGTGTATACTGAGAAGCACTCAGACAATCTGTTTAAACGAACAGAAGTCCTGGCAGGTGAGTAGCCCAGAGGGGGCCTGGTGGGAGGGTCCTTAAATAGACCTTGCTTGGCTAAGTGATATTCAGAGATACAGGCCAAGCTTGCTGAATGTCACCTTCCTGCCGAGAGCCGTCTGAGGGCCTGTCTCATTCCAGAGTGAGAGACAAGAGTTAGGCAAATGTTCTTTATTTTCTCTCCGCTCCCTCATCCTACCGCTTGGTACAAGAAGAGGAAAGTTAGGATCTGAGTTGGTCCAGAACAACTGGGGGGGGGGCGGGTATGGTGAGATGTGAAGCTCAATTTGTCCAGCTCCAAGTCATCCTGATATCAAAATAAACTTGAGAAGGAAAAGTCCTTTATGGGGGGAGGGCAGTTGACGCAAATAACGCCCAAGGCATTAAGGATGCTGTCTCTCATTGTAACTTACCTGATGAAAGCAGTCACCATTTGATTTTAAAGGGAAAGATTTGTGCGATTTAAGAACACTTAGTCCTTGAAAGGATAGTCCCAAAGCCAAGACTAGAAAGGACATTTGTTTGCTTTTTTTCATATTTACCCTTACAAAACTTAAGTCACTTCTATCCTGTTTTGTGCCTTCACTGAAAAAGCAATTAGAAGATTAGACTATGAATTGTGAGAAAACTAAAGAATTTTAAAGTAAGGAATTATGTGAGGCCCCAGCCAGATTTTTCTTATTGAGGCTTTTGACTGATATTATTAATTCTAATCAAAGAAAGTATTGTACCTTCCTCGGGAATGTCAGATTTGGGTAATTACCTGGTTGCCTCATCGAATCCAGTTTTTAAGTGTTTTGGGGTTTTTCAAATGGAGCCTTTTATAAAGGTGTAAATAGATGGGGTTCGACAAAGTTAATTTCTGCAGTCCTTGAATCTCTCCTGAAAGTAATCTTCCTTTTGGCGTGTTTCAGCTGTCATTGCTGGCGGAGTTATCGGCTTTCTCTTTGCAATTTTCCTTATCCTGCTGTTGGTGTATCGCATGAGAAAGAAGGATGAAGGAAGTTACGACCTTGGAGAACGCAAACCATCCAGTGCTGCTTATCAGAAGGCACCTACTAAGGAGTTTTATGCGTGAAACTCCCACTTAGTGTCTCTATTTATGAGATCACTGAACTTTTAAAAATAAAGCTTTTGCATAGAATAATGAAGATCTTTGTTTTTTGTTTTTTTTTCATTAAAGAGCCATTCTGGCCCTTTAGTGATAAAATCCCATTGTATTTAAAACTTTTCATGTATTTCTTTAGAACAACATAAAATTAAAATAACATCTGCAGTGTTCTGTGAATAGCAGTGGCAAAATATTATGTTATGAAAACCCTCTGTGTTCATGGAATTGGCTTAAACTTTTATGCGCAAATACAAAATGATTGTTTTTATCCTATGGTTCAAAGATGAAAGCTGTTTAATTTGTGTCCGCATGTCTCCGATTGACCTTACCAAGTTGGTCTTACTTTGTTAATTTATCTGTTGTTCCCTCTCCTCTGCTCGTCCCTCTTGTCCCCTTGAAAACAAAACTCTATGCCTTTTTGTAGCTGTTACGGTGCAATTTGTCTTTGGATAATTCAGATAATGGTAATTTAGTGTATATGTGATTTTCAAATATGTAAACTTTAACCTCCACTTTGTATAAATTTTTAAGTGTCAGACTATCCATTTTACACTTGCTTTGTTTTTCATCACCTGTAGCTTCAGGCAGATTTGCAACAGCAAATTAATGTGTAAAATTGGATTATTACCACAAAACTGTTCAGTCATAGCTATCTAATCAGATCTTCTTTTGGGAGGATTTGATGTGAGTTACTGACAAGCCTCAGCAAACCCAAAGATGCTAACAGTATTTTGAGAAGTTGCTGCAGATTCCTTTGGCCACTGTATTTGTTAATTTCTTGCAATTTGAAGGTACGAGTAGGGGTTTAAGGAAAAATCAGTTTTTGTTCTTAAAAATGCATTTAAGTTGTAAACGTCTTTTTAAGCCTTTGAAGTGCCTATGATTCTATGTAACTCGTTGCAGACTGATGTTAATGAGTATATATAACAGTTTAAAAAAAAAGTTGGTATTTTATAAGCACAGACAATTCTAATGGTAACTTTTGTAGTCTTACAAATAGACATCAACTGTAATTTGGGAACATAAAAACTACTGAATAAATCATGTGGCCTAATATTGAAAATGTCACTGTTATAAATTTTGTACATTTTCGATCAAATGTACATCTCCCCTTTGCAAATGACCATCTGCTCTTGAGGATGATGTGGGTTTGATTTCTGAGTGTTTCGTAGTGTCTGTAAATCAAAACCAAAGAGCTCATCGATGAGGCTGTTTTTTACCAGACTCACTTTTGAATTGGCCAGAGGAAATCTGAATGTATCCTCCTGCCTGTGTTTGGGGGTAGACGTCGGAAGACTGCCAGGGAGGGAATTGTGAAGTTGGCAACCTTTGTAGGCTAGCTGATGGCAACATTGAGAGGGATGCCTGCTTTTGCAAATAACTCTTGGGAGGATAAATTCCAAAGAACTGAAGGGGATTTTCCTGATGTCAGTATCTAAGATTTTGTCCTGTAGACCGAATGAAGACTGATGTACCTTGGAAACTCTGCTCCAAATCTCTCTTGAAGCTTCACTGAAGAACCAATAGGTGGAATGCCATAGTTCACACCGTAGGGAAGGAAAGCAGGGCAGGGTGGCTCTGTGCACTAAAAGGAGGGCCCCACTGCTGAGGATTGAAATTGCTGGAAAGCAGGAGTGCCTGAGGAGGAGATGGAAGTCTGAGGGTACCCTGCCTGGGTATTTCCTTCTAACAACATTGCCTTTTCTGTTTTCACCATAAATTTTGTTTTAATGTGTGAGCCGCCAAAGTAGGAAGAAGACCGCAAAAACAGCAACCCTTTCAATACATAATGTACTTTTAATAAAGTATGAATACTTCATTTAGAGAACGTTCCCTGGAATTGCCACATAACTCATTAAAAAAAAAAAATTAAGCAGCACTCGGAACAGTGTTTACTTAAATTCTTAATGGCCTTAATTCTCAAATTCCTGTCCCATCACTTACAGAGTCAATCCACTTTGGGGTGATTAAAAGGAAGTTCTAGCACCTTCTAAAGTTGCACAATATCCCTCGATTACAGAGGTTAAGAATGTAGTGGGTATACCTCTAACTGTGGAAAGCATAGTGAAATTCAGTTCATAGAATTAACTGCTTGGAATATCCATGCCAAGAAAAGAAAGTTTCTGGCAAATATTTTGTCACTGCTGTAAAGCAAAATATTTGTTAAAGTGCCAAAATAAAGTGTCATGCTGAAAGTAAAAAAAAAAAAATTGTATAGACTGACATCCAGTTTTCTTCAACTGTATGTTTTCTGCTTAGTTTTTGTTTTTTGTTTTTAAGATGCAGTAAATAGTACTATAATAAGTATTAGTAATGATTACCGAGTTTAGGAAAATTTTGGTAAAATATAAACATTAAAGCCAATGTGAAAATTTACTGTTTCCTTAACCACATGTAAATGATTTCCTTTGTGTGAATATGGCTTTGTGTTTGAAAGACTTGCAGTATTCAAACTGCCCCATTTTCAGTGGATGGGGAAAGTGGGATGAGCTCATGGTGTGGCGTTTTTAAGTTTTAGCTGCAGGTGCATAGTACCTGAATTTTGGGATTAGGACCTGGTTAATAAAATTGAATTTAGGTTGGACAAGATAGCAGAAATTGCCATCTTACTCACATTAAAAGTTGATAGTTTCGGATCGAATGTTTGGTGAAATGGTCCTTTCTGCAAAGTAGAATCCTTTCTGCAAAGTAGACAAAAGATTCTTGCTTACTGAAGGTATAGTCTGTTTGTATAGGGTCTAGGAGACTAAGCTAAATAAGTAGAACATAATTACCTTACTCTGGTTTCCCGAAGGAACTTGAATGTCCTGCAAAGGGTGCTGGGTCCTGCAAAAACAGGGGCAGTAAAAACTTCATGGTTTTCAGGAGCTTACTTCTTCAGTGTCCTAGAGATTTTGAAAACTTAGGGAAAGTTTTTAAGTGAGGAGCAAAAATATAAAACCCAAAAATATTGCAGGGTGAATTTTATGACAACAATCATCTTTACAACTTTATTATAATTATGTAATGGATGGTAGAAAAAAATTTTAATACATTTGGTTTTAAAAGGCAATGACTTTAAGCAACATAATCTCTAACTTGAATTTCTAAAGTTCTAAACCTCTGGCAGACATCAGTGAGACCTGAAGAAGTTTTCAATTAAAATTAACCAAGCCAGATGATAAATGTAGTCTGAATTGAGTAACCACGAAGGTGTTTTCAGTGCTGATATTTTATTACAATAGTGAAAGTTGAGATTTGGCTATTTCTGGGAAATCTGCTTGAGCAGGCATGGGAAACTTTATTTTTTTATTTTTTAAAGATTTTATTTATTTGAGAGAGAGAGAGCACAAGCCAGGGGTAGAGGCAGATGGAGAAGCAAACTCCCCACCGAGCAGGAAGCCTGACCTAGGACCCTGAGATCATGACCTGAGCCAAAGGCAGACACTTAACCGACTGAGCCACCCAGGTGCCCTGGCATGGGAAGCTTTAAAAAGAATGAAAAACTGCTACGTAGAGGTAAAAATATCAAAATGAATTTTGTCCCACTCTGTCTCCTAATTTTGGGCAAATTCACTCTTAGATTTATCATTCTAAGATTTCATTCCTTTTTGTTTATCTGTTGCATATGATTTCTGGCAAGGATTTTTCTGACCAAGGAATCCCGGTGGCTTTGGGAGCAACTTGGTTTCCTGTGAATTAGCTGGAAGGGTATATGTGACCCAAGCAATAATTCTAACCCACAAATGGAGTGAAGCTATAAGCTTTGGTCTTTCTGATGTATGAGCACAAGATTCATTTATTCTAGTTGCCTTAGCAAAGTAGCATTCAAGCAACAAATGTATGTGCAAGGCATCGGAGGTTTAATCAGCAGACACTTGCCTACTGAGTATGCACCGGGCACTCTTCTAGAAGCTGGGGGTATAGTGATGAGCTAGAGAGAGCTCCTGCTCTCATGGGGTTTGGAGAGGGGTGCGTAGACTCTGAAAACTAGCAAGTAGGAATTGCCAGTTGGTAGGAATTTCCATGATGGATATCATGCAGGATGATGTAAGGGACTGAAGGACTATGGGCCCAGCTAGGCTAGGTATGCTGCGGTAACAACCTCACAATCTCAGCAACTCGTACCAGCAAAGGATTTATGTCTTACTCATGCCACGTGTCCATCGGTTGGCAGAGTTCTGCTGTGAAGAATTGTCGTCCTCAGCCCCAGTCTCTGGTCAGTGGAGTACCTGTCACCTGGAACACTGCCGGTCACTGTGAAAGAAGGAAAATCATGGTAAGCAAACAGTGGCTCTAAGGCTTCTGCACAGTAGTAACATATGTTACTTTCCACCCACACTTCATTTGCCAGAGCAAGTCACGTGGCCACACCTGACTTCCAGTGTGCAGAGAGGTGCGAGCCTACTTGTGCTGGTAGGGAGAGAGAATGGCACACTTGGGAACAGCTACACTTACTACATACAGCCTGGTCAGGAAAGATCTCTGAGAGGGTAAGGCCCGAAGGATGTGAAGCCAGTTGTGCTAAAATCAGGACAAGCCTTCCAGGCTGTGGGAAGCCCTAAACAGGGAAGGAGCTTGGCATGTTGGAAGAACTGTGACAAGGCCAGTGTTTGACCTTGGTAGCAGACCATGGTAGAAAAGGAAGGATGACAATAGCTGAGAAGCGTAATTGCTTCCTTACTGGTCTTCCTTCCTCCACTTTTGTTCACTTACATTTTATTCCCACGATGAAGCTAGGCTGATCTCTTTATGATAGAAATTATTGGCTTCTGACTCCTTATACCTGCCCTCAAGATCTTTAGGACCTGACCCCTGGACAATGCATTATAAGGAGACAAGTTGGGGGGGGGGTAGCATGGCCCCTTAGGGGATCATTATTGTTACCTAGAGGAGAAATGATGGTGGCTTGGCCTAAGGTGGTAATGGTGGAGATAGAGAAGACTGGAGAGGAATTGTTTGGGGAGGTAGAATCCACAGGTCTTGCTAAAAGGTTGGAAGGAGTAGGCAGTAAGGAAAGAAAGGGATCAAAGATGACATCCATGTTTTTGGCTAAGCTGAGTGAGCCACATTCTGAGAAGGGGAATGTCGGGGAGTTGACTGATAAGAGTTCCTTTTAGGCCATGTTAAGTTAGAAATATTAGACACTAAAGTGCAGATGTCAGGTGAACAACTTACTGAATGTAAGAATCACAGAAGAGGTAGCTGGAGATAGTGATTTAGGAATAGTGTCCATCACCGGCCTGTCGACACGCTCATTTCCTTCTTTTCCATGCTCTGCTCTCTATGGAAGTTGGAGGGCAGGGAAAGGGATGCCCCATGCAAACGATGCTTCCCAAGCTTCCTCGCCAACTGGCTTCTAAGAAAGTTTGGCCAACGGAAGGTTACTGGCAGAAGACTAGAGATCAGGAGGAAGGGAAAAGCTGGAGTACTTTCCCCTCTCTCAACTTTGGGCAGCATCTCTAGCACTGATGTACCTGTTCAATGGTTTGAATTCCCACTGGACCAACTCTCCTTCAAATTCCCAGCTCCCACTGTTCTTAAACTCTCATGAACCCCACTTCCCCCCTTTGTCTCCCCAGCCATAGGGAGGGTAGTGGCTTCCTGCCATTGCTGTTCTCTGGGTTATCTTGCCTTCCCCAGTTTGCCCTTGTGGCTTTTCCAACATCTTCATAGCTAATTCCCTGAACTGAATTCCTTCTATTGCATTACCCAGCATGGGCTCTAGTTTCCTTCCTAGACCCCGACCGATGACAAAGGAGTGAACAGAAGGTAGATGGTATTAAAAGTCCTGGGTCCAGATGAGATCATCTGGAGAGGTAAGTAGGTAAAGAAAGAGGATGGCCCCAGGTCTGCCTTCTAGCACAGTCTAACTTTTTAGAGGAACGACTACCAGTTTCACTCTTCAGTACTGGTCACAGAATTGGGTTTTCATTTTCTCAGATACCTATTAGCAGGGAACACAATCTTTCATTGCAAGGGAGGAAAATCCCCATAATGCACCATAGCTCATTTTTGAGCAAATTAATAAGCATATTAAAGCATCCACTTCTACCAGGTCCTTAATAACATACAGTAGGAACTGTTTTTAAAACTGAAAAAAGTAATTGGGCAAAGGAGTAAATTATTTGAATATTGAGGAAATATCTCTATGTTTACAATAGGAAAATATCAGCAAACAAAACAATAATCCTCCCACTTATAGCCTTGTCCTGGGGTCATTGAAAGCAGGATTTTTGCCTCCTTAATTACTTTCTGCTTAGGTAAATGCCAGAGTAAGCTTGCATTTCCTCTGTCTAGACCAATTGCAAGGAAAAGCAGGAAAGAGGATACAAAATGTAGTCTGCTCCATGGCAGACCCAGGATTTGGGGATCATGAAGTTCCCTTTTCTGATAACACGTATCTCAGTCCTTTCCTTTTCTAGTGTCTGTTACTTCTTTTTTTCCTTGTGTAAAATAAAGATAACACCCAGTGCACTGGCTTGTGGGAATTCAGTGAGGTGATGCACTTAACACGCTATCTGGCATCTGATAGAACCTCCATGCAGGATTATTTATTCATTCCTCCACCAAGTGAGTCCTGAGCACTCACTATGTACCAGGCATAGTTCCAGGCTTGGGGAATACAGGAAACAACAGAACAAAGTCCCTGCTCTCAAGGAACTTACATTCTAGTGGGAAGAGACAGTCAATCAATATGTACTGTGTTAACAAGACATTTGAGCAGAGGCTTGAAGGTGGTGAGGGCCACGGTAGGTGGGGGAGGGAGGTTTGGGGTGCTGGGGAGCGTTCCTGCAGAAGGACAAGTGCTAAGGCCTTGTGTGGCAGGGGAGCAAATGAGCTAGAGACTAGAGTGGTGGACGGCCAGTGAAAGATCCATGGGCCAGATGGTGTATGTATGACCTTGTATGTGATGACCTTAGCTCTTACAGGATTTTGAGCTAAGGGTGACATTATCTGGCCTATGCTTACAATTCATTCTCAAACCTTAGTAGGCATCAGAATCACTAGGAGCTCTTGTTAAAACACAGATTTCTGGGGGTGCCTGGGTGGCTCAGTCAGTTGAGTGGCCGACTCTTGATTTTGGCTCAGGTCATGATCTCAGGGTCCTGGGCTCAAGCCCCAAGTTGGGCTCCATGCTCAGCGGGGCGTCTGCTCGAGGATTCTCTCTCTCCCTCTCCCTCTGCTCCTCCCCCCACTCGCAGACTCTCTCTTTCATTCTCTCTCTCTAAAATAAATAAATAAATCTTTTTTTCTTTAAAAGAACAGATTTCTGAGCTCCACGTCCAGCATTTCTGGTTCTGTAGGTGGGTAGAACCCAAAAACTTGCATTTCCACCAACTTTCCCAGGTGTAGCTGCTGCAGATGGTCCAGAACCCCACTTTGAGAACCACTGCTTCAAAGGGATTGTTTTGATCATCATGTTGAGGATAGATTGGTTATGAGTGGTGGATGTGGGCAAATACACAAGCAGGAAGACTCGTGAGGCTATTGCAGTACTCAAGGAGAGACCATCATCGCGCATGGAAGTGGCGAGAAGTCATGGGATTCTGGAGAGCCAAGGTGGCCACAACATCTGGAAATCCAGGTGAATATATAATAAATGGTTTCCTGGCATTTATACAATACTACCTGATAACATAATATGATCCATGTTTCCAAACTTTATGGCCACCCCATACTTTGAAAATGTAGCCAGTAGGAATTACTAACAAACCCTGAGTGACACTCTTCTAGATGGCCCCACGCCCCAGACTCTTCCCGTAGGGTATTGGAAACCACTGTCATTATCCAGTCCCCAATCAACCTCACTCCTTTCGTTGCAGGAATTCTCTGCCTTTAGTGCCCATGGTTCTTGGTCATGCCACTTTAAAGAATGAAGAGGTACACCAGACGAAGAGTGGTGAGCAGCAAAGCAAAGTTAATTGATCAAGAGTATAAAGCTCCCGGAGAGGGAGGGGACCCTAGAGGATTGCCCTTGGAGTTTCTAAGTTTAAAGGGTTTTATGAGCTCTATCTTCAGCAATCAGGGTGTTCTGAGTTGTGCCAACCAGGGCTTTGGTCATATATCTGTCTACCTATTAGGTTAATGTCTACCTGCAGATGGTCTTTTTTGCTGACATCTGGGGGCTTATGTCTTAATTCCCCTTGCCCGTGATGGTGACAAATGCTGTGTGATTCATTGCCTTATTTTAGGACATTTTGCAGAAGTCATTTCTGCAAAGGCTGCAAAGCAGAAAGCTAGTGAGGTCCTGTCTAAGCTGCAAAACGGGATGTTAGTGTTTTATCTTAGCTGTCCTGAATCCATATTTTCTTGTTGGGGACCCTGGCCCTGACTACCTAACTGTCCAACTCACTCCTAACACTTCCTCTTCACTCCTGTAACCTTCAACATATACCTTGTTCCAGCCTGCTTTTACCTTCTATTCTAAGCATGTTGAGGACCTAGATCAGCTTGGATTCATTTCACCGCTCCCCACCTGCCCTTAGGACCTAACCCGGTCCCTAGCACTGGATGATAGACGCAGGCACATATAAACCCATCTCTCTGACTAGCCTTTCACTCAATTCCTCTCTGAAATCTAGTAAGACCCCATATGTCATGCCCAAACCAAACGAAACAATCTATATCATGTCAAAAGCCTAAACAGAATTTCAGTAAGCAGGCATTCACAGATATTTGTTAAAACCCTGGGCTTGAACCTCACCTACTTAAAACACAGAAAGTACTCTGATGGGTTAATGGTTTTCTTGCAGATACATTTTATCATTTTGTAGATAAATATTTAGCATTTATACGGGGGCGCTGATTAGTGTTTTCTTTCTTTGTTCTTTCAACATTTCCGTTATTGTGCCACATAATTACCATGCTGGATCCATGCTGTCCTGAGATCAAAAACTACCCTTTTTATGACCCTCTCTCCCATTTATGTGAAGGAGGCTGGGCTGTAAACATGGTATGAGAAAAATTCTTATATGCCATCTTGATTGCTAACATCTGTTCAAATTTCCATTCATAAATTTAAAATTCAGGCTTCTGCAGCCATCTGTTTTCTTGCAACAATCTGAAAAGAAGAAAAGCCCAAGGCAGATGTGCAGGTGGGAGCAGAGCTTCTGCCTGGCTTGGCCAACAATTCTGAGTTTTTGCTTTGCTTCCTTTTTTCTCCCTAGCAGAGTGGGCAGGACTTTTCTGGCTACAGGGTGGGATTTTATTCCCTGTGTTACAGTTTCCTGTCCTACTGGGAGAAGGGATTAGGAAGTGACTAGAGTCCTTTTATTTATTCCCCACCCCTCTTTTTAGTTCATTTAATCCTATGGACCCTGTCTTCTGGACAATTTGGGAAAAAAGCTTTATTCATTTTATCATCATCTCCTAGTGCCCTCTCTGTCTCTGTTTTTGCTCTCTCTCTCTCTCTCTCTCACACACACACACACACACACGTGCTACGAGTGAAGTGCCCATTTTATGAACTAGAAGACAGGAGCAGAAATCTTTGTACAGACTTGCTTCAAGTTGCCTGGCAATCTAAGCAAACACTGGAGGACTGGAACCCACCACTTGCCTAGATCATAGGCAATTTTCTAGCTTGCTGGGCCACTGGGCCTCTTATGGGGAATTTCTCCGCGGATTACTTTGGCATGGTTATTGGATATGATTTGGCAGCTGCAGGACCCAGATGCCAAGCTAGGCAATGGCCCTTTTTTATTTTGCTCTTGGCAGTGTCATCCGTGTCTAAGGGACTGGGCTGCGTCTAAATCTGCCTGGCTTTATTCCAACGGTGTTCTTGCAACAACTGTGAAGTGCCTTCGAAAGCTGACATTGACATTTTGTGGGCCTGCTGGGCTGCAATCCTCTCTCAAATGCAACTGAGCCTGGGATTCACTTTTAGCTTTATGTAGTTATTTTTTCTAGTTTATCTTGAGAAATAGGTCCTCAGCAAACCACACGCAAAATCGACTTCGCGTTCCAGTGTCCCTCTCTGAAAACCTCCGTCGTAGGAGCGAGGATCCGCCCATCCCAAACCGTAGTTTACTAGTCCTGTACGTAAGTTAGTGGTTTGTGGGATCATCTTGCTGGGTTGTATGTACTCGTTTTCATTCTACTCTGACATTGCTTTTATATATAACTCGTGACAGATGTTCTGACCTCAACGTGTGACCCAGAATGAGTCATTTAACTGTTCTGACAACTTCTTGAAATGCCACGAGACTAGACAATGTCAAAACCTTGCCTTCCTTATTGCTTGCTGGTGTGTGGATCACTGGGGTGATGCTTGCGATGTGAGGAAGGACTTGGGCTGACACAGGAATACTCGTCTTACAAAATACCCATCATTCCGCTGTTGTCACCCCATTAGAGGAGCCCCACCCTAGCCACTGATTTCACCAGGCCTTCCTACACCGTCACAGAAGCCCCGGGCATTCTCTGCCTCCCCCTCTGCTCTCAGAATCCCTTCCCGACCCCCTTCCCCCATTTCCTGGACTCCTCAGCACTCAAGACTGAGAAATGTCCAGAGACCAGGTTGCAGGACTTAGCTTACAGCTTCAAGTCAGGGTTTAAAAGGATCTGAAGCAGGGATGGCAAATGGCCAGCTTTGGGGCCTCTCTTCCTACTTCTCCAGTCATGGCAGGCACCATTAGATGATCCCCATATGCTCTCCTGCTAAGGCCAACCCTGGAATTCTTCTCCAGACAGCGCTCCAGGTAACTGATTGAAACTGGGTCAGAAGATGAAACCTATTCACCATCCTCTGCCCAGAGGGACACTGATCTTGAGGCCATAGTTGTTCTGAGTCAGCCATGTTGTGCGTTAAATACGTTTGGTCTATTTAAATAGGTTGGCTTAGTAACCAAACCTAATTTGTAATATTGTTTTGGTGGAAAATGCATTAGAACTTTAAACATTAGCTTACCAGTGAACTTTTGGAAACCAATTGATCTATAAATTGGAGCACTCTCCTGTAGTTGGTTATGCGCTGGTAAGAGCGGCAGCATAGGTTGAGACTGAGAGTTTGGACTACCTAGTTCTAAGTCTGTCCCTGCCTCTACTGGCTGTGTAACTTTACACAAGTTAATTAACCTCTCTGTGGCTCACTTCCTTCACTTCTTAAATGGGGAAGGTGATAGGATTACCCTCCTCATAGGATTATTATGATGACTAAAAATTTATTATTTGTAAAGCACTTAGAAGCCTAGCATACAGAAGGTACAATATTAGAGTTCATAAAATAAATACAGTAGTCCGCCTTTATTCATGGTTTCCCTTTTCGTGGTTTCAGTTACTCATGGTCAACCCTGGCCTGGAAGCAGCTGATCCTCCACTGATGTATTATCAGAAGGTTAACGGTAGCCTAATGTGATGTCACAATGCCTGTGTCATTCGCCTCACTTCATTTCATCACGTAGGCATTGTATCATCTCACAGTGTCACAAGAAGAAGGGTGCGTGCACTGCAGGAAGATATTTTGAGAGAGACAACATTGACATAACGTTTATTATAGTATATTGTAATTATTTGTTTTTGTTGTTAATTGCTTACTGTGCCTAATTTATAAACTAAACCTTACCACAGGTATGTATATATAGGAAAAAAACACAAT
The DNA here is from genome assembly GCF_004348235.1 of Phoca vitulina. Classification (NCBI taxonomy): domain Eukaryota; kingdom Metazoa; phylum Chordata; class Mammalia; order Carnivora; family Phocidae; genus Phoca; species Phoca vitulina. Next base: position 42,905,102 of record NW_022589728.1, read on the forward strand.
ATATAGGATTTGGTACCATTTGTGGTTTCAGGCATCCATTGTGGGGGTCTTGGAATGTATCCCCCGTGGATAAGGGGGACTGCTGTACCAAGTTCCAAGCTGAAGTGGGAGGCTATAATATCTTTGTGAAGCAAAAAACAGAGATGATCTTTATTTTCTTTACGAAACAAAAAACGGAGATGATCCCAAATTTTTTATTTGTATAAGTGAGGTGTGTTGGTATCTATTAATAATTTATTCAACATTTTACAAATACTCATGTAATACTCCCAATAATCTTCTGAGACAGCATATTAGTACCCATTTTACAGGTGAGATAACTGAGGCATTAAAATTATATGGCATTAAAATGAGACATTAATTATATGGCATTAGAATGGACAGATATGGCCATACACACCACGTTGGCAGCTCTCAGACACATATAGCAGAGTTAGGGACCCTAGGCTCCTGCTTCAAGGACTTTGCCCAGATGTTTCCTGTGACATTAACATGTCCCAACTGATACAAATGTGAGTTATTTAAAGTTGTGAACACCGACTCCATTGACTCTTCCTCCAATTCTGTTATTTCAATTTTACTTTTAAAAATTATCTTGGGGCGCCTGGGTGGCTCAGATGGTTAAGCGTCTGCCTTCGGCTCAGGTCATGATCTCCAGGTCCTGGGATCGAGCCCCGCATCGGGCTCCCCAGCTGGCTCAGCAGAGAGTCGGCTTCTCCCTCTCCCTCTGCCTCTCCCCCTGCTTGTGTGCTCTCTCTGTCGTTCTCTCTCTCTCTCAAATGAATAAATAAAATCTTAAAAAAATATATATCTTTTACTATTACAGAATCAGGGCATATACATTGTCATATATTAGGAAATAAAGACAAGTGAAAATCTCAAAATAAAAAAATATTCCCACCCCTCCGTGAGTACCAGTGCTAAAGTAAGTATTTATCCTTCCAGAACTTTATTTGTATTTCTCTTTTTTTCCATAAAACGAAATCACATGATACATACTACTGCTCTATTTTATTGCCCGTTCCCCCCCCCTTTTCTGATCGATGATCTCCACTTTTCCATTTCAACACATTTCTTCTTATCTAATAATAAACCATATTTACATTGCCTGATTGTCTCCAAAATGTGCTTTATCACTGTTTATCCAAACTTGAATCTCATCCAGGACCATGTTTGCATCTGCCTGTTATGTCCCTTGAGCCTCTTTTAATCTATCCCTTTTTTCATGACACAAATTTGTTGAAGAGACTGAGCCAGTTGTCCTGCATTCTTGAACTTTATTTATTTGTTTTTTTAATTTGGAAAAGATCCCAAATTTGCAGAAAATTTGCAGTACAAATGATTTTCTTTTCTGAAGTAGGTGAGAGTAAGCTGCTGACATGATTGATGCCCCATCCCATCTGCTGTTGTTATTTGCTATTTATTCATATCAGTATGGGCTCATAGATTCCTACTTTATTTAATGGGTCATAATCAGCTACTATCTTTATTTTCAAGCTTATATTGTTCCCTATGTGGCTTGTAGGAGTCCCTTCAAGCTGGCTTCTGTGTCCTTTGGCTGTGACATGTCTCTATATTCTTTGATCACTTTTGTAGTTTTTGGTACAAAAAGAGGTTATCAGGCTCATCTGGCAGCCATTTATCCAAGAATCCCTTATGTCTGTTAGTGGAGAATAGTGTTAAGAAACCAAAATCTATGCACTCAGTATGCTTATTGCTGTTGGAGTATCACTGCTCCCAGATCTGCTCCATGCACAGAACTGGGGAATGTGTGGATGTGTGGGTGTACACTTTTACATTAAAAAATCTAGCTATCTACCTGTCTACAATATCTATCGATCTATCATCTATCTATCTATCTATCTATCTATCTATCTATCTATCTATCATCTATCTATCTATCATCATCTATCATCATCATCTATCTATCATCTATCTATCATCTATCTATCTAATCTATCATCTCTCTCTCTCTTATCTATCATCTATCTACCTATTTATCTATCATCTATCTTATCTATCATCTACCTATCTTGAAACCTGTGCATTCACAGCATCATGTCCAATTTTAATCCAGTGCCACAGAGTTCTAGTTTTCCCCTTTTCATATTTGTAATTTCCTTCTCCAACAATGAGACACCTAGCTCTCATTGCTCTTAATATATTTATTTATTGAATCAATCCACCCCTATGCAACCAATCTCCTTCATTCTACCTTCCTTACACCACTTGGGCTCCAACACCCCAAGCTGGGCTGACCTATCACATGGATGCCCCATTTACTCAGCTTAAGCCCTGCCAACTCACACCACCCCACCCTTCTTTGTGGGCATCCTCCTCACCCCACTGATGCCCCAACATACCATGCTGGTGCCCCCCTTCCCGCCCCCATGTGGATGCCTTCGTCATCCTTCTAGTCCTCTGACACCATGCTGAGCCACCCTGCCATATGGATGCCTTCCTCACTCTGCTCAGACTTCATTGTTTACACTGGGGGGAAGGGACACTCTCCTCACCTTGCTCTGGCTACTGACACCCCACATGGGGTCACCCTCCCACATGGAGACTCACCCTACCCTGCTTGGTGTCAACTCTTCACACCAGGCAGCCCATCTACATAAATGTTCTTCTCACTCATCTCAGTCAGGCTACCCTGTGCTAGGCTTAGCCCTTGTCTGGATACCCTCCTCCTTCCACTCAGGCCCTAGCACCCTGTTCTGGGCCACCACAGCTTATTTTTCCCTAACCCCCAACATACACACTTTGCTTGCTCAGCTCCATGTAATAGCTTTGGCACAAATTATTCAAGAAGAAGAGAAGAAGGGAAAGAAGCCAAGGAAGAGGGACCATCCTTGACTCTGGAGAGAAAGAATGCTGGCACTTTACCACTAGCTTCCTCCTTCACCAGTGACTGAGACCCCAGATCTATTCCTTAGTTACTAGATAAATCATAAGTGTTTGGTGGTAATTCCACAAATACCATGGGTTTCTTTTCTGTGGGTATTTTTTTTTTTGAGAGAAAGAGCCAGGAAGAGATTTCTATTGTTCTTTCCCAAAGGATTTGATGAGGAGAGATGCCAGTTTACTAGTAACTAATAGGGGAATGTAATAGTTTGCAAGGTATACCACAACAGAGTGCACAGGCTGAGTGGCTTAAACAAGAAACATTTATTTGCTTACAGTTCTAGAGGCTAGGAGTTCAAGATCAAGGTGTCTCCAGGGCTGGTTCCATTTGAGACCTCCTTGGCTTACAGGTGGCTGTCTTCTCCCTGTGTCTTCATATCATCTCTGTCCATCTGTGTCCTTTCTTCTTCCAATAGGGACACCAGTCACACTGGATTGGGGCCCACCCTGATGACCTCATTTTAACTCAATTACCTCTTTAAAGATTTTTATCTCCAAATATAGTCACACTCTGAGGCGCTGGGGGTGAAGACTTCAACATATGAATTTTTGAGGGGACACAATTGAGCCCATTATAGGGATAGATTCCCATAAGGCTAAAAGTCTTACATTCTTCTTTGTGTGGTCAGAGTGTTTTGTGCAATGTGGATTTTAGGGCTTCCTTATTTGAATGACTAACCTCTTTAGAAAAGCTTATTCTTTCTTACTGTTTCCGATCAAAATTCCCTATTACCAAATATGAGGAAAATAGTATGACTATTTTGGTGGGCTAGAGAGGAGGTTTTGATCTTTGGGTTTCCTGAATAGCAAATTAAAGCCAAGGGCAGCAATATCAAAAGAAAGTGAACATGTACTAAGAGGACCTGCAAGATCCGCTGCAGGGCCCACTGAAGAAACTAAAATGACTCAGTGGCTCTTGCTCTGGGAGAGATGTCTGGCTCAGGGGTCTTGGGCTGGATGCAGAGGTTGGAAACCTAGCCCATGGGATAAAAAGGGTGCAGTCCAGGATTTTGGGAGGAACTGCATTCAAGGTGAGACTGAAATGGAAGGTCAGGCTCCATGTACCATGACATACTGATCCAAAGAAATCCAGGTACCAGGCACAGGATAGGAATAGACATAAGGAACCAGAATAAGAGAGTTTCGAGTAGAAAGTATAAAATGGAACATGGAGGAATTTTCTGAGGCAGTGGGACGTAACTGAAGGAGCTGTTTATGGGTCCTCAGCAGTCCGGTCATCCTAGAACTGTAGGAGCTGTTAGGGTAACCGAACCTAGTCAGGGACTTTGTAAATCAGAACTCTCTTGGAAGCAAATGACAGACATTCTAACTCAAATAAGCTTAAATAAAAGATGGGAATGTATTGGTGCATGTAGCTGAAAGGGGCAAGCTAGCTTTAGGCACTACTGGATCTTGGGGTTCAAATATATCACTATTTCCCTTCTGGTGTGTGCTCAACTCTGCCTCCCTCTTTGGTTTGGCTACGATTTTTCACCACATATGACCTTTCTAGGGCTAGGAGAAATGTTTTTGAATAGGGCAACTTCCTTTTTTTTTTTAACTCTATCAATATAACTCGTTATTTTATTTTTTCAAGCTCCTGCCCACTCTCTTTTTTTTAATTATTATTATGTTCAGTTAGCCAGCATATAGTACATCATTAGTTTTTGATGTAGTGTTCAATGATTCATTAGTCACGTATAACACCCAGTGCTCATCCCAACACGTGCCCTCCTTAATACCCATCACCCGGTTACCCCGCCCCCCAAGCCCCCTCCCTTCTGTAACCCTCAGTTTGTTTCCAGAGTCCAGAGTCTCTCATGGTTTTTCTCCCTCTCTGATTTCTTCTCACTCAGTTTTCCCTCCCTTCCCCGTGGTCCTCTGCTCTATTCCTTATGTTCCACATATGAGTGAAACCATACGATAACTGTCTTTCTCTGCTTGACTTATTTCACTTAGCATAATCCCCTCCAATTCCATCCATGTTGATGCAAATGATGCAAAAGCAAATGGCGCAAATTCATCCTTTCTGATGGCTGAGTAATATTCCATTGTATATATGGACCACATCTTCTTTATCCATTCATCTGTTGAAGGGCATCTCGGTTCCTTCCACATTTTGGCTACTGTGGACATTGCTGTTATGAACCTGGGGGTGCATGTGCCCCTTCCTTTTAATACATCTGTATCTTTGGAGTAAATACCTAGTAGTGCAATCGCTGGGTCGTAGGGTTTGGGATTGTAGGGTTTTTGCTTTGTTTCCCTTTCCTTTGGAGATGTGTCTTGAAAGAAGTTGCTGTGGCCAAGGTCGAAGAGGTTGCTGCCAGTGTTCTCCTCTAGGATTTTGATGGATTCCTGTCTCACATTGAGGTCTTTCATCCATTTTGAGTTTATCTTTGCGTATGGTGTAAGAGAATGGTCTAGTTTCATTCTTCTGCATGTGGTTGTCCAGTTTTCCCAGCACCATTTATTGAAGAGACTGTCTTTTTTCCATTGGATGTTCTTTCCTGCTTTGTTGAAGATTAGTTGACCATAGAGTTGAGGGTCCATTTCCAGGGTCTCTACTCTGTTCCATTGATCTATGTGTCTGTTTTTGTGCGAATAGGGCAACTTCCACTTTCCTTCATCTCTCCAGAAGAATCTCCTCTCTCTCTTCCATTGTCTCTACTAAATTTTAAGGACCAACAGTTTGAGTCATATATCCATTCAAGAGTCAATCACATTGTCAGGAAGATGGCATACTCTGAGTGGTTATTCTGGTTCTGGCAGGGGCTGGGCACAACTATATCAGAATCATATGGAAAGGATCCCTAGAAGGGCAGCAAAATGCTATCATCAGAAAAAGGGAGAGTGGATGCATGGTGGGCAAAACCATGTATCCATTACAGACACCAAACCAAAACCAGGGAGTGGACACATTTTACACGTCCCAGACAGCTGTTATCCTGGAATATTCTGAGGGCTAGATTATCCCTAATATGCAGGAGAATGACTCTAGAAGGCAGGTCTGAGGACTTTTTTTTTTTTTTTAAGTAGGCTCCATGCCCAGCGCAGAGCCCAAACTAGGGCTCCAAAGTAGGGCAATCTTGAACTGAGATCAAGACCTGAGCTGAGGGGCGTCTGGGTGGCTCAGTCATTAGGTATCTGCCTTCAACACAGGTCATGATCCCAGGGTCTTGGGACCGAGCCCCACATCGGGCTCCCTGCTCAGTGGGAAGCCTGCTTCTCCCTCTCCCACTCCCCTTGCTTATGTTCCCTCTCTTGCTGTCTCTCTCTCTGTCAAATAAATAAATAAAATCTTTGGAAAAAAAAAAAAAAGACCTGAGCTGAGATCAAGAGTTGGACGCTTAAGCAACTGAGCCACTCAGGGACCCCTGGGCTGAGGATTCTATAAGACATCCTAGAATTTCTTGCTGTGGCACTGGCCTCCTTCTGAGTCAGGCCCTGTTAAACCAGTGTCCTGCTACTTTTGCTTGTCATTTTAGTGTTCCCCTAAGAGATCAGTAATCAATTAGTTTGACCATAGCACATGTAGTAGGCAAAGTACATTCAAGGTCAGTCAAGCAAAGAAATGAATCTTCAGGTCTCTGGTGAGATGTTTCCTACCATAGAGGCTTAGTGACTGTTTCTGCTTTTAGTAGAAAATCTTATAATCTATTCCAAAATATGGAGGAAATGTTGGCTTGTTTCTCAGTGCATTTCCTCCCTTTCTTCTGCCCATCCATCCATCCATCCCTCCATCCATCCAACCATCCATCCATTTATCCATCTCTCTATCTTCTATCATCCGTGACACTTATATAGCACTCATTATGTGTCAGGCACCATTCTAATATGCTTTTTACAAATATCAGCTCCTTTGTTCCACATAATTATCATATCCTAACAGTACCCTTTGTGTCCCAGTTGAGGAGAGGTTTTCTTCTTCAGGCTTATGAAAGTCCACAAGTTGATCCTGAAGATTTGGAAAGTCAAAGTAATCAAAAATTAAAACTAACGAAGAGAAACTTAACTCAGAACAAATCAAGATTTCCCTCATCTCTCACAAAAAAAGAAGAAAATGTTAAATAAGTATTCATTGAAATATTTAGTGTCTGGGTCTTTTGAAAATCATACCTTAAGTGTCTGGATTACCTTATGGTGATATAAGTAAATGGAATTTAATCACAATCATTAAGGGTCTTCTGTGTACTAGATACTATGCTAAAAAAATATACTTACTTGTTTGTCCTTAGTGAATGAGACAGTTCCTGCTCTCGTGAAACTTACTGTCTAAAGAATAATAGTCAAATGTGGCAGAGGTTGATAATTATCTCCCTGTTTATTCCATCCTCCTTCCTATTAGTAATAGAATCCCCAAAAGTTTTAGCTGTGCATATGGCTGCCAAGCTGGAAACTAATTTCCCCAGCAACTTTGTGACTAGATTTGGCCATGAAATTATATTTTGGCCCATCAGGTGTGAGCAGAAGTAATGTATGCAACTCCCAGGTTACATTGTTTAAAGAATCTCTATTTCAACTTCTTTGTTTCCCTTCCTATAGACTGGAATGTGCAGATACGGTGCTGGGGTCCAGCTTCAACCACAGGATAAGAACCATACATTAGCAGCCTATCTCAACAGGGTTCCTGTAAGGGAATTAAGTCTTACAGAAAATGACTTAAGTAACTCTTATCTCCATTATTCCAAGGATGGTACAAAGCTATATTATTCTAGATACATAGGGAAAAAGTTAATTCATTAACACATGGATGCTTTAAAGCATTAAAACTTAATTCTTTTGTGAAAACTCCATTGGGAAGGGCTGCTTGAGGATGTTGGAGCAAAAAAAACAAGAAGGAACCTGGATTCCTGGAAGTCCATAGGGACCACAGCCTCCAACCCATTCTAGACTGCCTGCCCATCTCTAGGCTATATGAAAGAGAAATTAATGTCAGTATTATTGGAACCACTATATTTTATGGTGTCTTTTATATAGCAGCTTAGCCTTTTGCCTATCTAGTTTATACCAACAGGATAAAGAGCATCATTGTGGGACTCAAGAGGCTTGGGTTCAAAGAGCTGTGTTATGTTGAACCAGTTTGTCTCAATCTGAGAAGATAAATAAGAGCACTTTGGGTATTGTCTTTGGCGCAATTCTTCGGCCAAGGGAGGCCATCTGGACAGGGCAGCAGCTGCAGACTCAGGGAGAACAACTCTAAAGCAATGCCAGGAGGTGCTTTTTCCATTTGCGTCCTTCCTGCCCAGCTTTGTCTTGGACCCTTCTGGGGTAAATACCCCTCTTATTCATGAACCAAAAATTCAAGCTGCCAAAGAATGAAGTGGATATGTAAAAGAACTGTCAGACCAAACACATATTAGCAAATGGCTGGCCTTTCTTTTGGGAGATACATCTTTCCTCAAAGACAAATAGCTGGAGTTGCCAGCAGAGGGGTTGTTAATAGGCATCTTGGGGCACGCATTCTGGGTTTTGCTGGATTTTTGTTTCTCTTCAATATGGTGACTTTGCAGCACCAACGTCCAACTGTTGATCTCCCTCTACATAGTTTTTACTAATAGAGTCATGGCACACTGGATATAACTACCAGAGAGGTCCTAATTAGTGCTGATGCTCAAAATGCACACCCATGGACATTATCACATGCAATACTTATAATCAGTTATAAGGTGAGAGAGGTATCAATCTAGATTTTGTAGATGAGAAAACTGATGTTTGAAGAATTTTAAATAACTCATGGAAAGCCATGGAGCTATTAAGTGACAGTCTGTCTGACTCCACTATATATATATATATGGTAGATTGAATTGTTAACCTCACTTTTTCACCTCTCCCTTTATCTACACTCTTTAAAAGTGAGTTTGGAGTTCCTCTCATTAGAGGCATAATGTACTTCCCTGACTCTTGACTTTGGACTCAGCTATCTGACCTGCTTTGGCCAATGAAATGTGGGTAGATAGCACTGTGTGCCTGTTCTGAGCCTCAGGAGACATCACAGTTTCTACCTGTACTCTGGGGCTTCTGCCATTGCCATGGGAAGGAGATGCCCTGGATAGTCAACCACACCAAGGAGGCTGAGAAGAAGCCTCACTCAGCAGTGCTTCCCCTTGTACCTGGGGCTCAGAATGAGCATACGTGGAGCAAATCTGAGCCCACCCTACAGCAAGGAACTGAGCCCAGTTAGGTTTGTAGATTGAAGCAGAACAGCCAGCCAAGCTCAGCCTAGGACAGGCCTGGCCAACCTGCAGACATGTGAGCTAGAATAAATGAATATAGTTTTATGACACTGAGATGGTTTGTTATATATCAATAGCTGACGGAGATGATCTTTTAGAACACTTCTATAGCTACTATGGAAATATGATCGCATTGTCCTGAAATTGGGATTACAGGTACCATTATTTTGCTTATATAATTCCTTAATGGTTCCCTGTAGCATTTATGATAAACTCCACGCTCTAACTGACCTAGTCTTGGATCTGATCCTTGCCTGACTGTCCACAGCATCTCCTCCTCTACACACCCATTACATTGGGTCTCCACATGGGTCATGCTGTTTCACACCTCCACATCTTTGTGTACTCAGTTCCCTCTTCCTAGAATGTCTGGTTTCCTTCTCTGCCCAACTAATTCTAATCATTCTGTAGTATCCATTTCCTGTGCGGTTTGTTCTGTGCCTAGCATTGTGCCACAATTTCTACATTATGATGACTGTACCCACCTTCTTCTGACATTTAATCGCTGCTGCCTGGTCACTGTTACCTTGGGTCTGTATCACCCTTCTTAGGAACTTAGTTCTCTAGCAACACCTCCTACTTGGCCAACAAACGGTAGCTACTGCTGAGCTTCTCATGAGAGAGTGCCCCTCTCATCAGTGCATCCTGATTGCTGCGGTAAAGGGTTGGTTGGTGGGCTTTCTTGCCTTTGGTAATTTATCTTGTATATCTATCTGGTAATCTCTCGTATCTATTTGGTAATCTCTCTGGACTTTTGATCCATTCCCCCGCCACCTGCCTTGGCAGCTCTGATATTTGTGTTTCCTTTAGTGTGGAGTGTCACTTTCCCCCTATTCCTAAAAAGCTAATTTAGCTGCATATTAGTATCATCTCCTGAGGTCATTGTCAGGTATTAAATCCCGCGTCAGTGGAAAGTTGTTACCATATTGACAAACTCTCCCTTATTCATCTCTATGTTCCACCCTCCCTGATCCCGCATTTTTAGGGACAGTCCCATATTTTCTGAACTCCTGCTGGTACATATTAGCCGGATCCTGCATCAGCTTTGGGTTACAATCCCTTATTCCCAGACAAAGTCCAGCACAGGCCACCCAGAGTCCTAATCTTTGCACAGCAGACCTGCCGAAGTTGAGAATTTTACTGGCTTTGAAGCTTTCCTATAACGATTAAGAAGGTCATCAGCCTTTTCCGCTCTCCTGTGTGGGGGATGAAAGCCTCTTTATATGCTACCACAGGAGTGGTCTGGCTTCCACACTTAGCTTTTGATTATACATTAATCACTCACGACCACTGTCTATTGCCTAAGCACAGCCACTCAATTCTAGTGTTCTTACAATTTCTTCCATATTTCTCTAATGCATCACACCCTCTTTTAGTGCTAAAAAAAATAAGGAAGTACTCAATGAATAAGACAACCTGCAAGGAAGGAAATTCTGGAAGAGGGCGAATAGCTGCGGGCTGGTTGTCAGCCAGCAGGACTCCCAGAAGTTGAGGGAGTAGCAAGAAAGAAAGGAACAGAGGCATGAAGCTCTGCGGTAGGGTGGAGGACTACAAGCAGTTTAGAATTGGAGTTAGAGCTGGAACCACATAGTTATTAGTAGTGCATGTCTTCCGAGAGTTAGTCTAGTTGTTATTCTACTGTAACAAGCAATCTTTGTGAAGTCAGGTAAGGCAGCTAGATTCCTTGCTCACAATGGGGAAAAGCCAGGTGCTCTCCTTTTGTGCTTCTCAATTACCCCCACCCCTTGTCACAGAAACAGGACAGAGAAGTATAGAATAGAGGCCCTAGCACAATGCTTACAGCTGAGGCTTTATTCCAACACTTAGGGGAAATCTCTCAGCACCAGTCACTGATGCTTCCCCATACTGCCATGTTCAAGGGTTCCTGCACCAGCCAGCCCTTCAGGGAGACAATGGCAATGACTAGTGATTGCTCACTTCATCACCTCTTTCCTAAGGGGCAGAGGACACAAGCTGTAACTTCCATTTCTAGGAGTGTCACCATCCACTTTCCAGCAGAGACTCAACTTTATTGAAGGATTTACTCTCACTTATCAGTCTGTTTGGGAAGGTAAATTTTTCAATGTAAAAGTAATACAAGTTATTTCTAGAAAAAAATGGAAACTTCATACACAGAAAAAAGAAATAAACACATTCATCTCATCACACAAAGACAACCACTGTTGCATTTTGGTACATTTTATCCCATGTTTTTCATGATTATTTTTTACATGGTTATAATCACATGAAGCATTTTTCCTGCTTTACACTTTAATATTATAAAAGAAGCATTTTTTCCATTGTAATCCTTGTAAACATAATATTAAGAGGAATATTACAGAGCAATGAATTATTGCCTACTTAATCATACCCTTGTTTAGGGGAAGATATATGATATATATGACATATATATTTATATAATTGAAATGCTGTAAATATGGCCTCTATTAAGGCTTTTAATTTAAAATTATATGCTGATATTTTCCATGTTATGAAAAATTATTTGTAAGTAAATTGCTGCATATTTCACTAAGTGGATGTACCGAAACTTACAAGCTATTTGGTATTATTAGTCATATGATATATTGTTGGCATTTTGCTATACTAAATTAATCTGCTGTATTTTTGGTGTCATTAGAATAGACTTCTAGAAGTACATTATTAGGTAAAAGAGTGTGACAAAGACTGCTAGCTTTTCAACAGACCCATTGTCTCTTCTTCCTGGGCACACAACTAGACTACATTTCCCAGTGCCTTTGCAGTGAAATGTGCCCACAAAGCTGAGTTCTATCCAGAGGAATGTGAGTTACTTCCAGGCATCCCCATAAAACATTACATGCACACTTCTCTGTACTCCTTCTACTTCTGCAGAATGACCCCTGGACATCTCCATTGAATCTGGCCAAGGATCCATTGTTTTCCAGATTCCTGAATGACTGTAATTGTGTAGAGCATCTCTCCCTCCCAGTGTCCCTCCATCTCTCTCTCTCTTTTTCTCTCTTATACACACAAACCACACACACACACACACACAAAACCTGAAATAGTTCAGTAACATCACATGAACAAGAAATATACTTCTATTTTGTTTGAGGCATTATACTACATTTTTGGGTCAATGTTTCAGCAGCTAGTGTTAATAAAAAATATATACATTTTAAAATATCTTTGAATATTAGGTTATTTTTTCTACTTATTTTTAAACTGCTATTTAGAAATGTTCTGTGAATGCATATTCTCATCTGCAATGTATGAGAAAGCCCACATCATTGTCAGCATTAAAAATATATTTGCCACCTTGCATGATAAGATTTATCATAACTAACTTTGCCTTTTTTGATTACCAGTGAAGTTGAATATTTTTTTGTTTATTAGTCATTTGTATTTCATGTTTTTTTCAAATATGGAAGCTGTATAATTTTTTTAAAAGCACTCCAATATATCTTTCCTTCTGTGATGCCTTTTATTGTTCTAATATACATGTTTACAGACAATTTGAAATTCATACTCTATTGACCTGAAGAGTTAAGTTTACTTTTCTTTTTGGCTAATATTTTAGAGGATCCCAAACTATAAGTATATTTTAAAGTAATATCTCACGACCAATAAGACCAAGAGAAAAAAAAAACAAAACTGGATTTGGTCCTGTAATTCTGGGAAAACTGAATTGTTAATCAGATAATTGCAGAACAGCACATTCAAAACAAATACCAGGCAGCACATTTGAAACTCTGATGTTGGAAAACAGGGCCACCACCTGGTATATTGTATATTTGTTTAGTTTTGGGGAGTGTAATTTGGCTGCAATTCACTGTAATTAGGAACAGTATTATAATGGAGTTTAGCTCAACTCATACATTGGCTTTGACTTACATGACATGTTACCATTTGAGTTTCTTACATGAGCTGAATGCTTTCTTCCAAACACAGCCTCCGCCCTAGTGCAGTTCTCTGCTAGAAATGGGAGAATGGGCAGTGACTATGATTCCAGAAGTATAACCCATTCCCCTCCACTTATTTTTACCGATCTCTTCTTACATGGCTCTGCCAGTCACCTTTATCTTACCCTCATGGCTGTTTTGGTCAGCTCAATCTCAGCTATTATTAGGACAAACAATACAAACATTTATTGAGTCCTACTATGTGTCAGATACTGTTCTAGGTGATGGGAATATAGTAGGTAAACGAGTAAAGGAAAAATCCCTGTCCTTGAGGAACTTTCAGACAGTATACGATAACGTAATAAATAAGTACTATTACATGCTGTGTTAGCAAATAATAAGTGCTATGTAAAAAAAAAAGTCGAGCAGGGTAAGGGTAATTGGACTCTCTGGGGTGTGGAAGGGGCTGGCTGCAGTATTAAATGGGTAGTCAGGGTTGGCCTCATGGAGAAGATGAGATCTGAGCAAAAACCTGAGGAAAGTGAGTGAGGAGAGTTGGTTAAGTAATGTCTAGGGAAGAGGAGCAGCCAATGCAAAGTCCCTAACGCAGGGGTGTTGAGGGAGTAGCAAGAAAGAAAACAGTGGGGCTGGAGCCAAATAACCATGGAGAAGGGAGGTAGGGATGGAGGCTACATCATGCAGTATCTTGCAGGCCATTATAAGCACTTTGGCTCTTACTCTGGGCACAATGGGAAGACACTGGAGGGTTTTGAACAGATGAATGACATTATCTGACTTTCACTGTAACAAGTTCTGTTCCCATTTTCTATTGCTGTGTAACAAACCACCCCAAATCTTAGTGACTTAAAACAATTTATTATCATTTCTCATGGTTCTGTGAATTGACTGGGCACAGTTAGGCAGCTCTTCCTTGAGGTCTCCAGTCAGATGGCAGGTGATGCTGGCTGTTGATTGGGTCCTCAGCTCAGGCATTGACTAGAACACCCTCATAAAGGTTGGGCTTCTTAAACGTGGATGTTGGGGGAGCATTGCCAAGGCAAGCATTCCCCAGAGGCCCAGGTGGAAGCTGTGAGGATTCTTATGAACTAGCCATGGAAGTCCCGGAATGTTACTTTTGCCTCATTCTAATTTGTTCAAGCAAGTCTCAGAGGTTAGCCCAGATTTATAAGAGGTGTTTTAGACTCCTCTTCTAGCTGGCGGATGGCAAGGTCACACTACAAAAGAGTATGTGGGAAGGGAGGTATTCTTCTGGCTATCACTGGAAAATATAAAATGCCTCATCTAACTGCTGTGATGAGAATAGATTGGGTGGTGGGGGACAGGATGGGAAGGGGCAAGTGCCAAACGCAGACTAAGATGTTTATTGCAATAATCTAAGCAAGAGATGATGGTGTTGTGATATGATAACAGTAGAGATAATACAAAGTCATCAGATTCTGGATTTATTCTGAATGTAGAGCCATCATTATTTACTGATGCCTTTGATGTGGGTGTGGAGAAAGGAGTCAAGATGTTACCAAAGTTTGTTCTGGGCAACCAGAAGGATGGAGTTGCCAACAGATGTGAAGAACGTTTCAGGTAAACCAGATTTGGACATGATAAGTTTGAAATGTCTATTAGATATCCAAGGGGAGAACTTAAGTTAGCAATCAGCCATACAAGCTGAGAGCAAGGATGGAGAATATTTTAACACATTTAAAATCATTATACTCATAATGACACTCTGAGTGCCTTCTAAACTCTAAAAATCTGATAGATTTTTATTTTCCTCATTTTAAAATGCTGTGTATAGCACTAATTACAATAGCCACAAACTACACACTTCCCAAATGCCCACCAACAGTAGAATGGACAAATATATTGTGGAATATATAATGGAATATATATAGCAATGAGAATGAATGAATCATAGTTATGCACAATAATATGAATGGGTCTCAAACATTTAAAAATTTTTAGATGTTTAATTGTAGTAAAAGCATGTAACATAAAATTTATTAATTGTACATTTTTAAGTACTATTCAGTAGTGTTAAGTATATTCACATTGCTATGCAACAGAACTCCAGACCTTTTTCATCCTGCAAAACTGAAAAACTATACCCATTAAACACAACTCCCCATTTCCCCCTTCAGCTAGTCCCAGGCAGTCACCATTCTACTTTCTGTTTCTGTGAGTCTGACTGCTTTAGATACTTCATATATGTGGAATCATACAGTATTTGTTTTTGGCGACTGACTTATTTCACTTAGCACAAGGTCCTCAAGGTTCATCCATGTTGTAGCATGTGACAGGATTTTCTTCCCCTTTAAGGCTGAATAATATGCCTTGTACATATACACCACATTCTGTTTATTTGTTCTTCTACTGATGGGACACTTGGGTTGCTTCCACCTCTTGGCTCTTGTGAATAATGCCTTTATGAACATGGATGTACAAATAATCTTCTCAAGATTCTACTTTAAATTCTTTTGGATATGTATCCAGAAGTGGGATATCTGGCTCCTACATATTCTATTTTTACTTTTTTGAGGAACCACCATACTGTTTTCTATAGTGGCTGCACCATTTTTCATTCCCACCAGCAGGACACAAAGGTTCCAATTTTTCCATACCCTTGTCAACATTTCTTACTTCCTGTCTGTTTTGTTTTTTTTTTTAATTAGTAGCCATCCTAATGGGTGTGAGGTGGTATCTCATTGTGATTTTGATTTGTATTTCTCTAATAATTAGTGATGTGAGCATCTTTTCATATGCTTATTGGCCATTTGTTTATTATCTTTGGAGAAATGTCTGTTCAAGTCTTTTGCCCATTTTTAATCTAGTTGTTTTTTGTTGTTGCATTGTAGTTTTTATATATTCTGAATATCAGCCCCTTTCTAGATATATGATTTGCAAATATTTTCTCCAATTCTGTAGGGAGAATTTTTACTCTGTTGATTATGTCCTTTGCTGTACAGAAGTATTTAATTTTGATGAAGTCCAATTTATCTATTTTTGCTTTTGTTCTTTGTGCTTTCAGTGTCTGATCCAAGAAATCATTGCCAAACCTAATATCCTGAAATTTTTCCCCTATATTTTCTTCTAGGAGTTTTATAGTTTTAGGTCTTACATTTAGGTTTTTAATTCATTTGAGTTAATTTTTGTATATGATATAGGGCTAGGGTCTGATTTTATTCTTTTGCATGTGGATGCTTCCCCATCATCTTTTATTAAAGCCACTGTCCCTCCTCACTGAGTGGTCTTGGCACCCTTGTCAAAGATCATTTGGCCATTTATGTGAAGGCTTACTTTTGGGCTCTCTATTACATTTTATTGATCTATACACCTATCTTTATGCCATCAAACATATGTGTAAATGAAAGAAGCCAGGCACTAAATAACAGGGACTGTATGATTCCGTTTATATAAAATTCAAAAATGATTAATCTATAGTGTTAGAAGTCAGTCTAAGGGATATCCTTATGGGGATGGGTGGCTGGAAGGGGATATGAGAAGGGCTGTTGGTGGCACTGGTAAGACTGTTTCTCGATCTGTATGCTGATTTTACAGGTGTGTTCACAAATAAAAATTCATTGAGTTACACACAGGTATTTAGCATTCACTTACTTTCAGAATCTTTATACTAATATAATCTTTTTTAAAAAAGTAAGCTCTTCCCCCAACATGGGGCTCAAACTCATAACCACAAAATCAAGAGTTGCATGCTCTACTGACTGAGCCAGCCAGGTGCCCCTATACTATTTAATATAATCTTAAATCAAAACTGTTGCATATGAATAGAGAAATATGATAAAAATCCATTGATCCTCTATTGTTTTTAATTACTATGACGTGTGTGTGTTTTCCCCTATGGGATTCAAACTTAGTAGACAAGATAAGAGTTTCAGTATAAGTTTCAGCCATTCACATTTCTTTTTTCACATAACTGGGAGAGTTAGGAATGGGTGATGAAAGAGAATAAGCAATGCTTCATATAGCATTCTTTGAAGGATCAGGGTGTTAAAAAACAGAATCCAACCTGGTAAATTTGAAGATCTAATTGGCTTTATTAAGTGATTCATGAATCAGGCAGCATTCCATCTAGCAAGGAGAAAGATGCTCTGAGGAGTTGTACAAAATGGAAAGGTTTTTTTTTGTTGTTGTTGTTGTTTTACAGGAAAGAGGGTAGGGTAAGCAAGTTATTAGCAAAAGAAAAGAAAGGACTGTTTCAAGCAAGGTCACCTTTCCTGAAGGGGAAGGCAGGGAGTCTTACCATGCAGATTAATTCATCTTCCTTTGTAGCTGGTGAGATAAAGAGGACCTCATTGGTGCTGACTCTTGTTGGTGCTGATGAGAAAATTTCTGACTGGTCAAGACTACATTTCTAGGAGAGGTTGAAACTGTAGTTAGGTGTTAAGCCCTGGTTTGGTGACTTAGCCTAGCATTAAGTGACTCCATGTGGGGCCTGTGCTTTTCTTGTCAACAAAGGTAATGTTGACTTTTGTTAGTTGAGGGACAGCATCTGACTATAACACTCTCCTTAACTGTAATACTCTTGTAATGTCTACTTTGACAAAAGAAACATTTTTCTATATTGCCAAGCTAATCAGGATAACTGGCAAAATAAAGACCTATCAGTTATTTCTGCAAGTCCATGTCAAAGGAAAAAGAGAGTATAGACTTCAGTTGTATCTATATTAGAGCTTCCCAACCTGTGTGCCTTGGCATACTGAGTGCCAGGAATGAGTTGCAGTATGTGGAGGCATAGATTCTACTCAACCCTCAGGGTGGTCAAGCCAGGTGTGGGGAAACTGAAACTATTTGAGCTGGCCACCTCCTGCAATGAAATGCCTTAATCCTTCACCCTATAATGACTTAAAGATAACATTTTCTTTGTGTGCAGTGATATGCAAAGGGTTGGAAAGTCAGTAAGGAGAAAAAATGGTAAGAAGGGACCCTAGCACAGTGAACAGTTTCACTTATAAATAGAGAATTTCTCCTCAATCCTGGTAATAACTAAGGATACTGAGATGTGCAAGGGGCCTCTAGGGAAGAAAAGTAAGGTGTAGTGGTTTCAAGGGAAGGCTCTAGAGTCAAACTACTTGATTTTGAATGATGGCTCTACCACTAACCAGTTGTTTTGTAAAGTACTTGAAAAACAAAAAGACACTGTTCCGTGCCTCAGTTTACTCATCTATGATTCATAGAAATGTACCTCGTAGAATCATGTGAGAATTAAACTGCATTAGTTGAGTGTTTATGATAGAGTAAGTATCAAGAAGTATTAGCTATTATTAACATTGAGTACCACCGAGTAACATTACTTCAATAATTTTCATTGTGAGGTTAATAGTTGCAAAGAATAAAGTTTTGAGCATGTTGTAAATATTGATGTTTCAAAATAAAACTGTTATATCCCTCTTCTTTGTTTTTAGAGAGAGGGGGGAGGGGAGAGAGAGAAAGCTTGAGCAGGGGTGGGGGGAGGAGCCCATGGAGAGGGAGAGAGAGAGTCTTAAGCAGGTTCCATGCCAGCACAGAGCCCTATATGGCGCTCAATCTCACAACCCTGAGATCATGACCTGAGCCAAAATCAAGAGTCAGATGCCAACTGACTGAGCCACCCAGGCACCCTTATATCACTCTTCTAAATGTATCCCATGGAATTTAAGTTCTACAATGGTTGGATATTAACCATCATCTGTTAAAAAAATTCTTGAAAAACTCTTTTTAATAATCAAAAATTTTGCATTGTTCCTTTCCTTCCATGAAGTTGTTTTTCCATCCTAATGACCCTCATCCGAAATTTTATCCCACTGTTTTTTAGCTTCAAAATATTTTGTTGATTGCTCCATCATACTTTTCTCCACAATAAAAAATACACATGTAAATTTAACTTTAAAAAAGTTCCTGTGTTACAGAGCTAGAACAAATAATCCTAAAATTTGTATGGAACCACGAAAGACCCCGAATAGCCAAAGCAATTTTGAAAAAGAAAAGCAAAGCTGGAGGATCACAACCTGGACTTCAAGTTATATTACAAAGCTGTAGTGATCAAAACAGTATAGTACTGGCACAAAAATAGACACATAGATCAATGGAACAGAACAGAAAACCTAGAAGTGAACTCACAAGTATATGATCAATTAATCTTTGATAGAGTAGGAAAGAATATCCAATGGGAAGTAGACAATCTCTTTAACAAATGGTGCTGGGAAAACTGGACAGCAACATGCAAAAGAATGAAACTGAACCACTTTCTTACACCATACACAAAAATAAATTCAAAATGGATTAAAGACCTAAATGTGAGACATGAAACCATTAAAATCCTAGAGGAGAACCCAGGCAGTAACCTCTTTGACATTGGCCTTAGCAACTTCTTACTAGATTTGTCTCCTGAGGCAGGAGAAACAAAAGCAAAAATAAACTATTGGGACTTCATCAAAATAAAAAGCTTCTGCACAGCAAAGGAAATAATCAACAAAACTAAAGGCAACTTACAGAATGCGAGAAGATATTTGCAAATGACATATCGGATAAAGGGTTAGTATCCAAAATATATAAAGAACTTACAAAACTCAACACCCAAGAAACAAATAATCCAATTAAAAAATGGACAGAAGACATGAACAGACATTTTTCCAAAGAAAACATACAGATGGCCAACAGACACATGAAAAGATGCTCAACATCACTCATCATCAGGGAAATGCAAATCAAAACGACAATGAGGTATCATCTCACACCTGTTAGAATGATTAAAATCAACCACGCAGGAAACAATAGGTGTTGGCAAGGATGTGGGGAAAGGGGAACCCTCCCACACTGTTGGTGGGAATGCAAGCTGGTGCAGCTACTCTGGAGAACAGTGTGGAGGTTCCTCAAAAAGTTAAAAATAAAGCTACCCTATGATCCAGCAATTATACTACTAGGTATTTACTCAAAGAATACAAAAATACGAATTCAAAGGGATATATGCACCCCAATGTTTATAGCAGCATTATCTACAATAGCCAAATTATGGAAACAGCCCAAGTGTCCATCTACTGATTCATGGATAAAGAAGATGTGGCATACATATACAATGGAATATTATTCAGCCATAAAAAAGAATGAAATCTTGCCATTTGCAGTGATGTGGATAGAGAGTAGTATGCTAAGTGAAATAAGTCAGTCAGAGAAAGACAAATACCATATGATATCACTTATATGTAGAATTTAAGAAGCAAAACAAATGAGCATAGCAGGGGAAAATAAAAGAGAGAGAGACAAAGCAAGAAACAGACTTAACTATAGAGAACAACTGATGATCACCAGAGGGGAGGTGGGTGGGGGGGATGGGTGATGTAGGTATTGGGGATTAAGGAGGGCACTTGTAATGAGCACCGGGTGTTGTATGGAATTGTTGAATCACTAAATTATATACCTGAAACGAATATTACACTGTATGTTAACTACTGGAATTTAAAGTTTTTATAAACTTTAAAAAATTTCCTGAATTGAATTATTTTAATTACTGATAGTACATAATTTATTAAAATAAAAATATATTACACATTTAATAAATAATTATCGAACATAAATGTAAGCTATTGAAAATGAATCTTCATGAGATACATGGGAGTCACAGGTGTTTATGCAACTTTGTTTAAAGGAAATATCAAAATGTCCCTTAGCTTGGCTTCTGGGACATCTTTTCCCTCAGGGCAATGCATTTTGGAGAGGTGTGGGGTATTGTGAGAGGAATTTTTTCTTTTGGAAAGCAGGAGAAAGGCAATTATAAAAGACACCTTTCAGGCAAATCAATGTTTGGAAGGAGACAATATGACCTTTGAGGTTCTGGATCTTGAAACTGGTAACTTAAAACTCTCCATGCCTGTCTGCCTCTTGGAAAGTCCTTGAGTACTAAGATGACCACATGCTACTGTTGTCCTGGTGTAATTATTAAGAGCACCCCCTGTCACTCTCTAACTTTCTCAGTTTGGATGATATTATTGGTCACTCCATCAAGTAGCCCTTTAGGGCTGCTTATGAGATTGTAAAACTCTGGTTAGTGGTAGAGCCATCATTCAAAATCAAGTAGCTCTGAGAACAGTACACGTATCCACATTTGAAGACCACTCATACAAACCAGAGGGGGCCTAACTTACTTCCTATTTCTTTCCTGCTAAATTTTTAAAATATTTGTTTTATACCTATTTTGTGCCACACACTGTAAGTTACCTTGACATCCATTTTCTCATTTTATCATCAGAATTGCCATGTGAGGTGTTCTTACTGTATTCTTTTTTTTTTTTCCTTTTTTTGCAGAAAAGAAAGCTGAAAACCCAGAGAATTTAAATGACCAGTCACAGCTAAAAAGTGGCTAAAGCAGAACCCACGTCCTATCTCCCTGTCTTTAAAGTCTATGCTTATCATCAAGGCCAGCCCCTGGGTCCCACCTCCTGAAACTAGGGTGGCAGTTTAGGCCTGCTCAGGGCCAGACTGCCCTGTTGCCCCTGTTTCCATGCAAAACACTTCCTCCCAGGCTCTCTTTCATAGTTGTCTGCACTTTCTCTTCATCTCTGTCCTGATTCTGTTCATCAGTGTCTCTTCTTTGGGTGGATACACTATGCCAGCCCATTTGGGAGAGGTAGCCAGAGCAATGTCTCCAAAACTTCACCATGCCACTGACCTGCTTAAGCCAGTTTGCTTATGCTTCCCATAAGGATATCTTAACTTTACCAAGATTTACAACACTCTTTTTCCGATGTATGGGTCAGCCCCACTGAACTCTCTCCTTTCCTTCTCCAACCCCCATCTGCCTTGTCCGTTGTTTGTCCCACACATGTGTCTACCTCCCAAACCTGTCTTCTACTCATATTTCAAATCCCAGCTTTGATCCCTAAGCAGCTTTCCCGGGCTCTGTGCACCAGTCTCTGCCCCAATACTTTGGTGCCCATCCAGTGGTGTGCTGGAGCCAAGGGGTACAATGCCCCAAAGCCAGTTGCTTACATCACTTCCTACTTCCAGTGTTGCGTGATGTCATATTGGCCATGGAGGGAGTATTTACGCCATAGAAATTGGCAAATGGTACATATCAGCTCTTTTTTTTTTTAATCGGTTGGTAAACATTTAGCAGCACAATACTGTGACTCTCCTAAGTTTTCATAACACTCTGAATACTATTTATTTCTTCATTTATGCAGTGAATATTTATCCACTGCCTACTCTGTGTCAGCTACCATTGTCGTTGCTGAGGATATAAAGGTGGGACAATCAGATAGTTCCTGCCATCATGGGGCTTACAGTGTTGAAAGGGAGAGACTGACCTTAGGCAAATATTCACATATAAAATATAAAATAATTATGTTAAAAACAAAAAAATGCTTTAATGTGTCAGAGGATATTTGACCTAGTCTAAGAAGATTTTCCTGAGCTAAAATCTGAAGGATAATTTGGGGTTGAAGAAGGAACAAGGTGAGGGAACAGCATTCCAGGCCAAAGGAACAACATGTGCTGTGGTCAGAAAGAGTATGAACCTCAGGAACAAGGGAAAGTGGACAAATATGGCTAGAAGGGAGCTGGGAAGCTTGGTGGGAGAGGCAGGTGCAGAGCTAAGGCCACACAGAGTTTTGAAGGCTCTCCTAAGGAGTTTCACTTTTATCCTAAGAGGAGTGCAAAGTCAACTGAAGTGTTTTCAGCAGGAAGACCACCTGGTGTAATGGAAAATCAGTACGACATGGTGGTTGAGAAATCAAGTCCGGAGCCAGGTTGCCTGGCTTGGGATGCTGACTCTGCTGCTTCCTAGTATCTTACTAGTAATTTCTCTGTGCCTCAGTTTCCTCCTGGGTTATATGGTGATAAAATAATACCTCCCCTATAGGGCTGCTTATGAGACTGTAAAGCTCTGAGAACAGTACTTGGCATATCCTAAGTGCTATGTAAGTGCTTGTTTAAATAAATAAAAACATCTTTGATAAGATAGCTGAATGTCCTGGGTACCTGTGGTCCACTAGGGGATGCAGACATAAATAATTATAACATGAAGTAAGCACAAAAGATGTGGTAATACAAAGATAAGGATAAGCTTGTTTTCCAGTAGTTATTATGAGCAGAATTGAGGGCGTAAATGATGTTCTAGTTGGAGAAAGCAACACTAAGAGCCATGGAGATACATAAATGTCACTGTACTCAGAAGCTTAAAGCCTAGTGTAGGAAACAGATGTGAAAGAAAACCAATGGGGGAAAATATATTGTAGAAGTACAAGTAAGGAGTGATTAACTTCAACTCCAAAGCAAATGGGAGGTTTCACGGAGGAGGGCCCAGCATCGTGGTTGACTGCATGTGCTCTGGAATCAGGCTGGCTCAGTTTAGAATGCGAACTTTGCACCTTACTAGTTATGTGATTTGACTTCTCTAATCCTCAATGTCCTGCTCAGTAAAGCGGGAATATTAATAATAATAATAATAATAATAATAATAATAATAATAATAATACCTAGCTCATACGGTTGATAAAAATTCACAGTTAATGCATGAAAAGTCATAGTTAGCGTACAGCACTCAATAAATATTAAGCTATTATTACTATTACATTATGAGATGAACTTTGAATGAGAAGGACTTTGATCAGCACTAAAAGAATAACATGAGAAAAGGCCCAGAAGCTGAAAAGCATCTGACACATTTAAAGAACAGCAAGTCAATGCCACTTAAAGTGTGATCATCATTGCCAATCTGTGAACTGTTCTTACTGGTCCACAATGAGATAAAGATAGATATTGAGAGTAAACATTTAGAAGTTAGAAGAAAACAAAGACAAATTGACGGAGTAATTTTGTACTTGTATATTTGTTGTACACTCATAATGAAAACTGGGGCTTGTAGTTTTTGTGCCTTGTTTCTACTTTTTCTAGCAAGTTTTTAAAGATTGATTGAATGATTGATTTGAGAGAACACCAGCAAGCCGGGCCGGGGGGCGGGGGTGGGGAGTGGCAGAGGGAGAGGGAGAGAGAGAGAATCCTCAAGCAGACTCCCTGCTGAGGGGGGTGCCCACGTTGGGGGGCAGATTCTCATGACCCTGAGATCATGACCTGAGCCAGAATCAAGAGTCTGCCCACTTAACCCACTGAGCCACCCAGGTGCCCTGTAGCAAGTTTTTAATTGTATCCTACAAAAGTAACGGTCCATGACTGATCGGAAGTAATAAAAACTTGTCTTTTGCTCCAGATAGTTTGAGAAAAAAGTAATTCAATGAGGCTGGATATAGCACCACAGAGATGAACCTGCAAGAGTGGGCCAGGATCACATTGTAAGGAAGTTCTAGAAAACTTGAATGTCTCAAAATTCATACTTTATTCCGTGGGCAGCAGGGTTAATAAAAGTTTACAGAGATTATTAACTGAGTATATAGGTAAATGGACATTGCACACTTTACACTTTTTTTTCCCCAGTGAGCATGTGGTTTTCTCTCTTTTTTTTTTAATTAAAAGATTTTTTTTTCTGGTTAAGAGGAGAGACTTGAATTGCTCCGCGTTTCACAAGGATAACTGTTTGTATTTGATAAGAGTGTGGTTAAACAAAGAAATTCAAATTTATCAAAACATAAAACGTTGGAAATACTTGAGCACACACTCTGTGACCAGGAATGCGTGTGACTTGTTGAGATAAGCTACACCAGGTGATCAGATGAGTGTCTTTTGTTCTTGGGCACTCTCCTACAAATAATGCATAAACTGATAGAATTGACTCTTCTGGATCTCCCAGCTTGGCTCATCTCCCCCACGACCATCCCCACCACCTCTCTAGCAATCCTGCACTGGGCAAAATGGGAGAATAACGTTGTTTTTGTTTGTTTTTTAAGATTTTATTTATTTGCCAGAGAGAGAGAGAGATCGAGCGAGCACAAGCAGGGGGAGCGGCAGCAGAGGGAGAAGCAGACTCCCTGCTGAGCAGGGAGAGGAGGATGCGGGCTCCATCCCAGGACCCTGGGATCATGACCTGAGCCGAAGGCAGCCGCTTAGCCGACCGAGCCACCCAGGCCTCTGGAGAATAACGGTTTAATAATCAGCGTCTGACAGCAAAGCCTTCGTTTGCCAGCCCCGGAGACAGGCCCTAACCGGTCGCGTTCTCCTTTCAGCCTCACAGCCCCGTCCTTCCCTACCTGCACAGCCTCTCATTAAATAAAGCACACCTCACCTCTGCCAAGTCTTCCGCCTTACCTGAGGTTACACACTTTCGGAAACACCCTGTGGCCCAGAACCCCAGACCCTGGAGGCAACTCCTGAGTCTCTTCGTCCCTCTATAAACAAGCAAGGGCTATAGGGGCCCAGGGCCCAGCTTGAAACTCTCAGTTTTCCGACGGGCGCCAGAACTCAGAAGGTGAGGAGCCATCTGATCGACCTACGGCCCTCGGGTCGCCTGAACCCCAGGAGCCCCCTGGCGTTCTGGAGGTGGAGTCCCGGGCCCCCCGCCCCCCCCCCCCGCCCCCGCGCCCCCCCCCCCAGCCCCTCCGGCCCGCCGCGCCTGGCCTTTCCGCCCGCGGCGCAGTGGGGGCAGGGCCGCAGTCACCCGACGGCGCGGAGGGCTGCGGGCGCGTCAGGGGTGTGGCCGCCGCCACCTGAAAGCTGGGCCGCGAGTGTGGCCCCGGGTACCGCCGCCGCCGCCCCCGAGCGGCCCCACAGGTGCGTTCGCCGCAGGCCCGCCGTGCCCGCGGGCGGCTGGGTGGAGGCCCGGGCCCTTCCCGCGGGCGGGCTGAGCGGGTGCCGGCCCCGGGGATGGCCTTCTAAGTCGCTCATGCGTGGGAGCGACTGACGGACGGGGCTGGGAGGCCACGGGAGACGGGCGGGCCGTGCGGCCTCCGTGACGGGGGAGGACCGGGCCCAGAGACGGGAAGCCGAGCGCCGGCGTCGGCAGGACGCCGGATGCCGCGGAACCGCAGCGAGCGCGGCCGTGGCGGCGCCTCGCCCAGAGCGGCCCCCGCCAGCCCTTCGGGTCGGGGCCCAGCCCCAGGCCGCGCGGGGCTGCCCTCCCCGCATCTGGAACGGGCTCCCCGCTCCCCTAGGCCTCCAGGGCGCTTTCTCCGAGCTCCTTGGAGGGGCTTTTCCGCCTTTTACCTTGTGCTTTCGCTTTTGGTGTGCACGCCCAGGCTCCGCTCAGACTCCCGAGTTCCGCGAGGGCAGAGCCTGTCCGGCTGGTGGGCTCAGCAACTGAAGGGATGAGCCAGTGCCTATGAAATAGAACTGATGAGTTAACACTTGAGTAAGTGAATGAGTGCCCACGAAGGAATGCAAATACGGAGTGGAGGCAGTGGAGACACAGGCTTATAAGGCTCATCTTCCGGTGGATAGTTTGCCCGAAAAGTCGTGCTAATGTTGCACTCTTGCAGACCGAGCCATTCACTTCAAAGGAGCTTTATTTTATGCTGTTTTTAAAGAAAATAAGCACCAGAAGCGCCTCCTCCTATTTCCAGTTTGGGTAGATTTCTGTAAATATGTTGCTTAAAATGTGCCTAGGCTTTTTCTTGCTTGTGTTTTGTATTCTGCTGCGGACTCTTGAAGAATCATTGTCACTATAATATTTACTGTGTTTCTGAAAGATAAGGGTGAATCTAAAGGTAAAAACACATGACTCTGCTTTAAGTAACTTTTTGTAAAATCAGACATTTCTCTTGAATTCAAGTTTGTGAAGAATCTTGTTTGTTTTCCTGAGATAGGAACTAGCTGGTTTGTGAGTAACGGAAGCAGGCTGAATGTAGTCCAGAGAGACATTTATCTGTGCAGATGCTTTGGAAGTAACATAGGCTGAGACTGCTTTAATACTACATCAGCTCTGTAGGTTCCCAGACCTGAGTTCCAGAAAAGCCAGATGACTTTGGACTGGTCATTTGATCTTTTTAGGTCTCAGTTCCTTAATCTCCCAAGATGAGGGAGGGTTGGTGAGGCCCCTTCCTGAATTAGATTTCTAGGATTCTCTTTCATCAAGGTTAAAGGTGAGATGTAGGTGACTTCATGGAATTCTGCTCACTTCAGCCTATCTGTTTGGGATTCTGTAGAATCTTGGTCCTACTTTCTTTTCTGCAAATTACAGCTCATTCCTTATTCTTCTCCACATCTGTTGCAAAAGTATCTGGGAGCTCAAGAAGAGAATAATAGACTCCTGGCTGGTGGGGAGAAGGGGAGGCAAGATTTCACTCCACATTGCCAGAGGCTCCTGGGCCTGGGTCTAACCTGTTTCCAGTGCAGCCCAGCCTGACAGTGCCATATATCTCCAGTGTCTGGGGAATTGTGTCACTATTAATTTGCATGCATTTGAAATTAGTTATTATAGATCACAACATTTTGGAGCTGGAAGGGCCTTAGAGATTTTTTTAATGGCACTTAAAAAGTCATTTTACAAACATATTAAAATATTTTTTGCATGCTACATTTAACAAACACAAAGTCCCAAACGTGTTAAGTAAAATAAAATTAATGTTACCTACTTCAGTTGCTTCAAGTCTATTGGGAGAAGTGGGGCCAAAAGTGGTACTTGGTGAAAAAGACCAACTTTCTTGAACTCTTTTCCCAAAGAGCCATTTACAAGGTCATGTGTTGTTCAGGCATGGAATGTAACAAAAGTTGATATTTATGGGGCACTGACCATGCAGAAAGCACTGTTATATTTAATCTTTTTACTTATATTGCCCCATTTAATCCTTACTATAAATCTAAGAGCTAGGTACTATTGCGATCCCCATTCAACCTTCCTAAATAGAAACTGCTTGGAAAATGGGCAAGTCAGGTACTCAAAATATAGACAGTTGGAGGCAGGGTTTCCCCAGAAACATAGGCAATCTCTGCTAGGAGAGTCTGTGTGACGTTAGATAATGAGGTGTATGTTCTGGGATAGGTATACATAACTCTGGGGCATTGTGGGTAAATGAATTTGGGATGGGAGCTTAGGGGTGGAATGAGGAAGACTGAATTATAGAGAACTGGTTGTTACATCCTTTTGAAAATTATTGAATTCCATTGGGACTCTGGTAGACTCTGATACTTTGACCTAAATGCACATGCATCCTAATTTTAAACATCTTCAGACTTAACCAATTTAGGGAGTGTAAAATGGGTGACATCAAGAGCTAGCATCAGCTTAAGAGCTTTGAACTGTGAGTTCAGGGCATTATTATTTCCTGGGCTAGCTTTGTGTCCTTGTGAAGGCTTTGCCTCCCAACCTCCTTTGTAAGAACAACAACTCCTATTGCAGAAAAAGTATAGCGACGATATCCCTGTAATCCAGGGACAAGACTGCAGGACGCTTATAAGTAATTGATGAGAGCAAAAGAGGAGAAGAGGGGCCTGTAAAATAAGTGGAAAATTGTTTTGTTTTTTCTTTGTCAGTCAAGTTTAGCTGCACGGAAGGCAGAGACCTATCGTGGCTGCTTGAAAAACTGAGAGCAGATGCCAGTTTGATTTAGCTCAGGAGGCTGAAAGTTTCTGCCCCGAAGGCTGGTGTGATAGAATAGATTTTCCCATTGCTCACAATATTATGAAAAAGACATTAAAGCAACAATTTTTATTACTTGCCCTGGAGCTAGAGCTTTAAAATGTACTTTCTTCTCCCCCTACCCTCCCTAAACCACTTAGCTTTTAAAAACAAACAACCCATTCATGTGTTTGCCTCAGTCAGATTATTAGTCCTTTCTCTTTATTCCTGGGCCCTGTTTGTTTAATGCAGTGAAGAAGTAGGACCAGTGTGCTTCTAGGTTTCTGGAATTTTTCTTTAGTTATGATTTTATTTAGCACATGTTATTTTCAGTGGCCATTTATTCAGTGTGTACTATGCACCAGATTAAGATGAACGAGATACTGAGTTTCAGTAGGAAGTGACCATTCCACAAATACTTGCACCACAGGGTGATGTTAAAGTGGGGGCATTCATTTTCCTAGCAAAGAGCTATGGTTAGAGTGGGGGAAGACTTCAGAGGGCAGGTGAGTTTTGAACTTGATTTTGAAGCCTGAGGGCCAAGAGGTAGGAGAAGGGCATTCTAAGCCGAGAGAACAACATTGGCAAGGCCTGGTTGGCAAGGCCTGGGAGGCGGTGAGGATGAACGTGGCGCTCCCAGAGGGAGAGATGGGAGTTCTGTGTGGCTGCAGTAGAGAAGTCTTGTGAGAGTGGGGCCATGTTATCTAGACCCTTTCACGCCGTGGATAATCTGTTTCAGAGTTTTTTTAAGCAGAATTTTTCATCAGAGGCGTTTTATGATTGGATTTTCTTTAGAAAATAGCTCCAGCAATAACACTTTGGAGGGACTGGTGATGGAAAAGCCAGGAAGCGGAAGACCACGAGGATGACGTTGCTATAGTCCAGATGAAATAGGGTAAGGGTCTAAACTAACACAGGTTTGAAAGATATTCAGCAAGTAGAGATTTAATGACCAGCTGGATATGGGAAATAAGGTCAAAAATAATTCTGAGGTTTGAGATTTGCTTGGCTGGGAGAGTGGAGATGCCACTAAAGAGACTAATAAATATAAGGTGAGGAGGAGGTTTCAGGAGAAAGACAGTGAGTAGAGGCAACTGTGGAACATCCAGGGGAGACCCCTGGTCTACAGCCTTGACTGTCGCTGCACTGCCACATCATACAGTCGAGACCTGCCAAACATTACCACTGGTCCTCAGTCTGAAAAGAAAAATCAATTCAATAACTCTCTTAAAAAGAAGGGGGGAAAAATAACCACATTGGACTTGGCTAATGACCATTGCATTGTATTTCATGTGTTTGTTAGAACTCCAATTCTTATGTAAGTTCCAGTGAAGGAAAAGAAGTTGGACATTCAAAGCGTGAGGGATTAAGAAACCGAAATAGAGTGACGTAGACAGGAGTGGTTCAAAGGAACAAAGATAAGCAAATGGCAGGAGTGTAGAGGAGGACGGACCACTGTCGACACAGGTGTAGGCAGACTTGGAATATAGAGAAGAAATTTGAGCTGGCTCTTCCAAATAACTGTACTTCTTTAATGGTAAGAATATCACAAGCTTTAGATTTTTTCTCTTATTCAACTGGTCAGGAAGAGACAAATAGGAGATTGTTCAGAGGTGCTGGGCAAAGGGTTTGATCTTACTTTGCAGAGAAAGTGTTGGGAGACTTTGAAATAAGGGAAGAATAAAAGAGGTAGAGTAAGATAAAATGAAAAGAATAATGATTAGGGGGAACTCTCAGAACATTTAATGAGTTCTATGACAAATCGTTGCTAACAAAGAAAAAGGGAGATTGATATAGCATTCTCTTAGTGTTGTGGCATTAGACTTGCTTGGAAAAAAGAATATATTAGCATGGCACCTTATATTTAAGAAGAATTTTTACATTTGATTGTTATATGAACCTCCAAAATAGGTGCAGCGAGGCACTATTACCTTTCTTTTATAAACTAAAAATCTGGGTAGTAAGCAGCCTGTAGTTTGCCTCAGCTCCCCTGGCTGGCGAGAGCTCCAAGCCTTCTGACTTCTAATCTACTGCTCTATTGTATCAGAGCCTTGCTTTGCCTTGGAACCCTGGCCTTTTATAGTGCATTCCCCAGCCCCCCCCCCCCCATGTTGCATCATGTAAAAGTAAAGCAGATGGTATTTGAAGGCCAACAAAGCCAAGATTTCTCAGGAGGGAGGCAGTGATAGAAAGTATCTTTAGCAGCAATTCTGCTGTATACTGTGGGGATGGTCATGAAGGGTTGTATATAGAGAATATCTGTGGAAATCTAATGATACTTTCAATGCAATAGGAGAATCTACAATATGTCTTATGATTAAATCTTCCATGAAGCAAATAACCCCTTTATAAAGTGAACGGTTAATCACTAGATAAATCCAGACTTTCAAATATGGGGTTTGCTTAAAGCAAGACACATCTGCAGGAAGCTACATCTACATTGAGTATATTACATGTTGAAGACTTTTCTAACTTGAGTATCATATATGGAAATGGGGATCTGGAGCTGGATCCCTTATTCATTAGAGACCATTGAAAACAAAGTGCACATAATGATTTGCAGTTAAATCCATCTATCTACCTTTACTGCTTACAAAGCACGGACAGGTAGGACATTAGGTGGGCAAAGCTCAGCTGGGAAATAGAAAAGCCTAGCATTGGCACCGCCCTGGTCTGATGGTGGGACCTACAAGAGGCAGTCATGAGTGTAAATGTAAATAGAATGGCCTCGGATAGGGAAACCAGAGACTCTTATGGCCTTGAATTCTACATCATTATTAAAATGAAATCAAGTATAATTCCAAGGAAAGAGTATTACACTAGATCCAGAGTTGTTTTATGTTGATGAAAGATAAAATCTGTGAGGAAGACAGAATAGTTGTGACTTTTTATGGGCCAAGCGTTTAAAAATACTTATCCTCAAAATATATAAAGGAAATGGTCAGAAGTGCGAGAAGATGACCAGTTTGTAGGAATACTTTAAGGTTGGGATGCCTGGGTGGCTCAGGTGGTTAAGTGTGTGACTTCGGCTCAGGTCATGATCCCAGGGTTCTGGGATCGAGTCCCACATCAGGCTCCTTGCTCAGCGGGAGACTGCTTCTCTCTCTGCCTGCCAATCTCCCTGCTTGTGTGCACTGTCTCTCTCTCTGACAAATAAATAAATAAAATCTTACAAAAAGAAAAAAGGAATACCTTAAGATCTGTTTTTACATGGCAAATGAAGTAGACACAAAAGGCTAATGGTAGGATTTGAATAATGTAACTAATGAAGTTGAAGAATATAATTCATAAGGATGAACAGGGATATAGGAAGTTCCAATAATATGACATACTTAATATTAGTAAGATAATACAATTATTTATATTATATGTGAATATATATGTGTGTGATGTATATATGTGCATGTTATATATGTCTCTCATTTTTATTATATGTATGTATGTACATATATATAATCTCTTATTTGCAGAAAATTCATTTCTTCCTTGGAACATTTATGAAAGATTGTTAAAAAAAAGTCAAATGAAGATTTCAGTGAATTCTAGAGTCCTGCTGGCCTAGTGCCTCAATCCTCTGGTTTAGCCCATGTTTTCAGTTAGCTTTGGAATAGGTTGAAATGACAAAAAGAAAACATCCTCTCTCTTTCATGATGTTGTCAAGGCACTCATGTATTCATCTTCCGCCTTCATATACCTACGTCCTTTTTGTGCCCAGAACATCATTTTGAGATTCTGTTATCATTATCAAAATATATCGGGTCTGTGTTATCCATGACTAATCTGAAGATGCATTTGTTACATTTGATTAAGTGTTGTAAATCGTTAATGCCATGTGTATTATATTGCAAAATTTCTCACACATCTGGCTGTTCTTTTATAGGGTTTTTCTTTTCGTTAGCTTTTCTGAGCTAAAGTTTACAGAAAACCAGTGGCTGTAGGAAGAGTAGAGAATGTATGGAGGGTCACCAACCCTGTTAAGTTCTTTGAGACCCAGAGGGCAAATCCTGGAAGTCTGCACTATTCTGACATTTCATTACCTACTCGGTCTAAATTTTAGGGTTTACCACTTAAACAAATCCCTCACTAGCACCCATGTTCTTTAGAGTGTAATGGTTAAGAATATGGGCCAGTTTCCTGTGTTCAAATCTTAGCTCTGCCACCAACACCTGTGTGACCTTGGACTGATTACATAGGCTCTCCATGCCTCATTTTCTTCATTTGTAACATGAAGATAATAATTATAACTGCTTGTGTCCATGCCGTATTCCCCAGAACCTGTCAATATGATAGATTATGTGGAAAAGGAGAAGTAAGTTTGCAGATGGAATTAAGATTGCTAATTATCTGACCTTAAAGTAGGAAGATCATCTTGGATTATCTGGGTGGGCCCAATTACCAGTGGAAAAAGGGGCAGAAGAGGAGTCAGAGAGTTAGGGAGA
The DNA here is from genome assembly GCF_004348235.1 of Phoca vitulina. NCBI lineage: Eukaryota > Metazoa > Chordata > Mammalia > Carnivora > Phocidae > Phoca > Phoca vitulina. The sequence goes on from NW_022589728.1 coordinate 42,938,010, forward strand.
TGGGACTCTGGAAGACTGGCCATAGAGATGCAATGTTGTCTGCTTTGAAGATGGCGGAAGGAGGCCATGAGACAAGCAATGTGGGTGGGCACATGAAGCTGGAAAAAGGCAAACATCCCCGGGGTCCTGGGATCGAGCCCCACATCAGGCTCCCTGCTCAGCAGGAAGCCTGCTTCTCCCTCTCCCACTCCCCCTGCTTGTGTTCCTTCTCTCACTGTGTCTCTCTCTGTCAAACAAATAAATAAAATCTTAAAAACAACAACAACAGCAACACATCCCCTTCTAGAGCCACCACAAGGAATGCAGCCCTGCCAGCACTTTGATTTTTACCTGGTGGGTCCTGTGTTGGACTTCTGACCTACAGAACTGTAGGTTAATAAATTTATATTGTTTAAGCCACCAAGTTCGTGGTAATTTGTTACAGTACAATAAGAAAATAATGCATTTTCCTATAGGTTTGTTGTAGGCTTAAGAAATGTAAACATTTAGGACAGGCCTGCCGTAGGGTAAGTGCTCAGCCAATATCAGCCACTATTGTTATTATCGATTAGTAGTTTAGTTTCCCTTCTGTCTTTGCTCCTTTGTCATAGTTGTCTAAAATTGTTGGAATCCCCTGTGCTCTCAACCTGACCAACACTGTGGTCTGAGGTGTTTCTCACTCTCATGGTAGTTGAGACTCAGTGTCCAGCAGTCTGTCAAAATGACCACGTAGGTATTCTTACCAGTTTATGGCTCCGGTGGTTTCTGCTCGAGGTAAGCCCTGATCTGGGCTTTACCTGTCTCTGGGTTGACCTGTCTCTTCAGCATTTTAGGGTGGTGATTTACTCTGCATCCATAGCTCCCTGCTAGGTCCAAGGAAAATTGTTGGTTTTCAGTTTGTTCAATTTCATTTGTTGTTGTAAGGACAGGAGTGATGACTTTCAAGCTCTTACATTTTGGGGCTGAAATCGGAAGCGAGGGCAATGCTGTCATTACCCTGTGGCTTTAAGGAGCTCCTCTGTACTCAAGAGATCTTCATCTCTACACTTGAATTCTCTCTGATTTCTCTTCTCTGGTTTTTAACTCATCAGTTTCATTCCCAAATATGCTCTCTCTGTGTTTTGTATTGTAGTTAATAGGATTGTAGGTAATGTGATGTGTCTGAAATACAGGATACAAAACAGGCTCAGAATCTGGGAGGTTATCCTTAACTTCCCTTTTCCTCATCCTCCAAAATTAATAAGTCAGCAAATGCTGTTTATGTCTACCTGCTATAGCTCCTAAATTTTTCTGTCTCTCCCCCTCACCATCCTTTCTGTCACTGCCCCGTATTGTCTCTTGCCTTGCCCAGGCAGAATCTTTTAAACCTCTTTATCCTCCATGCTGCCTCAAGAGTGGGATCATAAGGTGGGTCATATTACTTCCCTTCTCAAAAGACCTAAGGTTGGAGAAATTGTCTGTGGAATAAAGTCTAAACACCTAATATGGCATTTAAGGTTCTTAAAAATCTGGCATTAAAATATATTTCTGGGTGCATTCACTTACTGTGTTAGGTTGCTAGGGCTGCCATCAGACTGGGGGGCTTAAACAGCAGAAGATTATTTTCTCATGGTTCTGGAGGCTGGAGGTCTGAGATTAAGGTGCCAACAGGTTTGGTTTCTTTCCAGGCCCCTCTCCTTGGCTTGCAGATGGTTATCTTCTCGCTGTTTCCTCACAAAGGCTTTTTTCTGTTCACACATATCCCTGGTCTCTCTGTGTGTCTGAATTTTCTCTTCTTATAAAGACCCAGGTCAGATTGTATCAGGGCCCACCTTAATGCCCCCATTTTAACTTAATGACCTCTTTAAAGGCCCTGCCTCCAAATATAGTCATTTTCTGAGGTACTGGATTAGGACAGGACTTCAACATATACATTTTGGTGGAGGGGTGGGGGGGGGGCACAGTTCAAAGCCCATAACACCTCCTATATTTCTCCATGTATTCTATATGTGTGTATCCAGTCTCATCATGAGTGCACGTCATGACCCGGGAAGATTTTTTAAAATACTGATTCCTAGGTCCCTCCCCAACTGTAGGTCCTGATTCAGTAAGTGTGAAAGGGGACTGGAAATATATTTGTTGTGTGCATGTATGTGTATTTAAATTTCTCCCTAGGGCTTTATAACACCCCATCTTCCCTAGACTTTTTACCATTTCTGGGGAACATATTATAAATGTTCAGACCTTTGCTCATGGTTGTTCTTTAACTAGAAATACCCTTCCCACTATACAGCTGTGAAAATTAATCTATCCTATAAGGTTGAGCTGAAATACCATCTTCTCTGTTATTTCTTCCTTATTCTCTCCCGTGATAATCCTGCAATACTTTATCATTACTTTATTGTAAGTACATGATAATTTATCTCCTTTTGTATGATAGTCATTTGCCTTCCTCTTTCACTAGCTTCCTGAGGCCAAGGATGACATACTCCTTATTTCCGTATATCTGAAATATTTGCAGTTGCTGTGAGCATAGTAGGTAATTAATCAGTGTTTGTAGTATGAATAAGTGAATGAACTCATTAATAAATGATCATAATTTTTATGGCTTTTTATACAATGAAGACCATTGGATAAAAAATGAGCTTATCAAATGCAAAACGAGTGGCAGGATTTTTAGTTTTGAATAATTCTCAAAATTATTGCATCACCTAAGACCTGGTTTCTGGGCAGGGATCTGGAGTCTGGCATTTTCTTTTTGTTAGTTTTTCAAGAACTACTAAAACTTCAACCCTGTACTTTCTAGAGGATGGTGTAATCACTTGTCAAATCATTTCTCCAAAGCCCTTCTTGAACCAGGGCAGGCAGTTGCAGAGATTGGCAGGAGAAGGACTGATGTCTCCTCACCAGGGTGGCAGGGGGAAGAAGGACTCCGCTTTGGAAACACAGATAAGCCTGTGGATATGGAAATTTACAAGGCTCAGAGAGCCCTGAAACATCTTTAGAAGCTGAGCCCAGCAGAATAATGGGAGACTGTGTGCTGGCTTGGCATTGGAGCCTGTCTGGCACCAACTACACTGTAAACAACTCTTCAAACATTTGCATCTGCATACATGACATTAGATTTTCAAAATGGCCAATTAAACACTTGTCAATGGAAGTAATGTTTGTTTCCTCAGCTGACCTGGTGTCAGCCTGGCCATTCTGATGGGGAAGCACTTCAGCTGATACTGTTGTGTGCTCTTCCTTTCTGAACCTGATCTTGTCCCTCTTGTTCAGACAGAATTCTTGAAAGCCGTGGAACCTGTGCCAAGCTGTGGACCACGGGATTAGGTTAAGTAACTGAAGAAAAATACTGAGGCTGCGAGTGCTTCTCAAACCCAGGAAAACCTCCTCAGTGCTTTCGTTTCTTTTGCACAATTCTAAACTCTCTGTGCTTGAAAATTTATAAAAGTGAAAGCAGCTGAGAGAAAGAGGAAGGGGCAGTGCTGCTTTGTGGTGTTTTGTTTTTTAAATGTAATTCTCCCAAGGGCTGGATTCATTTTTTCGACATTTCAACAAGTGTAGTTTGAAGGAGTGTTAATAGTGGTGTTGGGTGCGTCTGAGTGTACAGTGTACGGATGGATGTCCCTATCCTTGTTGACAGAGCAGAAATGCTCAGCTGTGAGTCTCTGTGATTGGTCCAGCAGTGAAGGTTTTGGACCTATGATATAGAAACACAAGGGAAGAGAGGCAGGACATAAGGGAGAAGAATTAAATTTAGATCATTTGTTAGAAAAGTTCCGAGTTGTATACGGAAGTAGAAAGCTGTGTGACCTTAAGCAAATTTCCCAATATTGGCCTCAGTTTCTTAATCTGTAAAATAGGGGATATGCTACCAAAAACATGAAAGGTTATTGTCAAGATTAAATAAAATGATTGCTGTGAACTGCTTACAGCGGCCCTGCCACGTTGTAAATGCTCAACAAACATTAGCTAATAATGAAATACTAACTCTTTAGACAGAGGAAGTTTAAGCATTCCTGTGTGTAAAGGGAAGGAGCCAAAGAGAGGGAGAAAAATTAAATAATTGGTATAGTATCAGTAGAGAAATTGGCTTTGCAAAGGAGGGTGGGCAATTCTTTCACTGGAGCATGAGCTGAGAAAGGCTGAATAAAGGGATAGAAAAGTTTTGAGTTGAGGATGAAGAAAGTCAAGCCATCTCATGGTTGTAATATTGTATCCTGAGTTATGTGGAAGAGGAGATCTTTCACTGAGCATGTGGGGAGTAGGGGTGGAATTTGGGGCTTAAGGAGAGTGGAAAAACTTTGTAGCAGCTGCAGTGGGGAATTCGATAGGGGTCAGCTGAAGATAAATATAAGAGTTGCCAAGCAATGCAGAGGACCCGGCTGAGATCAGACAACCTTAGATTATAGTGGAGACATACGGTATGATTAGGTAAAGTTGATGGTGGTATTATGGAGCAAGCAAGCACAGAGAAAATTCAAATTAGTTTTGAGGAATAGGTAAGTAGGTGAGGAGGAAAGGCAAAGGCAATCTAGGTTGCTAATGAAAGCATTTCTAGAATCACCACCAAGTAAGGTTGTGAGCCAAGATTAATCTTTAATGGTGAGTTGGGTGGATAGAATTATAGTCAGACTGGAGATGAGGAGGTGTCTTTATTCAGGCTGCTGTAACGAAGTGCCATAGCCTGGGTGGCTTATAAACAATAGAAATTTATTCTCACGGTTCTGGAGGCTAGAAGTCAGATCAGGGTGCAAGCATGGCAGGGATCTGATGAAGGACCTCTTCTGGGTTGCAGACTGCCAACCTCTCATTGTATCCCCAGTATAGCAAAAGAAGAGCTCTCTAGTATCACTATTATAAGGGTACTAATCTAATTCATGAGGGCTCTACCCTTATGACCTAATTACCTTGCAAATGCCCCACCTCCTAGTACCATCACGTTGGGGTTAGGATTTCAACATTTGAATTTCCTGGGGGACACATTCAGCCTATTGCAGAAGACTCTTCACTTAGCTAGCCAACAAAATCTAGCTGCTACTCTGTGTTGCACATGTGCTGAATGATGGAGACACAAGGATGAAGGAAACACAATTCACTTTAAAAACTCAAAAGCATTTATTCAGCTTCTACTATATACTGGGCAGATAATCCATTTGACATTGATCTTTCCCTTGAAAAGCTTTAAGACTAGTGACATAATATGGATAATTTCAACCTAGGCTGTGGTAAACTTTGAAGGAGGTAAGCGGAGGGTGCTGGGATATCACTGAAGAGGACATTCAGCCCCACCTGTGAGAAGAGAAGCCAAGTCAGGAACAGCATCCTGGAAATGATAGTGCCTGAGCTGACTCAAGATGGTTGTAGGAGAGTGGGGGTGAAGAATGGCGGAAAAGGAAAGGAAAAAGCAAAGCAAGGGGATTGTTTTGGCCAGGGCAGGTAAGAAAAGGTTTCAAAGAGAAGGTGATAATTGAGATGTGTTATGTATAACACTGTTGCTAAGTGAGAGAAATAAAGAAGACCAGAATTAAAGTGGTGAACGTTTTATTGGTAGGGACAAAAGGAAGAGATGTAAGAGGATAGAATGATGAGATTTGGTGGTTGACTGAATACATAGATGCTTTTGTACTTTTGAGCCTGAATGGTAGGGACAATTATGGTTTCATTAACAGAAAGAGGGAAGTCTTTCTAAGTTAGAGAAGATTTTCGGGAAGTTGATGAGTTTGGTGATGTTGAATCAGAACATTTGGTTGTAAGTGAAAGCAATCCAACTAAAATGAATTTAAACCTAAAAGAGAGAGTCTGTAACTTTCATAACTGGAAAGTTCAGGGATATAGCTGGCTTTAGGCATGGCTAGATCCAGGACACAAATGATATAACATGGGCCCATCTCTATCCCTAAATGTCTGTCAGGTTAGCTTGTCCTTGCTTGGTTTCATTCTGCAGGTGGGCTTTCAGTATACAGTAGGCAAAATGGGTGCCTAAAGCTCCAGTTTCGCATCCTAGCAATCTCAGTGGAAATAATCCCCCCCCCCCCCACATAAACACTTTATTTTTCCTTTTTTCAAGTATAATTTTAAAAACACAAGTTATTGCAAATATTCAATCTTCAATGTAGTCTGGTTAAGGGACAGAAATACTATAATTGCCTTCCAATAATTTGAAGTTACGAACATATGTGTTTTCTAAATTTATTTTATTTTCATCAATCTGGGAAACTACTAAGTTCCTCAGATTTTTATTCCTTCATATATTTATACCATTTTAATCACCATCCCACTCATTGGATTTTTCTGTTATTGTTTTACTAATCAGAAGACTCAAGAAAATCCTGTTTTTTGCATTGTCTTCATTTGCCATCACATTTATTGTAATTAGTGCAATTAATACAAATAATTCAACCAGCATTTATTCAGCATCTTTTTTATTCCAAACACTGAAATATGGAGGAAATCAGAATACATAGATGCATAAAACAAAGCTCCTTTCAAGGCAATCATGATCTACTGTCAGAGACAGAAATGCAAACATAAAATTCAAATAAACTGCAGTGATCCTCAGGAAGAAAATGAGGAGAAGGCTCTGAGAACCAGGAAAGCAGAGACCTTTGTTCTTAGTTTCTTGGAGGGAGGCCTCCAGTGGTAGATCAATGTGTAGAATTTTGGGACAGAAAGAAGGGGAGTTGAGGCTGCCCACCAAGTTTGGAGCATTTGTATTCCCTATTTCAGAAATACGGAACCTTGAAGGAAAGACCTTGGGGAGAAGAAGAGATTATGAATTTAGTTAGGCTTTGAAAACATTCACAGATGGAGATAGCTAGCAGGCATTTGAGAATGTAGATCTGGTTCTAGAAGACAAAAGCAGGGTTTAGGATTAGATGCAAAGAGACACTGACTGTGATTAAGTTGGGTAAGAAAAGCAATCGGGTAGTAGAATAATAACCAAAAAATCCACTCTGGTAGATCTTAGAGGCATCTAATGTAAGCATAAAAGGAGCATTTAGAAAACAAATCCCAGTGATAGAAATACATTGAGCTCACATCCTTTAGCAAGGAGAGGTTCTTTTTTAAAAATGTAATTAAATTAATTTATTGATTTTCATTTATTTAAACTAAACAAACAAAATCCAAATAGTTCACACATTTCTCTCCCCCCTCTCCCACTCCTACCTCTGGCAACCACCAATCTGTTATCTGTATCTATGATCTTGGTTTTATTGATTGATTGATTCCAAATATAAGAGAGATCATATAGTATTTGTTTTTTTCTATCTGAATTATTTCACTTGGCACAATGCCCTTGAGGTCTAGCCATGCTATTGCAAATGGCAAGATTTCATTCTTTTTTTTATGGCTGAATAATATTCCATTGTGTTTATATACCTTGACTTCTTTATCCATTTATCTCTCAGTAGGCACTTAAGTTGTTTCCATATCTTGACTATTGTAAACAATGCTGCAGTGAAAATGGGAGTGCATATATCTTTTTGAGTTAGTTTTGTTTGGATAAATAAATACTCAGAAGAGGAGTTACTGGATTATATGGTAGTTCTATTTTTAATTTTTTGAGGAAACTCTGTACTGTTCTCCATAGTGTTTGTGCCACTTTGCTTTCTCACCAATAGTGCACAAGGGTTCCCTTGTCTCCACATCCTCACCAACACTTGTTATTTTTGTCTTTTTGATAGTAGCCATTCTAACAGGTATTAGGTCATATCTCATTGTGGTTTTGAGTTGTATTTCCCTAATGATTAATGATGTAGAGCATCTTTTTGTGTACCTCTTGGTTATCTGTATGTCTTCTCTGGAAGAATGTCTACTCAGATCTTCTGCTCATTTTTGAATTAATTTAATTAATTTTTAATTGTTTGTTTTTTGGTATTGAGTTGTAGGAGTTCTTTATGTATTTTGGATATTATCCCCTTATTAAATATATGATTTGCAAATATTTTCTCCCATCCATTTAGTAGGTTGCCTTTTCATTTTGTTGCTGGTTTCCTTTGCTGTGCAGAATGATATAGTCCTAGTTGTTTATTTTTGTTTTTGTTGCTTTTCCTTTTGGTGTCAGATTAAAAAAAATCATCATCAAGACCTATGTCAAGGAGCTTACTTCCTATTTTCTTCTAGGACTTTTATGGTTTCAGGTCTTTCTTATGTTCAAGTCTTTAGTCCATTTTGAGTTAATTTTTGTGTGTGGTATAAGATAGTGGGCCAGTTTCATTCTTTGTGGCTGTGCAATTTTCCCAACACCATTTATTGGAGAGACTATCCTTTCCCCATTGTATATTCTTGGCTTCTTTGATGTAAATTAATTGAGCATATATGTGTGATTTTATTTCTGGGTTCTCTCATCTGTTCCATTGATTTGTGTGTCTGTTTTCATGCCAATGACATACTATTTTATTTATTTATTTATTTTTATTTTTTATTTTTTCAAGAGTCTGTTGCCCAATTGACTGAGCCACTCATGTGCCCCAGTAACATTTTGTTCTTTTTTTTTTTTTTAAAGATTTTATTTATTTATTTGAGAGAGAGAGTGAGAGAGAGAGAGAGCACAAGACGGGGGAGCGGGAGAGGGAGAAGCAGACTCCCTGCTGAGCAGGGAGCCCGATGCGGAACTCGATCGCGGGACTCCAGGATCATGACCTGAGCCTAAGGCAGTCGCTTAACCAATTGAGCCACCCAGGCGCCTGACATACTATTTTAATTACTATAGCTTTGTAATGTAGTTTGAAATCAGGGAGTGGGATGTCTCTAGTTTTTTTCTTCTTTTTCAAAATTGCTTTGGCTATTTGGGGTCTTTTGTGCTTCCATATACATTTTAGGATTGTTTGTTCTCTTTCTGTGAAAAATGCCATTGGAATTTTGATAAGGATTGCATTGAATCTGTATATTGCTTTGGGTAGTATGGACATTTTAACAATATTAATTCTTCCAACCCATGGGCATGATATATATTTCCTCTTATTTGTGTCTTTTTCAATTTTTTTCATGAATGTCTTGTAGTTTTCAATAGATAGGTCTTTCACTTCCTTGGCTAAATTGATTCCTAGATATTTTATTTTTTGCTACAAATGTAAATTAGATTGTTTTCTTAATTTCCCTTTCTGATATTTTGTTATTAGTGTATACAAATACAACAGAGTTTTGTATATTGATTTTGTATCCTGCAATGTCACTGACTTCATTTATTCTAATAGGTTTTTGATGGAGTCTTTAGAGTTTTCTACATATAATATCATGTCATCTGCAAATAGAGACCATTTTACTTCCTCCTTTCCAGTTTGGATGCTTTTTATTTCTTTTTCTTGCCTAATCACTCTGGCTAGGACTTCCAGTACTGTGTTTAAACAACTTTTATTTGCAACATCCATATGTTTTAAAATATATTTTATTATTATTCAGGTGTGAAGAGCCAACAGATCAGGAAATGATTGCCATTGGAAAGATATTTTGTTACAGTTCCCAAGAGGAAGGGCATGCCATGACATGTGGAGCCACACAGGGAAACACCAGGGTTAGGTAGGAGGCAGAAGGAGTGAGGGGAAAGCATGTGTAAAAGACTTTATTGTAGTTTTGGTGAGAAAGAATGGGTAATACAAATTAAACAGGCTTAGGATTGGTTTGAATAATTTTAGTGGGCTCTCAGGTATATGGACTATCTCAAGTTGTCTGGTCCCTGGCCCTGGGTTGATTAGGACAGGGGAATATTGGCTGAGCGTGTGAGAGTTAGATAGTGGAAATGGTTGGAGGGTATTGTTTTTAGGTTGGTTGGTTTACATATGAAAAGAGTATTCGCAGGGAAGTCTAAGAATCAGCTAACCCTGAAAGGGGCAGTTCCTCCTGATCAGTGGGGCCCAAGATGTCAGAGCACCAGGAATACAGAAAATAGGAAAATGTAGTTAATATACCATATTTCAATGTCGGTAAAGATTCTGATTGGCCTTACTAGGACCAATCTCTCTCTGTAGTTTGGATGTGAAGTGTGGGATGAGGAATGGTACTGTGATTGACAGTCAACCTAGAGCAGAGTGTGGGGATCAGGGAAGATGACCTTAAAGAAAAAGAAAACAGAAAATGGGGAAGTATGCTGAGAAGTCAAAAACCATAGCTACCATAGTGTACTATGATGTGCCTGTAGCCATTTAAATAAATTTTATTTATTTACTTGAGAGAGCAAACGAGAGAGCACACAAGCGGGAGGTGGGGTGGGGGGAGAGGGGCAGAGGAAGAGGGAGAAGCAGGCTCCCCACTGAGCGGGGAGCCCCACATAGGGCTCCATCCCAGGACCCTGAGATCATGACCTGAGCGAAAGGCAGACACTTAACTGAGCTACCCAGGCGCCCCTTGATGTCTTTCTTTTCTCTTGCTTTTCTACAAACCTATAGAGTTCTTGAAATTCAGTGTCTAAGGATAAACTTATCATTCATGTTTTCTGATCCCCTTGACTGTTACCAGTATTTTCCTCAATGCCTGAAACAGAAACCTTAGCTTTTTCTTTGACTCCCTTCCTTCCCCTTCTGTCAAATCATCTATCTTCTTCTGAAATCTCTCGTAGATTTACTCCTTTCTTTCCCATGTTCGCCACTGCCTTTCTAGTTAGGATCTTTATCACCTTTCTAGTCTCTTCTTTTAAACCTATCTTTTAAAATATTGGCAGATTTATCTCACTGGGAAAAGAGCACCCCCACCCCAAGATAAACCCCCCCAGTTATGTGAACATTACACAGAGAGAATGGTGTGTACCTGGCTCAAGGGTGAATGTCTGAAGATCTAAATTCAAGTCACTCCATGTTTCACTCTGCATTTCATGAAAGATATTTGGTGGCTTAAATGAGAAAATGCAGGTTTGAAAAATCTTTGTAAACTGTAATATAGTTCAGATGATGGTGATTTCTTTATTTCTTCTATGCTGTGTGAATTCTGAGTCATTTTCAAACTCTGATTTTCAGCCTTATCCCCTCTAAGTGAATTCCTCTCTGAATTCATTTCTATCTTTGTATCTTTCTACTGTTCCCAGACCTGAAATGCCCTTCTTTTTGCTTTCCTCTCAGTCAACTAAAACTTAATTATCTTTAAAAGCCTGATAGAAGTCCTGCCTCTCTTATGAAGTCCTTTTTAATGATCCAGATCACCCATATTCTTTTTTTTCGCACAGTTCATTTTTACTGATTTATTTACTCTTTAATTTTTGCTTATCTTTTAGTCTCCAGAGTATATTTTATATTTCTGAGGGCAGGAATCTTGACTTTCACTTCTGTACCATGCATAGTTCTGGTTGTGAGTTTTTAAATAAATAGTTGCTAATTAATTAATTGTTAATTGGGAAAAAGTACTAATCTGTAATAATTGCACTTTGGATATACTTTGTGACCTTCTCTTTTCCTCTTGGGAAGAAATAATTGTGGATTGATTAGACTGACAGATGCTGAAACAATTTAGGCCAGTTTAACAAACCCTTCTTGAGTTCCAGAGCATATGGGCAAGTGCTGAATAAATGTTCATTTGTTCACTTATTCAGTCAACTGATATTTATTGGGTCTTCACTATTTTCCCCACACTGTGTGAGTTATCGTAATACTATGTGTACTCTTAGACATTCAGACATTGAGAATCCAAACATGAATCTGACATGGTCTTCATCTTCAGTTTGCTTTACTTATATGACCAATGGTGGCACCATTGGATGATTATCGGATTTACAGAAAAGTAAATGCCATGCTGTGGATACACAAAGAAAGAAGTAATTAATTTTGACTTGGATAGTTCTAGAAAGGATTCACAGAGGAGTTGATATTCAGGAAAAAAATGGAGCATGCAAGGAGGTAGTATTTTTTTTTTTTAAGATTTTATTTATTTATTTCAGAGAGAGACACGGCGAGAGAGGGAACACAAGCAGGGGGAATGGGAGAAGCAGGCTTCCCACAGTGCAGGGAGCCCGGATGCGGGGCTCGATCCCAGGACCCTGGGATCATGACCTGAGCCAAAGGCAGACGCTTAACGACTGAGGCACCCAGGCGCCCCATCACGGAGGTAGTATTGACACTCATGTTTGCTTTGTGAAAATTTTGTACTTTACACAGTGTGTTGTTAAAAATTGACACGCTGGAAAGCTTCCTCTTCTGGAAAGATGGAGTAGATGTACTTTTTCCTATTTATCTCACTAAGTATAACCAAAAACAACTAAGAACTCTTGGGAAAAAATATATAAAAAACATAAGAAGACTCTGGAAGGTGGAAAGAAGAAGGCAGACCAGCTAGGGACCTTGGGACCTGAGTTCCTTAGGTTTTCTTTTTGCATCATATACCTCAGACTTGGAGCTGAAGAAGCTGGCAATTTGGAAATGCCAATGAATATAGAAAAAAATCCCTAACAAAAGCCTGCTCTCTGTAGCCAGTGGACCAGAAAGGGGATAGTCTGTCAAGACAGAAAACTTAGAAAGTAACCATTCTACTCCAGTCAGATACTACAGAAAAAAAAACAAAAAACAAAAAAACCGTGGTTACACTGTGACCCATACCAACAGAAACTGAGTGGGTAGCTTAGACTTTTGTCCTCACAAGGCTGTTACAGGGTATCCCAAACCCCTGCCAGGGTGGTGTCAGGGAAGACCAAGTAGGGAGTCAGGACTTTCATATATCCAGCACCCATTAATGAGCCTCCCCACCCCCACCGTTGGAGTAAGTAGAAACCATGTGGGGAGTTTGGACTTATGGCCCAATTGAAAATAATGCACTCTACCTCTTCCCTGATGGCATGGTCTTAGAGGAGATCTAGTGGAAAGTCAGGACTGTCACCATTGTCAGCAGTAATGAGATCCTCCTGCATTGTCAGTGAAGACCTTGTGGGGTGTCTGGAACTCCCACCCTCACTTAGAGTTTAGAAGGAGATCCCCTCTCTGAATGTCATGGAAGCCAAGGGGGGAGCCCAGACTGCCACCTCCAATGGCAGTGTGGAGGCAGCAGCACCCCCACCTGCTTCGACTGATGTGGTGTTGGAGAAAACCAGCGAAAATAGAAGGTTTAAATAATAATCCAGAATCTTAAAACAAAATATGAAAATGCCTGTGTTTCAACTGAAAATCACTTATTATAACAAAAGAACCAAGGAGGTCTCAAACTGAATGAAAAAAGAAAATCAATAGATGCCAACAGTAAGATGATACAAATTTTAGAATTATCTGACAAAGAATTTAAAATAGCCAAATAAAAATGCTTTAATGAGCAATTACAAACAGCTTGAAACAAATGAATACATAGAAAGCCTCAGAAAAGAAATAGAAAATCTCAACAAAGAAACAGAAAATATAAAGAAGAATCAAATGGAAATTCTACATCTGAAAAATACTGTAAGCAAAATGAGAATCTCAGTGAATGGGCTCAACAGTAAAATGAAGGGGACAGAAGAAAAAACAGTAAACTGGATGATAGAGCAATCTGACCAACAGAGGAAAAAATAGATCACAAAAAAATGAACAGAGCCACAGGGAGCTATGGTACTGAAGAAATCAGGGTTGAAAATAACCCTCAAAGAAATAATGGCTGAAAACTTCTCAACTTTGATAAAGACATAAACCTTGAGATCAGGAAGCTGAGCAAACTCCCAATAGAAGAGAAGCCCAAGGAGATATCTGCCAACACACAGCATAATCAAACTTCTGAAAACTAAAGGCAAAAAATCTTGAAAGCAGCCAGAGAAAAATGACATCTTACCTATAGGGGAAAAATAATTAGAATGAGAGTGGATTTCTCATCAAAAGCCATGGAGGCTGGAAAATGGTGGCACAGTATTTTTCAGGTGCTAAAAGAAAATAACTGTGAACCTAGAATCATATACCCAGTGAACATATCTTTCAGGGACAAAGGGGAAATCGAGACATTCTTAGGTAAAAGAAAACAACCTTAAGCAGATCTACCCTAAAAGAATGGCTATAAGAATTTCTCTCAGCAGAAAAGAAATGATAGAAGGAACCTTGGAACATAAGGAAGGAAAGAACATGGTAAGCAAATACATTGGTAAATTTGCTTTCCTTTTTTTCCTTAGTTTTCTGAATTGTGTTTGACAGTTGAGGTGAAAATTATAACACTCTCTAAATGTGTGATTCTAGATATATATGGATAAAATATTTAGGAAAATTATACTGTAAACATGGAAGGGTAAAAAATTGTATGTAATAGGAGGTAAGTTTTCTGTACTTAAACTGGTAAAATGATACACTAGTAGACTAAGATGTTTTATGCATGTAATGTGATACTAAAAAGCCACTAAAAAGAGCTATGCAAAGAGATATACTCAAAAACACTAGAGGTAAATCAAAATGGCATTCCAAAAAATGTTCAAGTAACCCACAGGCAAGCAGGAAAAAAAAAAACACCTAGAGAAACAAATAACAGAGAGGAAGAATAGAAAACCAAAAATGAAATAGAAGACTTAAGCTCTAATATATCGATAATTATGGGAAGTAAATGCTATAAAAACCCCAACTAAAAAACAGATTGGCGGAGTGGATTAAGAACATACTCAACTATATGCTGTTTATAAGAAACTCATTTCAAATATAATAACATATGCAAGTTGAAAATAAAAGGATGGGAAAACATAAACAGTTGATTCTCCTTATTTGTGGTAGCTAATTAAATCACTGTGAATACTGGATTAGCAAACACTGAACTGCTCCTGGGGCAAATACAGAGTTAGGCTCCTGTGAGCCTCTGTTCACATTTTTGTCAACTGGTCAGTACATATTCTTGTTTTATGTGTGTTTCTGTGTGAAGACACTTTATTGGGTATATATTGTTGATTCATTAACTTTGAATTCACTGCCAACAGCACTGTGAGTCCGTCTGATTCTAGCACACCTTTTCTCTGTAAGGCACCAACAGCCTTCTTGCTCTTAGGAACTAAAAACGGTCTTTCAGCACTATGCTCAAGGTCATTTTAAGCAGTGAAATCACCAACAAAAAGCACAAAAATGGGAAAAATGTGGTACTACGTAGATTGTGAAAAGCATATTTGTTTTTAGCTTGAGAGTTGAAACAAGAAGGCAGAGTGTTGCCTTGTTTGGTTTTAGCTGGGAATATGTGTGTCAGGCAACTCGAACTTTGCTGCTCTGTGCATGTCCGTGAATGACTGCGAAAATATTGCAAATATTGATTTTTGGGATAAAAATACATTTTAGTGAGTGGGCAAATTAGCAAATATGGAATCCGTAAATAATGAGAACTGACTAGATCATTACTAAGATTAACCAAAAAAAAGCAGAAATAGCTATATTAATATCAGGTAAAGTAAACTTAAGGGCGAAGAAAATGATCAGAGATGGAGAGAGACATTGTATGATGAAAGAGTTAATCCACTAAGAAGATACAACAGTTCTAAATGTGTAGGTACCAACAGAACAGCTGTAAAACCTGTGAAGCAAAAACTGGTAGAAATGAAAGGAGAAACAGACAAATTCAAAGGATACTTCAGTATCCTTCTCTCAACAATTAATAGAACAACCAGGCAGAAAATCAGCAAGGGTATAGCAAACACCACCAACCACAATGACCTAATAGATATTTATAGAACACATCACTCAATAACAGCAGAAAAATGTTCTTTTTAAGTGGCCATGGCAGGGCAGGGGGAAAGTGCCCATGGAGGATTATACCAAGATAGACCATATCTTAAGGCCACAAGACAAACCTCAAAGTCTTTAAAATAATTGAACTCCTACAGAATGTGTTTTTTTTTTTTTTTTTTACCATAATGCCATCAAAATGGAAATGAATAGCAGAAAAATAACAGGAAAATCTATGAACACTTGGAAACTAAACAACACACTTCTAAATAATGCATGGGTCAAAGAAGCAGTCTTAAAAGAAATAAAAAAAGACATCAAAGAGAATGAAAATGAAAATATGTTAAAATTCATGGGACACAGCTAAGGCAGTGCTAAGAGGAGGATTTAGAGTACTAAATGACTACATTAGGAAAGAGGAAAAGTTTAATATTAATACAAGCTCCCATGTCAAGAACCTAGGAAAATAAAATAAAAATAAACCCAAAGCAAGGAGAAGGAAGGAAATAATAGCAGAAATCAATGAAACTGAAAACAGTAAAACAATAGAGAAAATTAAGGAAACAAAGAGTTGATTCTTTGAAAAGATTAATAAAATTGATAATTCTCTAGCAAGTCGGACAGAGGAAAAAAGGAAGACACAAATACCAGTTATCAGGAATGAAGCCGGAAATCAACTGCAGACACCAAGAGGTTAATAAGGGACTACTACAAGCAACTCTATGTACATAAATTTGACAGTGTAGATGGAACAGACTAATTGCTTGAGAAACACAACTTGTACTTACTCAGCCTGAAATAAATAATTTGAATAGCCCTATAATGATTAAGGATATTGAATTTATAATTTAAAAACTGCCAAGAAATAAATCTCTAGCTCCAGATGGTTTCACTAGAGAATTCTTCCAAATATTTAAAGAATTAACACCAATTCTATGTAATCGAATCCAGAAAACAGAAAGGGGGGAACGTTTCTCAATTCACTTTGTGAAGCTAGTATGACTGTGATGCCAGATGGCAAAACCAGTACAGAAAAGGGAGCTCCAGACCAGTGTCCCTCAGGAATCTAGACACAGAAATTCTTAACAAAATATTAGCAGATATAATTTAGCAAAGTAGAAAACGAACTATACACAATGACCAAGGGGGGGTTATTCCAGGGATGCAAATCTGATTCAGTACTTGAAAATCAATGTAATCTACCATATTAACCAGACTAAAGAAGAAACATCACATGATTCTCTCAGTTGATGCAGAAAAAGCATTTGAGACAATTCAGTAGCCATTCATGATTAAAACTCTCAGTAAGATAGGAATAGAAGGGAGCTTCCTCAATTTGATAAAAAAAAAACAGCCACAGAAACCTACAGCTAACATTTTACTTAATGGTGAAAAACTGAATGTTTTTTCCCAGAGATAGAATAAAGTGTGAAGAATCAGCCTGCTTGATTTCAAGCCTTATAGAGTAATCAAGACTCTGTAGTGTTGGTGGAGGGATAGACACACAGAGCAGTTGAGCAGAGCAGGTCTTAGAAATAGATCTATGTAAATGTGTCCAACTGATTTTCCACTAATGTGCCAAAGCAGTGCAATGAAGGAAAGATAGCCTTTTCAACACATGGTGCTGGAGCATTTGGACACCATCAGCAAAGATGAACCTTGACTTAAGTCTCACACATCATATGAAAATTAACTCAAAATGGATCATGGACTTAAATGTGAAATGTAAAATTATAAAACTTTTAGAAAAAGACAAGAGAAAGTCTTCAGGATCTAGGTCTAGGTGAAGAGTTCTTAGGCTTAACACCAAGAGCATAATCCTTAAAAAGAAAAAGTGACAAATTGGACTAAATAAAAATTTAAAACATTTGCACTGTGGATGACCCTGTCAAGGGGATAAGAAGACAAGATAGAGATTGAGAGAAAATGTTTGCAAATCACCTATCTGACAAAGGACTAGTATGTAGAATTTATAAACTCACAAAAGTTAACAGTTAGAAAGCAAGCAGTCCAGTTTGAACTTGGACAAAAGCAGAAACATTTTACTGGATAAGATACACAGATGAGAAATAAGCACCTGGAAAGACATGTACCATTGTCCATCAGGGGAATGTAGACTAAAACCAGTGGGATAGCACGATATACCTGTCACAATGACTAAAATAGATAATAACACTGACTGCTGGAGAGGATGTAGAGAAACTGGATCACTCCTACATTGTTGGTGAGAATGTAAAATGTTATAGCCACTCTGGAAAAGAGTTTGATAATTTCTTTAAAAAACTAAACATGGGGCACCTGGGTGGCTCAGTCGTTAAGCGTCTGCCTTCGGCTCAGCATCCTGGGATCGAGCCCCGCATTGGGCTCCCTGCTCGGCGGGGAGTCTACTTCTCTTTCTGCCTGCCACTCCCCCTGTTTGTGCTCTCTCTCTCTCTGTCAAATAAATAAATAAAATCTTAAAAAAAAAACAACAACACTAAACATGTAAATACCAGGCAATCTAGCAGTTGTATTCCTGGGCATATATCCTGGAGAAATGAAGATTTATGTTCATACAAAAGCCTGTACACTAATGTTCATAGCACCTGTGCATGTAATAGCCCCAAACTAGAAACAACTCTGCTATCTTTTAATGGGTGAATGGTTGAACAAATTATGATACATCCATGCCATGGGATACTACTCAGCAATAAAAAGGAACAGACCATTAATACAGGCAAGGACCTGGATGAAAAAAGCCAACCTTAAAGTTATATACTGTATTATTTTTTATATGGCATTCTTAAAATGACAAATTATAGCAATGGGGAAGACAGTAGTGGTTGCTAGGATTAAAGGAAGAGGTGGTAGTGGTGGGGCTGTGGATATAGCTGTAACAGCAAAACGAGGGTTGCTTGTGCTGATGAAATGTTCTGTATCTCAGCTGTTTCGGTGGCAGTATTCTGGTTCTGACATTGGACCATAGTTTTGTAAGATGTCACATTGGGGGAAATGGGTAAAGGGTACTTGGATCTCTCTGTATCTTTCTTATAACTGCATGGGAATCTACAATTATCTCAAATAAAAAAGTGTAATTAAAAAAACTTAGTATACTTTAGGGTAGTTCCCTTTCCTCTTGCTGATAATCTTAAATCTTTTTGTCAGCCAATGATACACTGGTCTACAAATACTTATTCTGAATTTCTGCATTACATTCAGCATTATGGTGGCTGGAACTATTAGGAATACAGAATATTATTAAGACTATGGAAGCATAAGATTTATAGTACATACAAACTAAAGTGTGTGTGTGAAAAGCATGTGCAAGTATGTCTAAGGGAGGGGACATAACTCTCTTTAAATATTTCTAATGTTCTACGATAAATTGTAAGAGCTATAGCATAAAAGTGGTACTTGTAATCCTTTTCAGCTCTTACCTTGCCAAGAAGAATGTCCTTTCTCAGGATATGTAGCTTCAGTACAGTACTTACCATTGTCAAATCCATGTGAATTATGCAAAACAAAAGAAAAACAAATGGCCTAGCTAAGGTTTGGCAGCTGCAATAAGGAACCTATCAATTTGAGGTTTGTTGTAATGGATTACATTTAAAAGAACATCCTTCCAAGTAATTCTAGTGCTTGGGATGAATGAAGAATCATATGAAGAATCTGCAACTCATCTCTAAAAATTGAGAAAAAAAGAAAATTCTTGCCAACTTTTCCTTGGTTCATGTTTATGGAATATATGGGAATGTTTAGCATTTTAGATTCTTTCCTAATTAATCAGTTAATTTGCCTGTAGAATTTCTTTGAGGAAGTATTTTCACAACTAAATTTTAACTGGAGTGACAATTCACTAATACAGTTTTCAGGGATCTCGCAGAAAAAGAGATTCTATCAGATCTCATGGTTTAAAGGAATTCTTAGAGATTTAGGTGGAACAGATGAAGATTTCTGTTTTTCTAGAACCAGGTAATTGTCTTTCTATGCAGTATCCAACACCAGCTTACTATGTAATAAAAACAAAACCATAAAAGCAAAAAGGAGGCAAAAATAGAGCGTCATGGACATCTCAGATTGTCAGAAAGCTGCTGTATTACAGATCACAAAGCAGGTAGTTAGCAAATGCTGAGTGCCTTGACAGGACTGCAGCATTGCACCCCTCCAGGACTATGTGGACAGTGTCCTCCGGGCCCACGTGGTACACAGCCTGGTGCTGCACAGGGGCCCTGGCGCCTGCCACGTGCTTGTCGGTGTTCTAGGCCCAAGGGATACATCCGTGCACAAAACAGATGAAAACTCCTGCCTCGGGGAGTTTCCATTCAAGACTGGAAATATGGACAATAAGCAAATGGATAAATTAGCTTTATAGTATGTTTGGAAGTGACATGTTCTATTCAGAAAAGTAAAGCAAGGAAGGAGGAAAAGGACTGCTAGAACCCGGGGTGTCATCACCAGTTTGAAAAGGGCGGTCAAAGAAAGATTCAGTGAGCAGTGCATTTTGAGCAAAGCCTTTGAAGGCACTATATTCCCTCTGGGGAAGAGTGTGTGCAAGCAGAGGGAAGAGTTAGTACAGAGGGCCTGAGGTGGGAACATCGCATTTCAGCGTGGAGCGAGATGGGGCGCAGTCTGAGGGCTCTAAGCGGTGGAACAACAGAATGTGACCAGACAGCTTCAGTATGAGCATGACAGTGCCTTGCTAGTTACGAAGCAGCTCAAATACCATATTGAAGCAATTCCAATAAAATGCTAAGGCAGGGTTGTGGCGGGGGGGAAAGGGTGGTTAGAGTGAAAAAACCTACAACATCTTGATAAGAACCTTTCTACTACTTTTAAGAAAGTGGAGGTAGAGACACGGGAGATCTAGTCTTGTCATAAAAAGAGTCTTATTTCTAAAATAATTGTTGGATAAAAACAGTGAAACTGATCTCAGGGCATCTATTTTAGTAGATAATGCAACATCTCAACCATTAGCGTGGTATCTTAAAATTTTGAGCATCGCAGACTACCCAAAACTGCCATTACAGCTTGGGTTCCCCCCGCTGGAGAAACCAGCTGGAAACAGAAAAGGTTCTGAAGAGGAAGGGAGTCTGAGAAGTAGACAGGACTGAAATACATGTATTTTCTGAGCTTTTTGTCCTTTCCTTGATGATGTGCTTTAAACACTTTTGTGGATTTATTGAGGCTTTAATAAACACACTTTGTTACATCTTACTGAAGTCAGATCTACATAGCTGAATAGTGTAGTTTTGTAGTCTGTAATGGGTAAGACTTCATGACCTGAGTACACTTTTATATCACTCTGAATTGGTGTTACTAAGGGTATAAATTTCCTTAAGAAATGCTTGTGTAGACTTTAAAATATAATGAATAAAATAACGCACCTGGCTAAGAATTATTGCATTAGATTCACATTTCTCTAGATAAAGGTCTGTCAGCACATTCATTACAGGCACATATTTTCAGGTTGAAACTTGGCATAGCAGTTCTCAAGAAGAAAGAGATTCAAGCAAAACGTGAACAAAATCTTTCTTTTGTTTGAAGAAGATATTCCCTTCATACCCTGATACAACTGTATCCCACAAAACTTTGGGAATCTTGATTTTTGTTTTGTTTTTAGTAAAATAAGAAGTGCCTTTGAAAAACAGTTTATCTTTGGATGTAAAGGTAAAAAAAAAAACCTTTCGATGTTTGGCAACCGATTTGCTCAAGAACAGGACTTTCAAAAAAGAGCCTGTGTTGTCTATTTTTTTTTCTCTTGGAGATCATAATCACACTGAAATTTGAAACACTGATACCTTTAAAGGTGGAATTTATCCCACCTGCCCCTGAACAAAACAAGAATATCCACAAAGGTGATACCTTCTTCAGAAGGATAAACACTAAGGGCATATTCAGAATTTGAAAAGATACATGAGTCAGAGAAGAGAAAGTGTATCGAAAAGCCTTTACAGTCTTTATAATTTTGAGGTCATATGTGCAAGTGAGATACCACTCAAAAAGTGTGTATAGTAAAATGTAATGTTTCCCTCTTCCTCCTTGAGCCAAGCCCATGGATTACTCTTCACCAAGACACCTCCCATTTTCAGAGGCATCTCCAGTTCTCAGTGTCTTATGTATTCTTTAAGAAAGCATATTCTCTTTTTGTTTGTAGTTAAAAGGTAGCTTACTATACATTTTGTTCTGCACCTTATTTTGTTCTTCTGACATTTCATCTTGGAGGCTGTTCAACATTTGTTCATAGAGAGCACTTCATTTTTAATAGTTTCATGTTCTACCTCATGGATATACCATAATTAGTCTACTATACGAGGGCATGTAGGCTTTTTCAAACTTTTGCTATTACAAACAACAGAACAATGAAAATCTTTGTATGTAGATCATTCTGTCTGAGTATATCTGTAGGAGAATTTCTAGAAGAGGGATTTTTGTGTTAAAAAGTACACGTACGGGCGCCTGGGTGGCTCAACTGGTTAAGCATCTGCCTTCGGCTCAGGTCATGATCTCAGGGTCCTGGGATGGAGCCCCGCATCGGGCTCCCTGCTCATGGGGGGGCCTGCTTGTCCCTCTGCCCCTGTCCCCACTTGTGCTCTCTTCCCTCTCTCTCAAATAAACAAATAAAATCTTTTTTAAAAAGAAGTACACGCATATATGTAGACTGCTCTCCATAGAAATTATACACCACTCCCAGCAGTGATATGTAATTGTACCTACTTCCCCTTTCCCTTGTCACCACAGTGTGTTGTACCAAACCTTATGATCTGTAGCAGTCTGCTGGAGGGAAATGGTACTCTTGTTAATTTGCATTTCTATCATGAGCGATGTTGAGCATCTTTTCCTAAGCTTAAGAGTCATCTGTATTTTCTGTGAACTGTCCATTCATATCTTTTGTCTCTATTTTTAAAGCATTTTTGGTCCTTTCGTATGGATTTGTGAGAATTCTTAATGAATTTATGAAGTTAGCCCAGTGTTTTATGGTTTGTAAATATTTTTCTTAGCTTCTTAGTGATTTGTTGACATTTTTTGATTTTTGCCATGAAAAATTTTTATTTTTATTTATATTGGTCAAATTTATCAATCTTCTATGGATTCTGAGTTCTGTGACTTAATTAGAAAATGTTACCACTCTGAAATTGTTTTTTAAAAATCTTCTTGTTTTCTTGTAACTCTTTAATGGTTTTTACATTTAAATCTTTGATCTATCTGGGATTGATTTTGGAGGAAGGTATGATATAGAGATCCAACTTATTTTTTCCCCCATTTAGCTATGAGGTTTTTTTGTTTTCATACCATTTGTTGGATATTTCACTTTTTTCCATGCGATTCAAATTCGTTTATCACATTTAAAATTACTAACTGTATTTGAATCTATTTCTGGACTTTCTATTCTGTATCATTGATCTTTTTGTCTGTCCACAAATTAGTAACTCTCATATTAAATTTTATAGCGTTGCAGCAGGTTTTAATATTTTGCAGTGTTAATCCTTGATCATTTGTCTTCTTTTTCAGAATGTTCCTGGTTATTCTTGCTTGTTTATTTTTCCTGTGGACTTCAGAATCAATTTGTCTAGTTTAAAACAGTGCTAATTTGTGTGTGTGTGATCATATGAAATGTATAGATAAAAATATAGAGAGAACTGACATCTTTAATATGCTTAATTTTCTTATCCTTGACCATGCTTCATCTTATTTGTTAAATTATTGTGTGTCTGTTTGTAACATTTAAGAGTTTTCTTCATATAGATTGTATGTATTTCTTGTTATGCACTTTTTAGCTATTTTATAACTTTTGGTGGGTATTTGTTTATTTGAGAGAGAGTGCAGTGCACACACTAGCGGTGGTGGGAAGGGGCAGAGGGAGAAAGAGAATCTTCAGCAGGCTCCACACCCAGCACAGAGCCCCACTTGGGGCTCGATCTCAGGATCCTGAGATCATGACCTGAGCTGACATCAAGAGTCCGACATTTAACTGACTCAGCCACCCAAGCACTGTGGTTGCTATTTTAAATGTAATCTACTAGTCCTTTATATCTGCTATCAATGTTGTTTATATTTATATATAGTAGCAGTGTCACTATATTATGTTTATATTCATCTACTTTAATGTATTCTCTTATTATGTTTTTCAGTTGATTCTCTTGTGTTGTCCAGGTAAATAATCATATTGTCTGAAAATAATGATAATTTTACCAGATCCTTTTAAGTTTTACACCTAATTATTTTTCTTGTCTAATATTACCAGGACCTCCAAAAAATTAATGGTGGTTATAGTGGACATCTTTATCTTTAACTTGACTTTAGTAGGGATATTAATAGTATTTTTATTAGGCATAATATGATGACTTTTGAGATGCAGTAACAATATTTTATGCTAAGAGAGAATCCATTTATTCTTAGTATAGTATACAGTAAAAATTTTTGTCATAAAGGATGTTGAATTTTATCAGAAGTTTTTTCATAATCTCTGGAGATGGTCATCTAATTTTCTTGGTTGTACTTTTCTCTGTGCTATCTTTATTGGGGTTTATATCTTTATAAAGATAATTTTGAGGCTTCTTTTTTCTCTGCTCTAAAACACTTTGAATGGCATTGGGGTTATCTGTTTTTTAAGGATTTGTCAAGATTCCCTTTGTGAAATCAACCATGTGCTGTACTATTTTGGTGGGAGTAAATGTTTGACAATTTGTCCTACTTTTTCTGTGGACATTGTGCCTGTTAAATTTTCAGTTTCATCTGGGATGAGATTTCTTAGAAAATAATCCATTTCATCATAGTTCTCAAATTTACTAACAATGAATGAGCAAAGAGGTGTTTTAGGATTCTTTTAATTTCTTCTGTTTCTGTGATTTTTTTCCCCCTACCTTTATTTCTTTCCTCCTAGAGAAATTAAGCAAGTTAAAGGTTTTCTTTTCTATTCCCCCTCTCCCTCCAGTCAAGAAACAGCTCTTAGATTTGTTTATTAGTTCTTGTATGTTCTGGTTTTCTAATTAACTAATTTCAAATTTATTTCTATTAATTTCTCGCTTTTTTATTTTTTAATTTAATTTTTATTTCAAGTATAATTAACATTCAATGTCATATTAGTTTCAAGTACACAATACAATGATTCACCAATGCTATATATTTCTCAGTGCTCATCAAGATAAGTGTACTGTTAATCCCCTTTTATCTATTTTACCCCTCTACCCCCCCCACCTCTAGCAACTACCAGTTTGTTCAGTGTGTTTAAGAGTTTGTTTTTTGTCTCTTTTTTTCTTTGTTTGTTCATTTGTTTTGTTTCTTAAATTCCACATATGAGTGAATCATATGGTATTGATATTTGTATGGTATATGTCTCTGTCTTGCATTTTTCCCTGATGGTGAGTCATGTTGAGGATCTTTTCATGTGTCTGTTGGCCATCTGTATGTCTTTGGAAGAATGTCTATTCAGGTCCTCTGCCCATTTTTTAATTGGATTATTATTTATTTATTTTTTTTTATGTTGAGTTGTATAAGTTCCTTACATATTTTGGATATTAACCCCTTATCAGATATATCATTTGCAAATATCTTCTCCCATTCACTAGGTTGCCTTTTTGTTTTGTTGATGGTTTCCTTTGCTGTGCAGAAGATTTTATTTTGATGTAGTCCTAATAGTTTATTTTTGCTTTTGTTTCCCTTGCCATCGCTTCTCGGCCTTTTGGCTAAGATCAAGTGTTTCCCTTGCCAGAGGAGACATACCTAGAAAAATGTTTCTATGGCTGATGTCAAAGAAATTACTGCCTATGTTTTCTTCTAGGAATTTTATGGTTTCAGGTCTCATATTTAGGTCTTTAATCCATTTTGAGTTTATTTTTGTGTATGGTGTAAGAAAATGGCCCAGTTTCATTCTTTTGCATGTGGCTGTCCAGTTTTTCTAGCACCATTATTAATTTTTTCCTTTTGTTATCCCTTTCTTTTATTTTAACTTCTTGAGTTGAGTGCTTAAATCATATTTTTCATTCTTCCTTGTTTCTTAATATTTTTAGCTGTATCTCCTGACAGCATAATTAACTTGTTTTTCTCTATAGTTAAAAAATCTATATATTGCTTTTCTTTACCATTATCTTCTAGATATCCTGTATTTTCAGTTTTGATTTCTTTCCTCTTTGATGCAAAACTGAACAGAACTTTAAAAATACCCTGATGGTAGAGTTCTTTTGTTTTCTAGTTTTGTTATTTTTGTTTTATTACTTTATGATCGCAGATGTCCATATTGCTTCTCCATTTTTGGAACTTGTTTTGTTTCCACATAATCAGTTTTGTGAATTTACCAGTGGATCTTGGAAAGAAGGTATATTCTCTATTTTCAGAGTATATTACTTAGGAATACCTTATTTTATTTATATTTTGTATATTCTGAGGTATATTTTATCTGCTTGTTCTGTCATCTACTGGAAGAAAAGAATTAAAATTTCCTATTGCTGAGATGTTATTCTCTAAAACTTGTATTTTCTGTAGGTATTTTTTTTAATGGACAGTGATGCTCTATTATTGGGTATTTAGATATAACAATCATCATTTTGGCTTGTATCCTTTAATATTATAAGCTGTCTGTCTTTTTTCATTTAATGCATTTTCCTCTGCATTCAAACTCATCTGATAGTAATATCATGACCCTTGGTTTTGTGTGTGTGTTTTTTTCTTTTTTCTATTTTTTCTTTTCTTTTCTTTTTTTGCTATTTTCTGTTAACCTTTGCCCTTCCTTTTTTTTTCAGCCTCCCTGAGTTACTGAATCTAAGATGTTCCTCTTATATGCAGCAGATAGTTGGATTTTGCTTTGAGATTCAGTCTAAGAGCCTTTTCTTTTCTTTTTAAATTTTTTGAAGATTTTATTTATTCATTTGAGACATAGAGATACAGAGAGAGAGAGAGAGAGCATGAGCAGGGGGAACGGCAGAGGGAGAGGGAGAAGCAGACTCCCCACTGAGCCAGGAGCCCGATGTGGGGCTCGATCCCAGGACCCTGAGATCATGACCTGAGCCGAAGGCAGATGCTTAACCATGTGAGCCACCCAGGCGTCCTGGGCCTTTTCTTTTAATAGGTGTATTTAGGTCATGTGTATTTATGGCAATAAATGGTTGTTTTTAGGTTTGTCATCATGCCTTTGTTGTTGTTAAATTCACAACATGAACTATATTTCTGCTTTGTAGGGTGTGTGTGTATTTTCTGATAATTTGGAAGATTTGTATTTTTTTGTAACAGTTATCTTTATAACTATACCTTTACATAGAACTATGTAGTACTGGGGAACTTGGAAACTTCCACTTCTTCCTACAACCCCCACCCCAAAATTGATAAGATTGTATTCTTCCTTATATCTCTTTACATTTGAATATACATGTAATTCTAACACTTGATTTATCAGTTTTAAGTGATATCTTTTGACCTCAAGTATATCAGTTAGAATATTTTCATCAGTAGTGACTGCAAACCCACCTAATGGTCGCTTAACCAATGAAGACATACACTGTCTCAGTATTAAATCGAGAAGTAGGTTAGTTCGTTTATCTCAACCATGTCATCAGAGCCCAGGTTCTTCCCTCTCTTTGTCTCTTTCACTTTGCTGTCCTTAGCAGGTAGGCTTTTTTTTCCCTTTCTTTTTTTAAATT
Source organism: Phoca vitulina (assembly GCF_004348235.1). NCBI lineage: Eukaryota > Metazoa > Chordata > Mammalia > Carnivora > Phocidae > Phoca > Phoca vitulina. The sequence continues at coordinate 42,965,143 of NW_022589728.1, forward strand.
CAAATTCAACTAATTAACATATAGTGTATTATTAGTTTCAGAGGTAGAGTTCAGTGATTCATCAGTCTCATATAACACCCAGCGCTCATTTCATCCTGTGCCCTCTCTAGTGCCCATCCCCCCATCCCCCTCACCCAGCAAGACTTTCATTCAGAATAGAAGGAGAGATCAAGTTTCCCAGAAAAACAAGAGTTAAAGGAATTCATGACCAGGAGCAAAACCAGCCACATCCCTGTCACACACAATGCCATCGGCCTGTGGGTCCCAAATCCACAGTCCAGCCGCCCTCCTGCCTGAGTCAGCATGCACGGCCTACCACCTGCTCAATGCCAGGTCAACACGTCTTCACCTCAGATTGACAAGGGCTCAAACTAACACTCTTCCCTCAAATTCCAGCCCCGTGCTCAAGTTTGTGTACAAAAGTGGGCATAATTATAACAGCAGAATGAAGCAGCCGAAATAGTGACACTAATTCTGTGGAATATAGAATGATAAAAGGAGTGTGCTAGGCTGAGAACATTTCCAACAAGCACATCAAAGAGCAATACATACAGTATGATTCTGGTTCCTAAAAAAACAAACCTGGGAAAAATGAGACTAAATCAGAGAGGGAGACAAACCATAAGAGACTCTTAATCATAGGAAACAAACTGAGGGTTGCTGGAGGGGAGGGGAGCAGGTAGGCTTTTATCTTCATGGTTATCTCTTCTTGGTTGCATTTATAGACATGAACTTGCTATATTTTTGTGGCAAGGGATAGATAAGTGCTGTTTTGTCTTATATATATTTTTTTCTGAGCAAACTGTAAAGCTTTATTGAGAGAATTTAAGCCAAATTATCAATATAACAAAACACAGGCGTGGCTTCAGCTTTTCTTATTTTTAACTTATGACTGTCCATCACCTGCTTCTGGAATTTTAGCAGGTGCTAGATTAGGTGGAGTCTTCCCTTTCACATCAAGACTATCTCCACACTCACCCGCAGTCTTTTCCAGACCCATTTCCTGGCTTTTGCTTTCCAATTCAGGTTCTTGAACCACAGGTGCTCCTTCTTCTCTCTCTTGTCCAGGCTCACTATCTGGATTCTCAGTTTGTGCTTCCTCTTGTGATGTTTTTTCACCTGGTTGCTGAGCAATCACAGGTTCGTCCAGCTTAGAAGACTGCTTCTCCCCTTCCATCTCCCCTTCCTCTAGATCTTGATCTTACTCATGCCTCATATTTTGCAACTTGAACTCCTGGGAGGATGATCAAGTCTCAGACAGTAAGCTGTGACCCGCACATCTAGGAACCCAGAACCCATTCTTATGTTTCTTCATAAGAGCAAGGAAACAAATACCCTCTCATGTCTCATGGCTGGAGTTGAATCACATGTTCACACTAAAACCATTTATTTTATGAGACATAGATTTACCAAGACTGACTTAGACTGATCACGCATTCCCTTGGTTTGGGGAAAGCCTCCTAGCTTTACCAGCAAAGAAGCAGTGAAGGAGTTGTGTAGGTCTCCATTGGTATCTGCTGCCTCTGCTTTTATAAGAGGAGGAAATCAACAGAAGTATACTAATACCAACTTTCTTGTCCCTTTGCTCTCTCAACTTTTGTTAATTATACATTGCTATATGTTAGGGCTTATAACATATCCAGTTATATTTTTAAGAGGTATTCATTTATTTATTATTTTAATTTCAGTATAGTTAGCATACATTGTTATCTTAGTTTCAGATGTACAACATAGTGATTCGACAATTCTATATATTACTCAGTGCTCATCAAGATTAAGTGTACTCTTAATCCCCTTTACCTATTTCACCCATCCCTCCACCCACCTCCCTCTGGTAACCATCTGTTCTCTATAGTTAAGAATCTGTTTTTTGGTTTGTACATATATATGTATATGAATACATTTGTCTCTTTTTTCTTTTGTTCATTTGTTTTGTTTCTTAAATTCCACATATGAGTGAAATCATATGGTATTTGTCTTTCTCTCACTGACTTGTTTTGCTTAACATTATATTCTCTAGATCCATCTATGTTATTGCAAATGGCAAGATTTCATTCTTTTTTATGACTGAATAATATATATGAATATTATTGTTTTCAGCAATGCATGTTGAAATTAAATATTCAGTCATGAAGAATGTGAGTTCATTCTTTTTTATGACTGAATAATATTCATATACATTATTCAGTGATAAATGTGAGTTATAGATATAAAATATATAACACAAATGTGTTATATATATATATATATGCTCAACATCACTCATTATCAGGGAAATGGAAATCAAAACTACAATGAGATACTGTCTCACACCTGTCCGAATGGCTAAAATAAAAAAACACAAGAAACAACAAGTGTTGGCAAAGATGTGGAGAAACTGTTGGTGGGAATGCAAACTGGTGCAGCCACTGTGGAAAGCAGTAGGGAAGTTCCTCAAAAAATTAAAAATAGAATTACCCTATGATCCATTAATCACATTACTGGGTATTTACCCAAAGAATATGAAAACACTAATTTGAAAGAATATATGCACTCCTATGTTTATTGTAGCATTATTGGCAATAGCCAAATTTTGGAAGCAATCCAAGTGTCCACCGATAGATGAATGGATAAAGACGATGTGGTATATATAACGTATCCATTCTGTCCTATAACCATAATCTCTATATTTGTTTTGGTCTAGGATTTACTATACTGTAAGTTCAGTACTACTATTAGTTATTTTAGCCAGAGTTTTCTCATTCATTTCTTGATTGGCTGAAGCTCATGTACTAGCAGTTTCTTCTAGGTATGGTAAAGGGGAGGGAGGGAATAAAATTCTTTGTGTTGGTTCTTGCATGCCCGAAAAATGTCTGTCAGCTGTCATTATACTCGAACAACTGTTTTATTGGGTATAAAATACTTGGTCTTAATGTATTTCTTTGAGAATTTTTCCTTGGGGAAAAATTATGGATTTAATCCTATTTCATTGTTTTGATTATGCTGTTTGGGGATACTAGTTATGCATATGTTTGATTTCCATTTCCTGACTTTCATGTGTATCATTTTGCTGTAATTATTTGAAACATTTTATTTTTGCTGTAATCACTTTTAACTCATTTACATTTTATTCCTTACTACTTTTCTCATTTGTGTGCTTCATGATCCTTACTTTGTTTTCAGCAATATTTAGTCTCTTTGAGGGCTGTCTCTGATGTGAACTTCATTTCCCTGATGGCTTTATTTTTCTTTTCTATTTATGGACCCTGCTGATACATAAGTCATCTCTTTCTATTGCTTCACTTTATTTTATTTGAGCTCTTGTATATTTACATTGATTTTTTGTTTCATAAAGGCATATGCTTATTTTTTATTTCATGGCATTTTGTTTGGCAACAACTTTTATCAGTTCTGTGGCAATATTTTTTGTATGCTCCTCCTTTTTTTCCTGTGCCTTTTTTTCTCTTTTTGTGGCTTGTATATAATTTTTCTCCCTTTTTAAGAGTTGCCTTAACTGAGGCATGCTCTTTCTGGAACAGCTATTTGAACAAGGTTTATAGGGGACAAGAATCAGTGCTGTATTCCAGGCTAAATAGCAGTTGTCTTTATGACATGGGGTTTATGTGTGAGTGTGATTTTTTAGCTTTTACTTTCCTTCTCACTCCTTTGCCTTCAGCTTTCTGAAAGTATGGCATGTGCATGTGATTTGTTATTCATTTCCAGCTACCTGCTTTCTTTTATGCCAAGGTTTGTCCAAGAAATCTCCTGCTGTCAGCTCATGCACCTGGAAGCATTATCCCAAAAAAGGGATAGTTTTTCCTATCAGGGTGTGATAGTTTGGTGAATGGTCCTCTGCTGGCTTTGTCTCAGATCTGGAGTCACAGGTGCTCTCTTTTGATATCTTCCTGCAACCCTATTCGAGCTATTTGAGCTGTGACACAAAATTTACATGTCTAATGCAGGGGAAATCTCTTTTGGATGCTGTAGTTGTTGACTTTTCTCTTATGGTCTCTCCTGATAATAACAGGAATTAGGAAAGGCTGGCCTGGAGTCCTCTTTCCACCTGTTTCTCCAGCCATATTATGATGTCCTGTTCTCATGATATAAAGGCATAAACTATATCTGTGGTCTTTTATGAAACACAAAATAAAATGTCCTGCTAGCAGCTGACACCCTAAATCCAGGAAGTAACCAGATTTGCCTTAGGAATATATATTTCTCCAAGGCAAGACCCAGGTAGAAGGCATCTTTATATATCTAAAATGCCTAGCACAGTGTCCATTTTCTATATAACAACTCTGGGGGAATATTTTCCTAATGGAAGAATAAATATACAGAAGCAGCTTGTATTAGTTTCCTAGAGCTACTATAATAAATTACCACAAGGTTGGTGACTTACAATAACAGAAATTTATTCCTTCACAGTTCTGGAGGGCAGAAGTTTGAAATTAAGGAGTTGTCAGGGTTTTGCTCCATTTGGAGACTCTAGGGAAGAATCATCCTGTCTCTAGCAACTTCTTGTGGCTTGTGGCTGTGTAACTCCTAGTCACTGTATTTGTCTTCACAAGGCCTTCTCCTTTGCATTCTGTGTCTTCTCCTCTTCTGTCTCTTATAAGGACACTTGTCATCAAATTTAGTGCCCACCACGTAATCCAATATAACCTCATCTCAAGATCCTTAATTATATCTGCAAAGGCCCTTTCTCCGAAGAGGGTCCTGGGGGTTAGGATGTATACATAACTTTTTAGTGACCACTATTCAAACGTACTTCATGGTGTTTCTTTTTTATCACCTCTTTTCATTTATTCAGCAGGCATTTACAAGCACTGCCTTTGTGAATAACACTGTTCTAGGGGTGTCAGAGTATTGACTGGTACTACGGACTAGTATTATTAGTATTACTAGTATTTCTCTAGATGTTTAAAATGTAATCAAGGACTCAAGAACTATATTTGAATAATAATATAAAATAAAACAAACAATAAAGTAGAGTCATCTTGGTAACTGGTATAAGAATTCCTTTGCTGGGAAAAATGGCTTTCTTGAAATGATGCTTTGATAAGCTTGGGTAGGAGTTAACCTTCAAGGCCTGGCTGGTCCTCAGGTTTCTGAAAGACAGATGGATCTTAAAGGCAGGAAGGTCAAGAAGGTCATTGATGGTAGCATGAGAGGTAGCTTTTAGAGAGAGGCAAGCCAAATGGGGATTTATCATGTGAAATGCTGTGTTCCGTGAAATGTAACCCTTCCTCATTAATCTACAAATATCAGTAAAACCATAGAAATGACAATGAAAATTTGTTGAGCGGATTTCCTTTGGAAACCAGTGAAAGAATTGGGTTTTATTAAAACACACAATTATGTATGATTAAATGCAAGACAGTGATACTATTAATAAGTGCTACAGTTTTGGGGAAGGGCAAGACTTCTGTGGCTGGAGTTGTCTCTGGGAAATGGATCTGAAGCTGAATCTTAAGGGCTGGGTGCAATGTGATTGAGAAAGAGGGCTTTCCAGCAGTGAGAATGACATTGGTAAAGACAGGAATGTACCTAGGACAAACTTGAAACACCAGGTGAATGGTCTGGTCTGGCTGGACTGCTGCAGGCTTTCAGGAGAAGTGCAAGATTGCACACTTGCTAGTAAGTGTATAATAGGACTTTCCCAAATAAAACTGTAGTTCTTAGTAAGGAGAGAGCCTTCTATAGCCTGTGTTTTTACCGTACTCCACAGTTAGGGTCACTATTCATTTTGTAGTGAGATTTGGCCTTAACAGTGTTAAAAAAAAAAAGAAGTGGACTGAGGGAATAAAGGAGACAGAGAAGAGCTGGTTAAGAATACAGAGAAGGAGCCACCAGAGGTGGGAGACCTAGGATAGATTGATGTCATTGGGGCTAAAGTAGGAGCAAATTTTCAGAAGCGTGGTTTGACCTATAAAACCACTGGCTCAGAGAGGTGAAGAAGGGCATTTTAGCAACTTAGAGTTGCTAATTTTTGCTAACAATTTCAGCCCCGAGAGTGTGTGATTGGTTGGAGAGCATTACATGTCATAGTGCAGAGAATTAAGGAACAGGAGTGTGGTGAGGAAATGGAGCCTATTGAAAAGTGTAGTAGTGAATGGAAGGAAGACAGTGAATAGAAAGCCATGCAGGCGATCCAGGCAGGTAACTCTGCTTGCAGGCAGAGAAGGTTTGTATCCACTGGCTGAGAGGGGGGGAGGGAGCAGTATCGGCACACGGATACAAGGGCAAGCGGTGCCAAGATCCTGGAGAAAGTGGACAGGGACTGGGCCAAGGGCACAAGTCAGACTGAGTTTACCTGGCAGAGGAGGGACGTTCTCCCTCTGGATATCTCCTTCAGCAGGTGGTTCTGAGTGAGAATACCGGAGAAGAGGAGAGCACAGCCTTGACCTCTGAAAACCAGCAAAGTGTGGAATCAGAGTCTTCTGTGCTCTGACGTGTAGGAGAGGTTTAATCTTTTGAGAGATATGAATTCTGGCAGAAAATAGAGACTGAGGAGATATTAAGGGAAATATGGGTTGAATTTATTTGATTATTAAAGTTTTGATGCAAGAATCATTGAGTTTAAAAAAAAAAACAAAAAACATTTGCAGAGGGACCAAGCAAAGGAGAGGTACCATGACAGGGGTAACAAGCAAATATGTACGGGGCGAGTGGTGAACAGATTTCCCTCTTCACTTGGAAAATGGATGATGGGCAACACTGGCCATGCATCCCCACATGGTGACAGCCCCGGGAGCTGAGGAGTAGCTTTCCCCTCCAGCCTGGGCAGGTGTTGACAAAGAGGTATCAAGCACCCTGTATTTTAAAATGAGCTGCAAATAACTGGGGTCAGACACTTCTCCAGAGCTCAGTAAGAGTTAGTCAGACAGTTCTCACTAACTACACTGTCACTCCGTGCCTTCGCCAGCCATCCGCCTCAACTGATAAAAGAAGATACGGGGTAGAGAGGAGAAAGAAGACATTGTTAGAGTTGTGAATTGCTGACCATCTGGCCAAATGTTACAGTGTTTCTGTCCCTTCCCCATGGGGGCTTCCTGCCTACCGCAAAGCCCCATGAAAGGTGGACTCCTGGACAAGAGCCTGGGGGTGTCCCAGGAGATGGCTTCTCGCTCCTGGCTAGATGTTGGCTGAGATGAAGTGGCAGAGGCCATGCTTTCTGTTATCACTGGCCTGGTGTGAGCTAAGTGTGGTGAAGGAAGGAGAGAGGCTGACAGGTTGCTGGTATCAGGGAACATGGGACTGTGAAATTGGTGCCTGCTCTTTGCCTGGCTCTGGTAGTCTGCCAAAGCTGACAGAGAAGGGACCCCAGGGTAAGGTGTCTAGGAAGACAGAGGAAGTGCCCCCACCCCACGTGAAAGGCCTGGAAAAGGATTTTCATGGTTCCTGTGGTTCCACAAGAGAAGTAAAAAGTGCAGAATGGGAAGCATGAGTTTTGGGCCTGATCAGGTGACATCTAGTAGGGGATGTCCCATTTGGCAAGATGGCTGAGGGCATGGACCACTGGCAGAGACAGTATGGAAATACAGTGGCCCCCTCCCTGAGGGCATTCTCAGTCACGGATGGAGATGGAGTGAAGCACAACGTCCCTCCAGGTAAACTGCATCCACTTTCTATGTTAGTGAAGACCGCCAGCAGCAGAGAGAACCAGATTCAGCTAGAGAGGAAACAGGCCGGCAGCCGGTATATGTCGACCCCTGCCACCTCTCAGCTCTCAGCCTCCCAACACCCTGGAGGACTTTAGCCTGGAAGGTGGAGGAGGGAGGAGGCACACTGGACACTAGCACATCTCTTCTCTCCCTGAAGGGTGGGGAGAAGGGCAAGAGTAGACCAGGGCTCCCTGCTCCCTTGCAGCCCCGACCTGAAGCTGGGCCGGCCCTGGGGACATGGAAGGAGAAGAGCTTTAAACTGGATGCACAACTGGAATTTAAAATATAAATGGATTTGAGTCTTAAGTACTGGAATGGCACTCTTCTAATAACTGAAAGTGATTGGAAAGTTGTACCATCTGCCTACATGTTATTAAGGGACAGTAAAGTATGATTCATTGTGGCAGGAGGGACTGGGAGAAATAACCATCCATTTCAAGTTTGTATCCCATTGAGTGCAGACTGTACAATTACCTGGTTATATACAATACAGTGGAAAGAATATAGATATTAAAGTCAGACTGCCTTGGGTTTGGGTCCTTGCTCAGTCACTTACTTTCCACATAATTTTTGGCAAATTATTTTTCACAGTTTCCTTAACTGTGAAATGGGGATGGGTTGTAACATCAACCTCTCAGGGGTTTGGGGGAGGAATAAATGAAATAAATTTTCGGAAGTGTCTGCACCCTGTGTGGTGCCTGCAACATAGGTCCTTGAAAGAGGGAGTGACTATTATTATAACTGGAGACCGATCTGATAAATTAAGAGCTAATGGACAGTGTAGCTCTCAAATGTAGTTTGCAGTAGTTAGATGTGTTGAGTCGGATAAGTATTTGATGTTTTCTGAATCCCAAACTTTCTTTCTTGATGAAGGCAATATATTTTCAAAGCATTTTTCTGCTTAATTTAGAAGTTTAAAAGTATCTAACTGGGGCAGCCTGGGTGGCTCAGTCGTTAAGCATCTGCCTTCGGCTCAGGTCATGATCCCAGGATCCTGGGATCGAGCCCCACATCGGGCTCCCCGCTCAGCGGGCAGCCTGCTTCTCCCTCTCCCACTCCCCCTGCTTGTGTTCCCTCTCTCGCTGCCTCTCTCTCTGTCAAATAAATAAAATCTTAAAAAAAAAAAAAAACTAAAAAAATATAAAAGTATCTAACTGGAAGCTAATACTATGCAAACCATGAAAAAGGGCCTCTTGTCCTGATCAGAAAGACGAGGAAGCTCCAAAGAGGAGATCTGAGGCAGGGATTCTGCCAGCTCCAGAATGTACCACACACATTTCACTTAAGAGACGCCCTGAAAAACATACCCTTGGCCTTCTGAGAGCGTTCCTTGGCAACCTTGGCAGGAGGGGATTTTCGTGTTGCCAGCTAAAGCCCTGGTACTCGGGGCTAGCTTGGGTGTTACTGCTCCCAGCCCCTTCTCCATCCCCAACCCAAGGAGCTTTTGCTTGTGCAGTGGCCATTGTAACACTTCCCTTCCACTCGTTGGCTCTGGCCCACACTTCCTCTCCACTGTCTCCAGCTGGGACGGGCACAGGGGAGGTTTGCTTTGAGAAGCTCCAGCTTTGGCATTGTCAGTTTCTCCTCTGGTTCCTCATCCCTCTCTTTACTTTGTCTGGAGCCTTGCTTGTTTGGTGACCCACCAAAAGCCGAAGTCATGCTGGCAAGATGGCGACTGTCTAGTCCCTTGCAGCATGGAAAGGGGCAGTTGTTGCAGAGCTTCGGGGTTAACATGAAGGCTCCTTCTTCCTGAAGATGGTTGGTTTGTCCTGGGCAGCAGCCTTTGGGTGTCCAGCAGGGAGAGATGTTCATTCCAGAAGCTGTTGGGTCTGCACTTGAAGGAAGTGTCATCTTAATTCTGGAACGAGAGCTGCTGGCCTCTAGGTCAGCAAGCTCTTTGAGGTAGGGGGACCTTCCAACATCCTGTGTGGGCCTCCAGGGAGTCTGAGGCAGGCAAGAAGGATTCAGTGAAGACAAAGAAAAGGTTTGGGGAGGGAGAAGGAGAAGAAGAAGAAGAAGGAGAAAAATGAATGATAGCTGTGGATATTGAACACCCATTCTATACTCATCACATACTTTTACTGAAGGTTAAGACAATCTCCCAGTGCTTTATGCTTGTTTATTTTGAGAGCTCACACTTAGATAGTGCTTACTGTGTGTCAGGCACTGCACCAAATACCTTATTTGTATTAACTCTTTTAATCTTCACTGTAAACCTACGAGATAGGTAATATTATCTCCATTTCAGGGAAAGGGAAACTGAGGCATGGAGCCATAAAATAATTTTCCTAAGATCACACAGCTAGTAAATGGTAGAACTAGGTTTCAATCCCAGGAATTATATTTTCTTTTTCTCTTTTCTTCCTTCTCTCTTCACTCATACTGTAAACAAGTATCTTTTTCCTGGTTTATTTACTGACACATTTTTGCACCCTTTGGGTTGATTAGTGTTTAAAACAATGTTAAAGATGTAAAGCTGAAGTGCTGTCTGGTGTTCTTAAGTGCAAGAAGGCTTGAGGTGCCCTACATGGAAAGTACACGTGTTATATAAACTTTGTTCGGGCATGAATTATAGTGCTGTTGGCTGTGAGTTCGATGTTAATGAACCAATAGATACTAAATATGGTGTCTTTAAAAGAAACACACATAAAGCAAGGTTATATATTGATAGGTTGACAAAAATGTCGTGATCAGAGGTTCGCAGGAACCTCACCTTATATTTCCCGAAAAGTTCAATTTTTGGCATGGTTCAGTTTTCTCTAACTCATTGTTTGTGGTCACTTTATAGAATGTAACTGCCATGAATAATAAGACGCAGCTGTCTATCTTTTTCTAGGAAAGATGATAACAAGTATCTCCTGCCACTTAAGTTTGGCTAGATGTATAGTTACCTTTCCAAGCAATGTGGTCATTTTGCTAAGCACTGTCACCACACAGATTTTCTTTCCTCAGTTCATAAAATCCCATATAGAGTATCTTACATGGTGTCTGGCAAGCAGTTGGTGCTTGGTAAATGCTTATTGAATGAATGAGTGAATAAATGAATGAGTAAATGCATACTTCAAACCTACAAGATAACCTAGTCTAATATTCTAAATCTTAAGAAATACATGAATGGACCTGGGACTCAATAGTTTCTTTCTTTTTGCGTAAGCCATAAAACTCTGATAGCAAGCAAGTTTTCTCAAGTTGCCTCCTGGTTGATTATCTACTATTTGCTGAGCACTGGCTACCACATCGCCTGTTTTATTGTCCTCATATTACCTATTATCTGAAATTATCTTGTTTTTTTGTCTATTTACTTATCGTCTGTCTCTCCTCATGTCAAGTATGGAGCCCCAAGAGAGTAGAGACCTTGTTTGTCTTCCCTGTTGCTGAATCTCCATCACCTATAATGGTTGGTTAAAGAGTATGTGCTCAGTAAGTGTTTGTTCTTTTTTAATTATAATTATCATAATGCTATGAACTGTATTCTTAGAGATTTTAACTTAGTGTGGGGAATCAGGAATGTGCCTTTAAGGAAATACTGATTGAGTCAAACTGTGAAGAAGTAGGAATTAACTAAAGCTGGTAAAGAGGATATATTCCAGGCAGAGAGATCAGGATAAAACATGGCATGTTGGAATGTATGAGATAAAGTCAACATATCTGGAGTTCAAGAGTAGGAGAGTACATGAGATGAACCTGCAGAGGTTGGAGAGGACAGGACATTCAGGGATTAGGAGGCTGTATGGGATGTGCAGTTTTATCCTAAAAGCAATGGGAAGGAACTAAGGAACTGTAAACAAGGTATCAATCATGCTGCCCTACTGATGGGAGTGGGACAACTGAGTGGGTGAATGGCGTCACCATCCGTGGTCTTGAAGATCAGGTGCTCAGTTTTGGAAATGTTGAATTCAAAGTACCGAGTACCTTCAAGATTCACTTGAACATGTCAAGTAGACAGTGGGGATATACTTGTTTTTGGGGTCTGAGATGAATATATACATTTGGGTGACAGTCTTGGAAATCAAGGGCATTGATGAAATTGTCTAGGGAGAGAGTATAAATTTAAGAAAAAAAGAGGGTTCAGTCTGAGCCTTGAGGAACTTCACCTTTTACAGACTTGATAAAGAAGAATGAATAGGGGAGAATCTTATTTAAAAGCAGAGTAGGCTAAATTATTTATGCTTGTTTCTGTGGCCTCTCTAAACAGTTTTGTTTTCAGTTGCCCAAAGATAATTTTATTCACCTTGAGCATATCTCACTATTAGGACTCAATTTAACCATGTTTTAATCATAAATTTTCTTGTCTATTTCTTCTGTTTGTGTCTGGGAGCAGAGACTTTGTCTTTTAAAATCATGCTTGAAACCCTAGTACTTAGCACACTGACTGCTTTGTCGGCACGGATGTCTGGGTTTGAGTGGGAATAAAGATCCTCTCTAGGAAAGATGAGCAAGAACAGAAAGCAGCTTTCTCCTCACATAGCTTCTCTGTGTGTGAGACCATAGACTCTTTAGCTTAAGCATTTTGGCAATACCAGTGAAATGATGACTTCAGGTATCAGCAAGAAGATGGGAAACTTTCTGAGGGGAGAAGAATCCAAATTCTTCATTTGGGTGTTTCTGCGTGGATTTGCTCCTGCTCTGAGACCTGTAGCTGCTAGAAGTTATTCCCAGAAGCTGCTGCAGCAGAGAATTTGGTGTCTGTCTCACCAGTTTGGAGCTTGGCCTGCTTAGGTCTACTGGTAAGCTCTCTCCCCTATTCCCTTCCCGCTCTTGACTGCCTACTGTCACTTCCCCTAACTTTGTCTCAATCCCTCTTTTTTCCTTTGCCCAGAGAACCCCAGGGGCATGTTTCATAATTGCAGGCATGATTTTACTAGGATTTAATAATATTTCTATATTATTAGCAACTCTCCTCTCCCATTTTCCATTCTGAAGTACATTATTCCATCTCATATTATTTTTAAGGAGGTCTCTGTATTCTCTTTGGTAATGGATCTTATGATAATGTGACCAGTGTGGGAAGATCAGTGGGCTTTCCTCTCCTCCTGCCATTACTCATTCCTGCCCGGTGCCTGTGCTTCCTTAGTCTGCCATCCCCGTGTTTGGGAACTGGTTCTTTTTCCCTGGGCTGAAACAAACAGCTATCATATTGAAGCCTTGCTGTCAGCTGGTGATCCAGTCCTTGTTGCCTGGACTCTGCTTTAATTCATGATCTTTGCTGCCGGAATTTTCTTTTCTCGAGACTTATTGTTTGTTCTTGGCCTGTGGAACTTTATGCCTACTTGACCTGTGGAATTTTTCTTAAGTCCCTGGTTTTGAACCAATGACTCTGTTCTTTTAAGCCAGGTATGTGTTTTTCAGACTGTGTCTGTTATCTTTTGGGTTGCCTGTTATATTTCTCATCTCCAAGTGACTTGGATGACTGGACATTTTGTTAGCTTTAGGGAAAAGCACGTGGCTGGAGAAGAGTAGGACTTAGCTCTTGAGGGTTGGGGTGAATGCATGGAGGGTATCAGGGTGGAAAGCCTAGGCGAAATAGGGGCTAAGCTGGAGAGAGACTTTCAACAAAATAAATTTCACTGATTTCAAATCAAGGTGAATATCAAGTTCTGTCTACATGAGTGAAGACCGATTTTTAAAACATTTGAAGGCATACATTTAAAATGACAGCTTAATGTGAAAATGGGAAGTTATGATTCATAAGCAGTAGTATAATTTTGAATAACATGACCTTATTCATGACACTAACTGCTTTACATTTTCAGGTTTCATCATATTAGTACTATGAATAAAACCCGGAAAAGTTATAGAGGAGGAAATGATTTTGACTTTTTTTTTATTCAGTAGTCATTACTTATATCCTTTTACACTTTTGCAAATTTTAAATTTTGGTAATGATCTTGCTATTCAATTTTCCTATTTCTTACAACCATAACCTTCTGGAATAGCCATAAATGTAGGAGAAAACTGAAGTAAAAAACCTTTGAGCTCAATGAAAATACTTTCTATAAAGCCCGTGGCTTGACTCAGTAAAGCCAGGATGGCATTTCTTTTCCTATAGTGGGCTCAGAACCGATTTGGTTTGGTTATGTCTATGATATTTTATTTATTTCCTCCTGGAAATATATAGTTTTTACTTTTGATATAGGAAATGAAAGGAAGCTTATAGCTCAAAAAATCGCTCTTCACAAAGTTATAGGCCTTAAAGCATAATTGAGGAGAGACATTGAAGAGGTCAGTGCTGTCCAACAGAAATTTCTGCAATAATAGAAGTGTTTGTCTGCACTGTCCAGTACAGTGGCCACCAGACACAAGTGGCTATTGAGCCCTGGAAGTGTGGCTATTGTCACTGAGGAGCTGAATTTCAATTTTTATTTCATTTTAATTAAATAATCACATGTGGATAGTGACTACTATATTAGCACAGTTCTGGACAATTGTATTTGCTTTCTGTTGTGGCTATAAAAAACCATAATGTTAGTGGCTTAGACAACACAATTTTATTATCTTATGGTTCTGTAGGCTAGAAGTCTGGCACAGGTCTCATTGAGATAAAGTTAAGGTGCTTGAAGGGCTGCTTTCTTTTCTGGAGGCTCTAGGGGAGAATCTATTTCCTTGACCTTTTTAACTTTTAGCAGCTGCTCACATTCCTTGATTTATGGCCCCTTTTCACCATAGTCATGCAATGTTATACCTCTTTGTCCCTTTCTCCCATAGTCACATCTCCCTCTGACTGTCCTCTTTTGCCTCTCTCTTCCATTCCCTTTTAATTATACTGGGCTCACCTGGATAATCCAGGATAATCTCCCTAATTTAACGTCAGTTGGTTAGTAATCTTAATTCCTCTTTGCCATGTAACCTGACATTTTCATAGGTTCAGGGGTTAAGAGTTGGACATCTTTATGGGAGACATTATTCTACCTACTATATCATCTTCTAAGTATGGAGCCATTTAGTGGAAGGGTGGGCTGAACCCTATGCATCTTTTTCACATTATTTGCTGAGCCTGTATCCATTTCATGTATTGCAGTGCAGGGGTCTCATAATGTTTCAAACACTATAGAAATTTAACTTTGAAAGGAAACTTATGTGATACATAGTCCAAACTTCTATCCCATACAGTGTTATTTTCTATAGAATCTATAATTCACTTGTTTTCTGCCAGTAGTTTCCTAGGAAGGGTACTCCCTACTTGGCAACAAAATCAGTTGCATTGTGGTATAGCTGTAATTGTTCTGTCATCCTACCATCTAGCTCTTTATCATTTCTGCACAGTTGCCCTCTTGTTTTGACTTTTGGAGCAATATAAACCTGCTTTTCTTATGGTGTTACCTATCTCAAGAAATGGCACACACCATTGAGCAAAAGTTTTGGTAGTCCTGTTTACTTTATTTTCCATATTCATTCACCACTATAGAATATGCTGAATGTATAACTCCCAAAATATCTCTCAGATCTGTCCACTTTTTTCATTTTAGTTATTGTACTTTTCAGTTATAGAATTTAAATCTGGTTCTTTTTTTTTTATAGTTCCCATTTTTCTGTTATGATTCTCATTTGTTTAAATGAAGACAATGTTTTCCTTTAACTCTCTGCATGTATCTTCTCTTAATTCCTTGAAAATATTTATAATAAATATTTTAAAGTCTTTGTCTGGAAAACCCAACACCTGGGCTATCTTGGGATCAGTTTCTGTTGATTACTTTTTCTTAACTTTGGATCCTGTTTTCCTTTTTCTTTGCAGATCTAGCAGTTTTTGATTGTGTGCTAGACATTGTAGATGATACATTTTAGACACTGTGATCTATTATCTTCCTCTGAAAATATTTTCCTCTGAGAGTAATTTTTTTTTTAGAAGGCAGTTTATCACCCTGAACTTGGATAAATTTGGGTTATCCTTTGCTGAAATGATTCTGTAGAAAGTTCTATGTGTTGCCATAGCCCCTCTAACTTAGTGAGACTTAAATTACAAATTCTGCTTCCTCTGAAGATCTTGTTGAGGCTTAGTTTTAGGTGCTTCTGCAGCGGGTCCAGAGTAGTTTGTACTCGAGGACAGTATTTCTCAATCTTTTTTTTTAATTTTTTTTTCATAATTATCCTCTCAGGAGACTTTTTAGACATCCCACCCCCCAATCGTTAACTCCCACCCTCCAATTCTCCTGTGAAGTTTTGATACTACAGAGGTAACTATGTATCTGTTTGTGTACTGTGTAGTTTCTAAGATTTTTTTATTTTTAATTTTTTTTTGCTTTTTCCTCCCTTCCCCCTTGCCTGAAACTAATTTTCACCCTTTTGATGATATCACTCCTATTGAGAAAGGCTGTTCTAGAGGTGGTCCCCATTCCTAAGGTGAAGCCTTTCTGGTGTTTTTGCTGGATGCCCAGGGGATTAATGAGGTGTTAATGAGATTTTTCCCCCCCTCCAGCTGTACCAGACTGCAAATATCCTCCACCAGTGTCCAAACCCTATTATTTCTGCTCTTTTTTCAACCCTTTAGCAGCTACTCTCTCGGAAGCTTTAGGTAGTTTCACTGTGTGTGTGCAACCCAGCCCTCAGCCAAGGACTTGCTGGGGATACCCACGTGGACTTTCACAGCTCCTCGTCATACAGCTTCCTCCTCTCTGGTGCCCGACCTTGAAGATTCCAACTCTTCAAACTCAGGCCTCTGCCTTCTCAGTTCAGTGAGCCTGTTGTGCTCTGCATGAATTCCAGCTCACTTCAGTGTAGTTGGGAAGTTGTCCCTAGGCAAAAAGCTGGGCAATTGGTGTCACCTTGTGAGTTTTTCTTCTCCCAGAGATTGCTGTCTTGTACTGTCTCTTTCCCAATGCCTAAAAATCATTGTCAATTTTTGTCCAGTTGTATAGTTCTGTGGTCATTTATAGTGGGAGGGTTAGTTCTGTACCACTAACTCCATTTTCTCTGAATTCTCTTAGAAGCAGAAGTCCTCCCTCTACTTTTTTCAGTCTCCATCCGTAGCTAGTACAGGTGATAATCAGCCTATTGAGATTTTAACAACAACCTTTTAATGGGTCTCCTTACTTTCAGCCTCCACACAACTTCCAGAGTGAACTTGCTAAAACACCAGTCTCTTTTTGTCATTTGACCATTTGAAACCCTTCACAGGCATTTTTTTACCCTCAGGATAAAGTTCGAGCTCTTTAAAGTGACTCACAGGCCTCCCTTTATGATTTGTGTCCTATTTCCCTCTTTAGCTGTGGCTTGTTTTGCTCTATTTTGAACAGTTGTGCATTTCATACTGATCCTTTATGGTTTGTCAGATGTGCAGTAGTGTCACTTGCCTCCTTGCCTTTGCACATTTAGTTTCCTATGTCTGGAATCCCCACTCTCTGACTCCCACCTTATTTGGCGCACACTTGCTCTTCCTTCAGGTTGCAGCACAGACTTAACTTTTTTTTGGAAGGCCTATACCAGGATGAAGGCCCTTTCTTTATGCTCCATGCAGCACCTTAGTGTAATTATTTAACAGTGCTCCTATTTCTTTTCCTTGCTCCCACAGGAAATTAGCTCAGTAAAGGCAGAGATCTTATCTGTCTTGTCTCGTGCTGTATCCACAGTGCTTAGTCATTATGCCTGGTGCATACATAGGTATTCAATTAATATTTATTGAATGAATGAATAAACAGGAGATCATGTTTATTCCCTTTTTTATATGACTGCTCTTCAGATATACAGGATAGCTATTGTTGTTCCTTAGTCTTTACCTCTCTAGGCTACATTTCCAGAGATCATGAAGGGAAGGTTTAAATGTCTGTAGTTGGGTTTGACAAAACTACAGCTAGATCTGGCTTGCTCTCCAGATGTTTTGGGAAATAAAGTTTTATTGATACATAGCCATGCCCATTTTTTACATATTATCTATGGCTATTTTTTTAAAATAAAAAAATTCAGAGCCACTTTCTTTTAAAATTTGGGTCCACTGGCTTTTAAAAATTGATTTCATTTTAAATATTCAGTTGACATTATTTTCCAAGAATACGTCAATCATGCAAATTTAAATGAAATACAGCGGTGTTTTAAATGGCCTGAATGATTTCCCTGAGACAAAGAGATCCTTTTATGAACCTTACATGTAGATTGAAAACTTAATCCTATTAATGGAGTTTTCTTATTTAGAGTGGTGTTTTTAAGCTTCCTTCCCCTTATTTTGTTTAAGCAATGGAACCCTTTCAACAAATGAAATCTTAGAAGGAAGACCAGTTTATAAAACACATAAAGGTTGCTGCTGTGATTGAAGAGGGCTAGCTTTGGAAACCTTCTCCTCAATCCCTCTTTCATTACCCCATCTCTATATGGGCACCTTTGTAGTATTCTCAAGGAGTGAGAACCACTGTGTAAGGCATCTACAGGACAGAATTTTGAATTAGTCTGGTTAGCAGTTCCTGTTCCTGACATAAGGTATAAAAGCTCTCTCAGTGTCACTTCAGGTTTAGTCTCACTTCTGTGTTCTGTGGTGCTGCCATCTTGATTTTCCTAACTGCTTGAGTCCTGACAGTTCTTTTACATCTCAGCTAGCTTTCTGGTTTTAAGATGCCTAGCTTGCAGCTAAATGTTATGGAAAGGTAACTTTTGGGGTTCATTGGCTTCCAGACTCCTGGTCTTTTCCCACGTTTGGAGAAGTGGGATTATGGTGATCTGATGATAGGGTAGCCTCTTCTCATGGGGCTGCTCCCAGATCTTCTGATTTTTCCAGAAAGAAAAAATAGATATCCAAATTTTTATGTGAAATCTCCTGACCTTTTAGTGTCACCAATTTATTTGATATTTGGAAAAACACTGTGTAGGCCAAATAAAATATATTTGACCTGGGTGCAGCACACAGATCACTCTTTTGTGACCTTTGCCTCAAACTTTGGCTTGTCTGCCTTTTGCTTTGGCTATTGCCTGGTCTTAGCCCCCTTCTGGCTGTTCCTGCCAAGGCATCACCCACTCCCTGGGGGAACACTTTATTGAAAGGGCTGTTGGGTTGACCTTGACTTCCAAGTGATCTGATATTGAAAGCAGGCAGGACAGTGTTTGATTACTTAGCCTTTGCATCACTGCTTGCCTTAAGTGCTTCTGCCAAGTGTTGGTGCTTGGGAGGCCTGATTTGTTTTCATAATTTTAGTAGAAAAGAAATGTTAGATGGAAGGATGTTTTTTTAACTGTTGAAAAAGTGAGTATGACAAGAGGCCAGCATTTTATTATTCACTGACTCTCAAACCTGTTTGTTTGCACTTTAGGGTTTCTTCACTTGATCTTGCTCTAATATTAATCAGGTGGCCCCAATTTAATTTGAAGCTGGATTCCTCCCCCCTCCCTTATTCTAATAAAATGGTGAACTAAAGAGCAGTTTTTTTAATCAAAAAAAAAAAAAAGGTCTTTAACCTTCTACCATCTTAGAAATTTTCAGTACCTTTTGATTTGTAAATTTTAGGCATTTGAGCATTTGGGGCATAGCCTTTTTGAAATGGAAAACCTTTGCTTTCTTTGGGATTATTTGGCACATTCTGAGGGTGGATGTGGTCGGTATCAAGTTGGGAAACCAAGAAAAGCACTTCATAAATCACTGTTTTCTCTGTTCTTGAGTCAGTATAGACACAGATATTTTCAGAGCCAGCCCTGCTGCTGTTCCTGGTCTCTGAGATTGAGCTAGTGGACTTCATTAGAGCAAGGTGCTAATGAGCTCAGGATTATGTGTTTGATCCCCATATAGGTCTGTTAGCTTAGCTCAAGGAGGGATTCCTTGTTCAGCCAGTCTGGGAAATAAATGTATGGTCACAGTCCAAGGAGGATTGGGTTAGAGAGGGAGCCAATCCCTCATCACCAGGGGAAAAAGGAACCTGAAGCACGCGTCCTGCTGGATGTGGTAAAAGTGATTAGCACCTATATTACCTACATGTAGGGAGAACCTCTGCATCATATGAAATATTCCAACATTCCGGGCATATAAGTTTTAAATAACCAACAGAAACTAATGGCTTCCAAGAAATCTGGGTAGTGAAGGGGAATCTTAAAGCTAATAGAGCTGGGGTGGACCTCCAGGGCCAAGTTAGAACTGTGACTATCCTTTTTAGGTGTGAAGCATGCACATGCATGCTAAGATGATTTTCTCTTGTCATGCAGGATGAATAAAAGGGCAGAAAGAGTGTTGTGTCGGCCTAGGATTGCACACACTTGTCCTGTGGCTGTCTTATACATCCTGTATGTTTGCACACCCTGCTTTCACATTTCTTGAATGTTTTCCTATGGAATTCTTCATTATAGGAAGGGCAATTCTAGCTGTACCTATTTGCCAAAGATGAACATTTTAAAAATTATTTTTTGTTATGAAAAATTTCAAAATAATGAAGCTCTAATAATGAATATCAATATACACATCATCTGGATTTAATAATTGTCAACATTTTGCCATACTTGCTACATCATGTTTTTGCTAATATTGAGGCGCTCCTATATATTTCTCTTAATATATGACTGTTTGTTGCATTACCATATACTATTATCACTCCTGTTAAAATGAGCTCTAATTCCTTAATATCATCTGCTACTTAGTCCATATTCAAATTTTCCAGTTGTCTCCAAAATGTCTTTTGCAGCTAGTTTGTTCAATTTAGGATCCAAAGTGCATTTCATATGGTTATGTCTCTTAAGCTTTTTAGCTAGAACAATCCTTTCTTACCCCTGCTTGTGTGTGCGTGTGTGTGTGTGTGTGTGTGTGTGAACATGTGACATTGACTTGTTGAAGAGATAAGACAGTTGGCCTGTACTATGTCTTATCTTCTGGATTTGTCTGATTTGCAACGATAAGTTTTGACGTTTTGCATTGATGTTGAAAATGGCCTTGGGTCTGGGGATTGGCAACAGTCAGGAGGCCCCATATAGGGAGAGCCTTTGAGAATGAGGGACATAAACACAAAGGCGGTAGGAGTGTTCCATATTCCCACGTCTTGCTCCCTGCCAGAGCTGACAGATACAGAGTCATGTGAACACACCAGGCCATAGTCTTTTTAGAAAGAATTAGACAATGTTTTTTTCTCTTTGCTAAGCCAGAGCAGAGAGCTTGAGGGTATAATGATCCTATTGGGTATGTATTCTGAATAGTGTATCCTGAATAAAACAAGTTAAAACCAAGAGACAGGAAAATGAAAGAAAAGCTATGGGAAGGTCATAGAAAATTCCCAGTGGTCTGACAGCTTGAGATTGTTCTTTCTTGAAGTCTGCTCATCTCTCTTGGGGGTGGAGAGAACCTAATTTTCAAAGAGACAACTGCAGAGGACCACGTGTCTTGGAAGAAGCTGATGACAGACATTAGGAGATTAGACTTGGGAAGAGGAAAGCAGCTAAAGAAGGCAGCTCAGGACAGGGGGACAAAGAGCAAGAGGGTTCAGCTCATCTCTTTTCCCCTGCCCCTCAAAAGACCAGTGTTTGTCAGTGGGCCCATAAAATCTTTTCTGATCTTAAAGTGTTTTGGAAGACTAACTTAATCCTTAGCATTCTTAACCTGGAGCAGGGGTTCTGAGACTTAGATGTACATTAGTATCACCTGGTAAGCTTTAAAAACTGATACCTGTGTTCTACCCCCAGAAATTCCAATGTAATTTGTCTCAGATGCAGCCGTGGTAACCCGATTTTTAGATTCCTCAGGGGATTCAGTGTACATCTACATTTGAGATCCACTGACCTAGAGCAATGAACTGTATATATACTGGCCTTTAAAAAAAAAAATGTACTCAATTCTCTCCCCTCCTGTAACAAACCTTTGGAATCCCAATGCACAAAAAGGATAAAAGTGGAGGTTCTTTAGTTAAGGTAGTCCTGAAACCTTGCTCATTGGGTACCATCTGGCATCTCCATTACCAATTTCTTCCAAATCTCTCATTTCTTCCCTATAGCAGCATCTTCATATGGTTGGAGCTCCAAAGAGGAGTACTATTAAAACAAATAGACTATCTAGAGTTTACTGGATTTTAACCATCTAGACCTGGATTTGAACACTGGCTCTGTTACTTAACTGACTGTGTGACTTTGGACAAGTATACCTAAACTCCCTGACCCTTGGTTCCTTTATCTCTTAATTAGAGAGAATACCTATCTCACAAGTTGTAATGAACAAAGTTGGATGTAAGGTAGTGTATTCTCAATAGAGGATAGCTCCTTGGATCGTTCAGGCTGTCCATGAGACCACTGTAAGCTTTCAGATCTGTTTTGGGAAGGGATTGATGGTTTGGTTTAATCTGTAATCTTTAGTTGCCTTTATATTGCACCTTCTTGCAGGATGAACACAGATTCCCTCTACCCATGATGGATCTAAAATTCTTGATTGACTTGTAGTATCATAAGAAGATATGGGGTTGGGAAGGAGTTGTTCACTGCTGAGTAATGAAGAGCCAGGAGCTTCCATGAAATGCCTCAGGAAATGCTCTGTAACTCAGATGTACTGTGATAATCGATGGAGAGGCAGTAGGCAAAGTCCATTTTCATGTGAATGACTATAAGAAAGTCGTATGAGGGTCCATAATAATGGTGGTAGTTTTTAGGCTGGGGGCTTGAGGTGGGAAGGAGTTCTCTGTGGATCAGAGATATAGGTTCATGACTGAGGATTTTTTTGAATTTCAGGTTTTTTTTTTTAAGAACAACGGAATTTTAATCAAGCATGAAAAAACATAAACATATTCTTTCCCATTTTGGTATATTCTCCTATGGTCAAACAAAACTTCCAGGCAATATAGAAACCTCACTTTTTCCCTTGTGAATATTTTACAGTGTTGCTAAGAAGTGAAATTGACTGATAGGAATTTAACTTCCTCCTCCTCCTCCTCCTTCCCACTCAAAGACATTAGTAAGCAGTGAAGTGGCTAGAGGTGCTCAGAGAGATGATAAGAGAAGTCAGAGGCTTGGGGAATTACAGAGTCAGATGATCTGTAATTGAGTAATTTTAAGTAGAATACACAAATCAAAGGTGTCTAAAATCTGTTAAAGGAAAGACTCGTTGGGTTTGGCCCTGTCTCAATGACACTGAACTAGTGATTCAAGTCTAAACATGGCAGTAGGTGGTATTTCCTGTTTGTCTTTTATAAAGCTGGCATCAATTTTGACATGGTATTCTCTGCACACCCCTGACCTCTACAAAAGGAAAAATGCTTTTTAGTTTCCTCAGTATTCACAATGAGGAACCTTCTAGAGAAGCTTTCTTTTCCTTCTGGCATCTTGATAAATGGAAGAATGGCACCCAAATGTAGGTGTTTGGGCCAGTAAGATGTTTGGTGGACTAAATGTGGATTATCTTTGTTTGTTAAAAAGTTTTTTTTGAATTATCTTTTTCACACATTATTATCTGAAACATGTGGGTTTATTTTTAATTTCCATCTAATAGACAGATGAAAATTTAAAAAAATTCCCATGAACTAAAAAAGTAAAAACTGGTTATTTGGGACAGTGAATTCTCTTTTTGTAATTTGGAATTGAGCCCAAGGCAAATTCTGGCAAAATTGTGATGCTGTCTCGACGGTGGCCTCTTTCTCATACTATCTTTCTACTATCTGGCACACCTCTACTCATATCCAGCTGCTGAGCAGGACCCCCAAATGGCTATGCTGTGAGAGTTCACTTGTCCACAGTGTCCCACTGAGAGTGCCCCCTGCAAGTTTATGTCCTTTAGCATTTCCCCTTTTGAAGAAAATTTATATTTAAAAAAAAATGCCTCACTGTTAGTGAGTTGTCTAAGAATTTGATTAAAATAGCTCAGATCAAGGTAGATGAGAGAGATTAATCACTGATGGGATTCAATGTTTTATCTCAATAAGAGTGTATACATTTCAAAAGGAGTCCCTTGTAAACCCCAACTAATGCATATGATAACAAAGGCATTTTCAGGATTTCAGGTACAGATTTGATGGATGGGGTGGAGTGGTGTATAGAGTCTTTTATATAGACCCTCTTCAAATCTCAACGCAGGCCTTCTCTTTCGAACCTGTTTTGAAGATAGGACCTAATTAAGTTTTACCTTAACATCACTAAATCCCCTTTAAACCTCCCCGTTTGCCAGGACATTTAAAAGTCCCTTCCATTTCTAACCAAAGACAAGAAGACATTGGTGACATCTCAGTTCCTGCCTACTTGTGACTGTTCTCAGTATTGGTGAAGAAGTGAAATTTGTGGAGTGTTGGGATTTCAGTTTCTCACTTTGTGTTCAATTAACAAGTGACTTAATTTATTGTGGCCCTGACTTTTCAGTTTCAGGCACATCCTCATTTCCCTTTCACCAGTTTTAACAATGAACTCTTTCAATCCATCATTACTTAGTGAATACATGGTTCAGTTATTTCTTACAACAGCCCTGTCCAATGGGACAATAACGTGGATTCCATACCTAATTTTAAATTTTCTAGTAGCCACATTAAAAATAGAAAAAGAAACAGGTGGAATAAATTTTCAGTAATATATTTTATTTAACCCAGTGTTTAAAATATTATTTCAGGATGTAATCAATGTGAATAAGGGGATATCTCATATTCCTTTTTTCCTATACTTAGTCTCTGAAATCTGGGCTGTATTTTACAATTACAACACATATCAGTTTGGAGTGGCCACATTTCACATGTTCAGTAGCTAAATGTGGCTAGTGACTACCATATTCATAGGTTTAGAAAATTTCTGAGTATGAAGAGTAGAGAATTGTGAGATTATGCTTAGTTTTAATTAGGCTGTCCTCTTTGTGAAAAATGTTTAAATCTAAATGATTTTTCTCCCCAAATTCCCTTGTCCTTTAGTGTCCTTCAATTCAGTAATTGTCCCTGACAGGCCTGCCATCTATGGTTTTAGAGGTGGCACATGGTACACCTCTCCGAAGTACTAATTACAATGCCTACGGCTGTATGTAGTACTGTTTCAGTAATACTAGCTAGTTGTCCACACCAGGCAGGGAGTTATTCATGGCACTTCATCTCCTTCATCCTCACCCCACATCTTCTCCAATCCTGTTTTCACTCAGTTCTGTTGGTTCTGCCTCCAAAGGACATCTTTGGTCAGACCACATCTTTCGGTCTCTACCGCCATCTCTTTAGAGAGGCCGCTGCTCCCCAGATTGTGCAGTAACGTCCAGCCGGCTCCCCACACCCACTCTGGATGTCCCCTGGTCCATTCACCCTGCTGCAGCCTTTGTGGTGAAGGGCACATCTGGGCAGGCTACTCTCCCACTCAAGATCCTCTAACAACCGCCCATGTCTTTAGAACAGTCCAGAATCCTATGGTGGCCTCCAAGGCCCTGTGTGATCTGGCTCCTGTCTGTCCAACACTGCTTCCCTCTTTACTGTGTTATGCTTCTCTCTCTTCCTGTATCAGGATTTTTATACACCTCTTATTTTTATCTGCAGTACTTGTTTGCCCTCTCTCTTTGCCTGGCTAACTTCTTTTTGTCATTTTGGTTAAATATGACTTCCTCAGGAACACCTTCTTTAACTTCCTTGGCTCTTGGGTCCCCATTCTGTGTTCTCCTAATATCACTATGTTTCCTTCATCACACTTATCACAATTTATCTACATGATTATTTGTGTAGTCTTAATATATTATCTGTCTTGACCAAAGTAAGCTTCCTAAGAAAAGAGAACTGCATCTTCCTTGTTCATTACCTTTGTATGTGCAGTACTACCTCAGGGCCTGGCATATAGTAAGCCTTCAGTCAATTCCAGCTGATTCTATAAATGCATGTGCTCAGCCTGTTGTTTCTAGCAGCTTGGTAGCTCTAGGAGACTTCTCAACATTGCAGAACCTCTTGTTGGTATGTCTCAGTGTTCCAGCTTCTGTGTCATTGTGAAGATTTTAGTGCATATCTTTTAAGAGGCTGTTTCTTTGGCAGACTACTGGTAAACCTGGGAAAGTTCCACCAGGCACTGAGATGATGATCACAGTATCCTCAACTTAGCTTTGTAAAATAAGCATATTCTTACCACCGACCTCCCCTGCCCCTCATACAGCTCATGTGGTTGTAGAAGTGCTAGGTTACAGGTGTGTGCATGCTCAACTTGACATAATTCTGAACTGTGTTTTCCAGAGTGGTTCTATCACTTCACACTGTTGCCCATGGTATAGGAATTCTTCTTTTGTGTCATGTTTTCTCCCATACTTATTATCAGACTTTTTGTTTTTGCCTGTATTATGGTGTGAATGGTATATTGTGATTTAAATTGTAATTCCCTGATTACTAATGAAGGAAAGCCTCTTTTCATTTTTTTTTATTCACCATTCCTGTTTCCCCTTCTGTTTTGACTTTGCCATTTTTCCATTAGATTGTTCATCTTTTCTCATTGGTTCTTTGAGATTTTTATATATTGTAGGTTCTAATCTCTTTTGATAGTATTTGTATTGTTAATGTATTCTCTCAGTTTGTGGTGTTTTTTTTTTTCAGTCATTCATCCTTTTTTTATGGATCAAAATTATTAATATTATTGTAATAAATTAATCTTTCCCTTTATGGATTCTCCTTTTTAAAACCTCATTTACATACATTCTTCACTGTTTCAAAGTTATGAATCTGTCTCTAGCTACATTTCACAAAGTTTGATCAGTAGTATTTTTATCTTTCAGTGTTTTAAAATTTTCATTCTTTTATAACCTATGGGTAACTTAGAGGTGTGTTTTTGAATTTCAAACATAAAATTTCCTCTTATGGTTCTTTTTGCTACTGGTTCTTAATTTAGCTATTTGTTGTTAGATAATGTAGTATATGATGTACACATAACTTAAACTTGTTGAGATCTATTTTATGGCCTGGAATATAGTTAATTTTCATAAACTATATGTGCTTGAAAAGAATGTATATTCTCAAGTTGTTGGCTGCATTGTTTCAAGTATTTTGTATTCAGATTTTTATAATATTACTGATTTTTTTGTTTTTGCTTGATGTATCAGTTACTGAGGAGAGAAAATCTTCCATTATTAAGTGGATTTTACATTTTTCTGTAGTTCATATATATGTTTGCTATATATACCTTTGAATCCATGTAATCAAGTGCATGTACATGTAAAATTGTTATGTATTTCTAGTGAATTGAGCCTTTTATGTAGTGATTCTCTTTATATCCAGTAATTCTTTTGCCTTTAAATCTATTCTGTCTGATACTGATATAACTTTACCAGTTTTTTGATTAGTGTTTTCTTGATATATCTTTTTCATAAACTTTACATTACATTTTTGTGTGTTAAGCTTCAGATGTGTCCCTTGCAAATAACTTAGAGTCATATTTTGTTTTTATTTTTTTAGTACTTTTTAAAAGATTTATTTATTTGAGAGAGAGAGAAAGAGCACAAGCACATGAGCGGGGGGAGGGGCAAAGGGAGAGGGAGAGAGAGAATCCTCAAACAGATTCCCCGCTAAGCTCAGAGCCTACCGTGGGGGTTGATCCCAGGACCTGGAGATCATGACCTGTACCGAAATCAAGAGTCAGGCACTTGAGTGACTGAGCCACCCAGGCGCCTCTTTACTTTTTAATCCAGTCTGACAATATCTGTCTTTTAAGCAGATATTTAAATCCACTTACATAAATTGTGATTAATGTTATATTGGATACATTTCTTCCATCTTGTAATGGTTTGGACTGTGAAGTGTTGATCTGGATTTATCATATCCTTTGGTTGAAAGATGTCCCAATCACTGAATCACCCAGTCACCAACCACAGCCCATTATGTTGGACTGTCCCCATGGCCCCAACAGCATAGTGGCTTGGCATTAAATGGTACCATCAAATGATGTAGAAACTGGAGATGGTTATTGGTAAAGAACAGTGTCAGGAAGCAAAAGCTCACCATCAGCATATATTTAAAGAACTATTGTATGCATATAAAAGGAGGATTAAAACATTAGCCGCAAACAATAGAGCTAGAACAAGTGAATGGAATAATACTTTATTCATTGAACAATTGTTATGTGCCAGGTGAATTGCTAAATGCTTTTCACAAACCACTGAGATAGGAGGGTTATTATTTTCATTTTATAGGTAAGGAAACTGAGCCTCAGAGAGCTTGAAGAAGATACTCAAGGTCAAACAGCTAGTAAATGGCAGAATTGGGAATTGGGCACAATTCTGTCTGATTCTAAAACTCTTGCTTTGTTCACTGAATTATATCACAGGGAGGTTCATTGTTAAATACCAAATAAAGGAAGAATTCTCTTTTAATTAAAATTAATAAAAAATATAATGAATTATCATTTGGGGTAATGAATATCCCATCTTTGGACATTTCCAATCAGAGATGAGGTAGGCTTGTATCAAGACTACTGTAGTGGGAATTTTACTTTGAGTGGGAAGTTGTACTTCAGAACAGATGCTTGGATTATATGACCATTAAGGTCTATTTCAGTTTCCATCGCCTTATTGAAATTGTGCCAAAGCTTAACAAGTATATGCCTTTCCAAACTCTCCCTACTTTTTGAAAGTGGCTGCACTGTGAACTTGTCCTTTCTTCACTAAGCCTCCTTAACTCACTGCAGTGTTATATGAGGTGTACAGGTGGGGGCTTAATAAAATGCTGCTTGATGGTGACTTGATGAAAGTTGACTTGGCCTGTTTAGATAGGAGAAAAACAAGTCATGTGTGTTTTATAGAGTGAATACGTGACTGCAGCATAAGGTTCATTAATTTGAAATGCTGGAGCCAAGAAATGCAAAAGCTGAGAGACTTTACTATAAACATACCTCCTCATACTAAAAATCTTAACAATAAAGCCGTACCTAATATAAACAATTTTTTTAAAAGTGAAATATTATTTTATAGATAGCTTTTAGTAAGTAGCCAGCTTACATTGGGGAGATAAAGGTATTTCCTCTGTCTCTTGCTTTGTTGGTACATTCTTCCTTGTGAAGGTCGAGAACCTATAAGAATAAAAAAAATTAATTTCTGTCAGTAGTCTCATCAGCTTGCCCCCCTGTTCACTCTGCTTCTGTCCACCTAATTTTCTTCACTCTCACTGCCACTCCATCAGTAACTGCTTCCCCTTCTTTTAAAGCCCAGCCCAAAACATATTTTTTCCAGATGCTTCTATTGACCTGTGCCTCTCTCCCTGTACCTGTACCTCTCCAAGTAGTCAAGTGGCAGCTGAAGCATATGAAAAGGACTTTACACATTCTTTACTTTTGAGTAGTCCTATTAAACCTTGTAAAAGCAGTTTCACAACTGTCTTCTATAACTGAGGTGGGTCGGGTAGATTTCATTATAGCCTTTTGACACCTGAGGAAACTGAAGTATAAAGAGGTTGCGAATTGGTAAGTAGTCAGCGGCAGAATTTTAGCATCTTTCAGCTCTGTGGCTCTAACAGCCAAATGTTGTGTTCCAAAATATTTCCCATGAGTTTCTGATTCTTGGAGTTTAAATTATATGACTTGGCTGATCCCCTGGGTTTGGTGTCTTTGCAACTGGCTGAACTCATTACTTAAATGGGCCAACCAAGACTACTCAAAGCCTACTGCATGTGAACACACTTTGAGAAGGGCCTACTACTGAGGTGAATGTGCTATCACCTGCATGCATGAGACCAAAAAACACCCAAGAAAAATTCTTGCTTTCAGAATTTGACCCTTTGTTGCTATAGATTGGTTGTTTTGGTTTCATCTAGTTGGCCCACATTGACTTTGGGTTGTTTTGGGCAGTCTTGTGTAGTGTAAGGATTACTTGGAATTGGGTGGCCAGGATTATTATTCTAATTCTGGGACTTCTTGAGATTAGATTCATCATTTTTATTTCCTGGCCTCAGCTTTCTTATCTGACAGTTGAGGGGCTTGCACCAGATTAATGATTCTTGGAATATGGTGTTTGGAGGATCACATGTATCAGAATCACCCAGGGCTGCTTGTTAAAAGTCTAAATTCCTGGAGTTTACCCAGGCCTCCAGAAGGGGAACCTGTGGGATTGGCACTGTTATTTGCCTTTCAGTAAGTTGACCAAGTATGTGCCCTAAAGCTTGAGCACCTCCGGATGAGTTAATCTCTCAGGTTCCTTCTACTTCTCATGTCCTATGACTCTCCGAGTGAGAAAGACAAAGAAAGATAGCAATTATGGATTTGGTAGAAATTTTGGTAGAATTTCTTTACTCTTCTTTTTGTGTGTGTGAGTGTGTGTAAATATTTTTTTGACATACCAAAAGCTGTATATATTTAACATATATACAATATGATAAGTTTGGAGATAAGTATATGCTTGTCAGACCATCACCATAATCAGTGCTATAAACATATCCATCACCTTCAAAGGTTTCCTCCTGCTTGCTTGCTCTTTTTCTTTCTTCCTCCCCTCCTTCCTCCCTTCTTTCTTCCCTACTTTCCTTCTTTCCTTCCTTCCTTCCTTCCTTCCTTCCTTTCCTTCCTTCCTTCCTTCTTTTGTGGTAAGAACAATTACCATTAGATCTACCCTCTTAACAAATTTTTAAGTATACAATACAGTATTGTTCACTACAGGCATTATGTGGTACAGTAGATCGCTAGGACTTATTCATCATGCATAACTTTAACTTTGACCCTTTGAACAAAACTGCCTCATTTCCTCCTCTAGCCTCTGGCAACCACCATTCTCTCTGCTTCTGTGAGTTTTACTATTTTCGATTCCTTATATATGTGGGATCATATAGTATTTGTTCTTCTGTGTCTGGCTTATTTCACCTAATACAATGTCCTCCAGGTTCATCCATGTTGTGACAAATGACAGGATTCCCCCCCCCCCTTTTTTTTTGAGGCTGAATAATATTACATTGTATGTAAATACTACATTTTCCTTATCCATTCATCTTTCTATGGACATTTAGGTTGTTTCCATGTCTTGTCTATTATGAATGATGCTACAGTGAACATAGGAATACAGATATCTCTTCGAGATTCTGATTTCAATTCTTTTGGATAATATACCCAGAAGTGGGATTGCTGTATCATATGATAATTGTATTTTAATTTTTTTGAGTAACTTTCATGCTATTTCCCATAATGGCTTCACCAATTTACATTCCCTCAAATAGTACACATCCATGCCACCATTTGTTATCTTTGTCTTTTTGCTAATAGCCATTCTAACAGGTGTGAGATGATATCTCATTTTGGTTTTGATTTGCATTTCCCTGATGATTAATGATGTTGAGCACATTTTCATGTACCTATTGGCCATAACCAATTACTCTTCTTTAATGTCAAAGACTCTAGTTGTTTTATATTTGCCAGAAATCAACTAATTAGCATGTGATGACAATATACTATTTTCATTATTTATACCTGCTTCTCTTAGCTCATCTGTTTTGGTCCTGTTTCTTTCCAGCATAGCTATAGTAACCTTCAATCTCTTTTCATTCAAGTCCATCTTTTATGCTATCATCAGTTTTTTTTTTTTTAAATTTAGTGAATAACAAACACAAAGTCCCTCACACAATTGATATGTTATTTCTTTGTATTACAAAACATTGAATTTCTCAACATGTCTTACTAGACCTTTTCAAGTATTGCATCATAACTTGTCTTTGGAGTTTTAGCTTTTCACCCTCATCCAGTGCAGAATGAGAATCCTTTGGTTCTCAAACTAGTGCAGGTAGCTGATTGCCTAGAGTCATCTTGTTTTTTGTTTTTTTTTTTTAAATATGAAATAGCTTTATATTTTACTCAGTTGTTGGATCCAGGGACAATCATATACACAGAAAATATGCTACAACCTTAAACCATAAGCATTTATTAATAAAGAAAATAAGCATGGATTTAGTTTGCCTCCTCGAGTTTTTTATTTAATATTTTTGTGTATTTTTACTGTTTGCTACTTCTTGCTATTAGAAAACCGAAAACAGTTATGAAAGAAATATTTGTGCAAGAATAACTCAAAATTAAGTCTAGTCTGTATATTTCTTTAGAAAAAAGATTTGTTGCAGCAGATTGTAACAACTTGCCGTGCTCTGATTTAAACAGTGAAATAACTTGATTCAGTGTTCTCTGTGAACAGTGCTGAGCAGCAGGGCCTGTGTCCTTGTGGTTCTCTCTTTCTGGAATGCCATTCTGAAGCTTCTCCTCTTGAAGAACTCTTACTCATTGTTCAAGATCCAGTGGATTTGTTACCTTCTCTCTGAGGCCTTCTCTGACCCCTATAGATAAAACCAACTACTCTGTCCTCTGTGTTATCCATGTTACTTGGGATATTTGTCTGTACTTTTTTGTAATTCCTACTGAACTGATGATGATGATGATGATGATGATGATGTTTCTGTGTTGCTCACTAGGTTATATCTCATTCAGCCTTATACTTAAATGCCTCTATGGGGTCTGATGCAGAGTTGATGTTCAATAACTGATGTTAAATGAAAGCCTTTTTTTTTTTTTTTTGCTGTGAATTGTGTAGGACTGTTGAATCACGGACTTGAAAGCCTTATTTTGAATTAGATATTGGTTCCTCAAGAAACTTATCCTTCTTACTTTATTTTGTAGTACCTAGAACACAGGTTCTTATATGTACCCATTTGGCAATAACAGAGTGGCCAAGTGATGTGGCTTCTCTCCTTGCTCAGGGAAGTAGTTCAGCTCTATCAAAGAGTAGTCAAGAAAAATTCATATATTGAGAGTGATGTGATTATGGCTATTTGAAAAGCTTGGAACTACCTTTTTTGGTTTAATCGACTTGTGTCTGTCTCAAATCTGGATTTGGGCCAGTGCTTTGATATCTCAGTCAGCTCGGATCAGAACTCAGGAGTTTGTAATCTTTCATTCCGATCTGAAAGTGGCTTAAATGAACTGTTGATAAACAGTGAAGGCCTAGGACTGGATGTAAGAAGGAGGAGGCCTATAGCTTGGAAGGGGTACTCTTCTGCCAGCGTGCAACCCTGGACTGTGAAAGAGGCTTACTTTGGGTGTGGTAAAGAACTTGAGAAGAAAGGAAATACAAGGACACAGTAGTCAAGAAAGTATTTTCGTCCTGGGGTTGGCCTGAGTGTGAGGACAGAGGCGCGTGGCCCCATTAGTGAGGATAGAAGTGTAAATTGGTACTGCCTTTCAAAAGTGCAGCCGTGCAGTGTGTATTAAAAATCTTAAAGGCTATGCCGCTCCCCCTGCTTATGCTCGCTTGCTCTTGCTCTCTGTATCTGTCTCTCTGACAAATAAATAAATAAAATCTTAAAAAAAAAATCTTAAAATCCATACTGGCTTTTCTAACTCCACTTCTAAGAATTTTTCTTAATGACGTAATCTGATGAATGTACCAAGATGTTTGTATAAGGATCTTTTTTTGGATCATATCTAAAGGCCCCAAAACAGAGAACTCATCAAACAAATTGATTCATCTATACAAGGGAATATTATATAAGCATTCAAATGATATAGAGATATATTTATGGAAAAGGAAAGAGGCACATAATATATTGCCAATTTTTTTTAAAAGCTGTCTATGAGACCACAGGTTGATTATGATTATTTTTTAGAACATAGATGTATTTATGTATATTGGCACCAAACAAGTACTGGGAATTATACACTGAGAATTTCTTTTCTTTTCTTTTCTTTTTAAGATCTTTTAAATTTTTTTGAGTAGAGTGAGAGAGAGAGCACAAGTGGGGGTGGAGAGAGAGAGGGAGAAGCAGGCTCTCTGCTGAGCAGGGAGCCCGACGTGGGGCTTGATGCCAGGACCCTGGGATCATGACCTGAGCCGAAGGCAGACGCTTAAGGGACTGAGCCACCCAGGCACCCCAGAGATTTTTTTCCTTTTTTTTTTAAAAGCATTTTTTAAAAAGATTTTATTTATTCATTTGAGACACAGAGAGAGAGAGAGAGAGACAGAGAGAGATAGCATGAGCGGGGGGAGAGGCAGAGGGAGAGGGAGAAGCAGGCTCCCCGCTGAGCCAGGAGCCTGATGTGGGGCTCGATGTGGGGCTCGATCCCAGGAAGCTGGGATCATGACCTGAGCCGAAGGCAGATGCTTAACCGTCTGAGCCACCCAGGCGCCCCAAGAGATTTTTTTCTTTTGATTTATCTTGATGTTACACATTTTCTCCTGGAAACATAAAATATTTGAGTTATATAGAGCTAATAATTTTTTTTTCAAAATTATTACCTATAGAAAGGATAGTTCCTTCAGACTGGTATTTTCCAGATTGAATGAATAGTGCTTGGACTGGAGTAAATGTAATGTGTATTTTAGCATATCAAATGACTGAGCGAGTAGGCAAACAGCTTTACTCCCGACTTGGTGGTAGTAGCTAATATTAGGGAGACACTTCTGAATTTTATTCATTGATTTTCCACTAGAACT
Organism: Phoca vitulina; assembly: GCF_004348235.1. Lineage (NCBI taxonomy): Eukaryota > Metazoa > Chordata > Mammalia > Carnivora > Phocidae > Phoca > Phoca vitulina. Next base: position 42,999,025 of record NW_022589728.1, read on the forward strand.
GTTACCATGGGATAGCTGCTTTTTGATTCCTGGGATCTTTCCTTCTTCCCTGGTTTTCAGACCTGGCATATGAGGTTCTTTCTATTCCTTCCTTGGTTGAGATAGTGCTCCTTCCTTCGAGTGTTGCTGGTATATTTCTGGCTGGTCAGTCATTTTTTTTGTTCATTTCATGAAAGGTTTTGAGAGTAAGGTTTCATGATCCCATATCATTCCATCATTTTATCCTGTGAGTCCTTCCAGTGCTATTAGGTTTAGAAAATTCTTCCTTTCTAAAATCTGGCAAATATTTACCCATGCTGCCTCAAAAACATATTTTCATTTAATTCTAAAATTTATTTTAAATCTATTTTTGTGTGGTGTGGAGTAAGATCATAAGGGTTTTTTTTTTTCCCCTCCCAAAATACTTAGCAGGTTTTGCACAAACCATTTGTGGAGTAATCCATTTTTTCCATATTGGCTTGTGATGTGTACTTTGTCATATATTAAGTTAAATAGATACAAAGCTGTATTTCATGCCTGTTTGTTTTGTTGCATTGAAATATTGATTCTTAACACCAGCATTATACTGTTTTGATTATTAAAGGATTAAAATATAGTTTGATATCTAATTTGGGTGTATTTCCACTGGGTTTACTTAAAAAAAAATAACCTATCTTCACACATAGTGATTGCCATATACAATGCTTGGCATTATGTTAAAAATGTAGATATTTGGGGGAATAATTGACATTTTCTATTATTTTTTCCACCCCTCTAAGGGCACCATTTTATCTTTCCATTTGTTTAGGTTTTCTTCTCTGTTTCATCTCTCAATGTTTTGCTTAAGTAATTTATGGTTTATTTATTGTTATTATTAAGTTTAAGTTATAGCTATTGTGAATTGAATCTTCCCCTCATTACATTTTCTAATTATTTCTAGTATATAGAAAACTGAAGCTTGGATGTATGTTTTATAATTAGCCACTTTGTTAAGCATTATTTTAGTTGTAATAATTTTTTGGTTTTCTTATATCATCTTGTACAAATAATCAATAATTTCTGTCCTCTTTTCAAATATTTATATATCTTGTTTCTTTACTTGAATGTTAGTTGTGATCCTGGACATCCTTACCTTCCTCCTGATTTTAATGTGAGCAGCTTTAGTAATTTGCTGCTAAGAGGTATTGGCAATTGGCCTAAGAGAGACTCAGAAATATACTTTGCTTCCTAGTTTACTAGGAGAGGCTTAAAAATCAAAAAAGTGTTGAATTTTATCAAGTGATCTTTTGTCCTTTTTTGATAATTTTGTGCTCTTCTTATTTGACCTAGTGATGTGATGTGTTATATTAATATATTTTCTAATATTAAGCAATCCTTGTATTCCTGAGGTAATCCCTACTTGATTGTGCTGGCTTATTATTTTAATATACTTTGACTTAATTTGACTGGTTCCTCATTTAGCATTTTCACATTGTATCCATAAATGAATCTTTTCTGGAGTACCATTTCTTGAAGTGTTTTCTAAGAAGGAATATTATGAGGAAAAATATAGTTCTGTGGTCAGATGCATTTGAGAAAGGCAGATTAAAACATTTAAACAAATTTCTTTGCTTCTGGCTTCTCAAAGACTTTAATATGTTAATACATGCTGTAAACCTCTGAGAGTATTTTCCAAACTGATCCACAATAGACCACCCTTCCTCAGAAAGTGATGGCAATTTCCACAGAAACCTCTTTGGAATATACCAGTCATTGTCATATTTTGGCATCAGACTTAACGTTAACTTCATAAAGTGAATTGGGATAGCTTTTCATAATTTTATAAGCTCTGGAATAGATTATACAATGTAGATGTTAATCAGCTTCTTGAAAACTTGAAAGGCCTTGTCCAAATAGCATTGTCTGGGCCTAGAACCAGTTTAGCAAATTATCCCTTGGTAACATTTGCAATGTCTTCAATGGATATTCAGTTTTCCTATTCCATTGAATCAATCTTACTAATTAGTATTTCTAGAAATTATTCACTTTGTTTAGATTTCCAATTTGTTTAAATATAACTGTGGGTAGAATTCTCTTAAGTTATTAAGACATGTTGACTTATCTGTTGGTTAAAAAAAAAAAAATGAAATGAGACCATCTATGCCAAATGCTTGACACACAGTGCTTGGCACTTAGTCAATGATGAACTCTTTTATTTCCTACCTCTTTTCTAATGTTGTTTTTTCCTTGTTTATTTAGATTTGTCAGAACTTTGTCAGTTTAAAAACTCTTTTCCCAAATTACCACCCATTCCACTTGTTTACTTACTTATCTACTTATCTACTCATCATTTATTGTTTTAAAATTTATTAGTTTTCTGCTTAGATTTTCATTTTATTCTTCCTGCTTTGCTTGCCACTGTTTTTTCTTTCTTTTCTAGCTTCATGAATTGTTGGTTCATTTAAAACAAAATTCTTGGCTAGTAATGAAAATATTTAAGTTTATCAATTTGATTTAAAAATACTTCTGTATTGGGCGCCTGGGTGGCTCAGTCAGTTAGGCATCTGCCTTCGGCTTGGGTCTTGATCCCAGGGTCCTGGGATCGAGCCTGCTTCTCCCTCTGACCTTCTCCTCTCTTGTGCTCTCTCTCTCTCTCTCAAATAAATAAATAAATAAAAAATACTTCTGTATTTTGTGGTCGTTCATACATGTGGTGCAATAGTCAAAGAATACAAAAGGACTCACAGACAAAAGCAAGTCTCCTTCCTTACCCTGCTCCAGTCTATGAGGGCCACATTGGGAGGCAGCCCAGTTCCCAGGTTCCTGGCTTTCCTTCCAGAACTACTCTAAGTGGATTTGGCTTTTGAGTATAGCTCTGTCAAGAATGCTTACATTTTTACTTAGTTATTATTTTCATTAGGTTTAAATAGGCTCTACTTTTAATTTAAGTTTTTCATTTGATACGGTAATAAGAGAGTGGCTTTAAAACTCTTTTTCAGTGCGCCTGGGTGGCTCAGTCGTTAAGCATCTGCCTTCGGCTCAGGTCATGATCCCAGAGTCCTGGGATCGAGCCCCACATTGGGCTCCCTGCTCCGCAGGAAGCCTGCTTCTCTCTCTCCCACTCCCCCTGCTTGTGCTCCCTCTCTTGCTGTGTCTCTCTCTGTCAAATAAATAAATAAAATCTTATTTTATTTGAATTTGAATAACTGAACTCATTCTTTTATTTATTTAATTTTTTTAAAGATTTTATTTATTTTTGACAGAGAGTGTACAAGCAGGGGACACAGCAGGCAGAGGGAGAGGGAGAAGCAGGCTTTCCGCAGAGCAGGGAGCCTGATGTGGGGCTTGATCCCTGGACCCTGGGATCATGACCTGAGCCAAAGGCAGATGCTTAACGACTGAGCCACCCAGGCGCCCCTAAATAAATAAAATCTTAAAAAAATAAAACTTTTTCATAGGATTTGATAAATTTGATGATTCTCATATATATTCTGGATTGTAACTTTTAGTTCTTCAAAAAAAATCCTAAAAGTAACACCTATACCTGGAAGTAAGAATTCAAAGAGGATAGAAGGACATCAAATGAAGAGTAAAATCTTTCTTCAGACTCCCTACCTGTAATCTCACCCTTCATCGGTAATTACTTTTGAATATTTTTTACTATTTTTATTTCTTTTTTTTCTTTAAGATTTTATTTATTTATTTGACAGAGAGAGACACAGCAAGAGAGGGAACACAAGCAGGGGGAGTGGGAGAGGGAGAAGCAGGCTTCCCGCGGAGCAGGGAGCCTGATGTGGGGCTCAATCACCCTGGGATCATGACCTGAGCCGAAGGCAGACGCTTAACAACTGAGCCACCCAGGCGCCCCGACTATTTTTATTTCTTCTGGTGGTTATTTTCATAACTCTAAATAATATGTTTATATCTTTCATTCTTAATTTATTATTAATTTATTAACTGTAGATATTATCTATGCTTCTTCCATATGAAAAATTAAATATACCCTTATCTCTCCTTCTCAAATCCCTCCCAATTTATTTTCATATCCTTTATAATTTTAAAAAATACTTAAATTCCTACTTCTTGATTCATCAACTTAGAACACTTTTTGACTCTTTGGTATTCAAGATGGGGAAATGAATTTCCCAGTCAGCATCTTTTGCATGTCTCTTTCTCTACCATCCAGCTTCTGTTAGCTCTGTTATCACTCTTATGTGGGCAAGGTTTAGAGCATTCTCTTCTCTAGTTATGATAAATCTTCCATACTTTGTCTGCAGGTTGACTCTGAAAGTTATAAGCTGATAGACAGCATTTTAATATAATAGTGATGTAAATATTCACTGCATATTTGGTGGGAATATTGGATACATAGAGAAGGTAATGCAATTCAACACCTATGCCCCTGGAAGGGAAATGATCCAAGGTCAAGGCTAAATGGATTCTCTCTCTTTTAATATCCCATTTATTACTCAGACTCAGGCCAGGATTTAACTTGTCTCATATTTTGGGCTGTTCTTGGAAAATGTTTTTTTTTTTTTTTTTTCCTTGAGTTTCTAATTATCTTTCTTTTGACAAAAGAAACACATGCCTTTCCATCGTATTACTAATATCTTACAACTGTTAGTCATACTATTTGTTGAATGCTTTAGTATGTTTTGACCTATTTATTTCTTGGTATGTCTAGAGCTGTCATCCAGGAATTTTTCTTCATGCCACATCTGGATTAGTTCCATTCTTTCTCACATCCTGTATATTCCTCTCTTTTTATTCACTACCCCCAAACCCTTGTGGTACATATCAAAGTGATTTTTTTTTCTAGAAAATGTACATTGATGGTGAACTTCCTGGGTCCTTGCTTTTCTGGAAATGTTATAATTTTGACCTCATGCTTGACTAATATTTTGCTATGTGTAGAATTCTAGACTTAAAATAATTTCCTCTTACCAATTTGAAGGCATTGCTCCTTTGTCTTTTAGCATGTACCATTCCTGGTAAAAAGTCTGATGCCAAGCTTATTTTCTTCACTTTCTAGGTAACTTGAAGTATTCCTTCTGGAAGATTCTAAGATTTTCTTTTTAATTTTAGTACTCCAAGTTTTGCCAAATGCATCTAGGAATGCTTTTTTATTATTTTCATCCTGGTGAACATTACAAGACTTTTTCAACCTAAAGACTGATACCCTTCAGGTTTGAAAAATTTTATTCTATTATTTCTTCAGTTATTTTCTGCTTTTATTTTCTCTTGTTTTGTTGTTGTTGTTTCCTTTTGTTTTGTTTTTTTACTGTTATTTCAGTGGGCTTTCAGAAGAGAGAAGAGCTATGTATGAGTAATCAGACTGCTTCCTGAACTGGAAGTCTGCATTGTAAATTTTTTCAATATTAAGTGACCTTTTTTCTGCTTAATAAATTTTGCCTTGAATTCCTTCATGTTTTGCATCTATAATGCCATCTTCTCTGTCTTTTTTATACTTTTTCCTGGGATAGCTTGATTCAATCTGAGTTTATACCTTATTTTCTTTCAAGTTTGTCATTTGCAAACAGGATTGAGTTGGATTTAATGCTGACTACAATCCCCTTATTACTGTAACTTGCCTCGTCATCAGTTCTTAATTTTGATTAGACCTGCAGTCAGAATGTCTTTAAGTAATATGGATATGTCCTGATCTTTGCTGAGCACATTCACACCTGAAAATAATGTTCTCTTGCTTTGGGACATGCAGAGTAACTTTACTGAGTGTCAGATTCTTTGGGCACAGATTTTTTTTCCCCTGAAACCTCTTTACAAATTGATACCTATTGGTTCCCAATGTATAGTATGGGGAAAGTCTGAGATCAGCCTTTTGCTCCATTCCTGCCTTTTTGCTCCATATTTCCCTTTGTAGCAGTTGTTTTGTGGCCTGGATCTGTGTGTTCGTGTGTATGTTACCACATTGAAATTCAGAAATTTATCTAGGTATGTTTCTTTTAATAATTTTCCCTCAACCTGGGATACTGTCTCTTTGTTTTGTCTCCTTAAGTTGAGAAGTTTTATTTGATTATTGTTTTTAATCCTACTTTTTCCCTCTAGCATATCTATAATAGGTTGGATATGTATTCTGTATTCATCCTACTTACCATCTTCCTCCTCGAAGCTTTTGTTTCTCTGTATTCTAGGAGAATTTTTCAACCTTGTTCTCTATATCTCTGCTGTCTCTATGGTCTGTAGGACCAGCAGTTCCAGCATCACCAGGAACTTGTTAGAAATGCAGAATTTTGCACCATTCCAGAACTGCTGAATCAGAATTTCTATTTTAACAAGATCCTTAAATGATCCATGTGCACCTGAAAATTTGAGAAGCACTGCTCTGTTACAAATTGTTTTCTCCAGTGTCATCCTATTCTTCACATTGTTTTTAATATGTTTTTAAAATCCATCCTGATTGCATTTTGGATTTCCTTATATTTTCACATTTTAGCCAATTCTTTCACTCTTGAGAGAGATCTCGTGAGATCTAGTCAGGCTTTGTCTTTGTTAACCAAGAGGATAGATGAATGATTTTTCACTCTACTTACTGTTCGCATGTTCTACTCAGATTCAACCTAAAAATTTCAATTTGATGTTTCCTTTATTTCCTATTTTTAGGTCTAACAGGAATTTATCTATCATAGATTGAACAGATTAGGATTATAGTTAATATCCTTTTAATAAGCCCTTGCATTTTTTTTTGAAGATTTTGTTTATTTGACAGAGAGACACAGCGAGAGAGGGAACACAAGCAGGGGGAGTGGGAGAGAGAGAAGCAGGCTTCCCGCGGAGCAGGGAGCCCAATGTGGGGCTCGATCCCAGGACCCTGGGATCATGACCTGAGCTGAAGGCAAACTCTTAACGACTGAGCCACCCAGGCGCCCCTAGCCCTTGCATTTTTTAAAACTCTAAGGTTACATACAATTTACGGTTACTTAAATAGCACAAAATACTAAATATTCTTTTACATGCTGTCTAGAATGTAAGCTCTCTCTGTCTTTACCCATATTTATAAAGCTTTTTCTAAGAAACTGTGCTTCCACCTTTATTCATTATCTTGCTAAATTGGGAGAGCGAGGTCTGTTCAGCCAAAGTAGAGTAGGCAGGGCTGATAGGACAGGACAGCTGGTTTGGATAGGACTCCATGATGCCAGGAGAGTTCCCATAAAAGTGGATGCTGCTCACCATATTTCTGCAACCCCTTGGGTTCTGAAATTTATTCTGAAATTTGGTGTAGACCCTAGGGGTGATTATGATCTTTTCCTACATTTTTTGGGACCATCCTTTCTGTCTGGTTGTGAGGATGAAACATTTGATTTATGGTCTAAGAATGTACTTCCTAACCTATTCCTACTGATGCCGTACTAAATGGAAATTTTATACTCACAGTGAATGACTCTTCCTTCTGATCTTTGGCTTTCTGTATTTTGCCAGTCTTGTGTGTGTATGTTGTGTGTGTGTGTGTGTGTGTGTGTGTGTTTATCATGAGAAGTGAGGAAAAGCTCTATCATGCACATCTAGCCTGCTACCATGTAAGAAGTTAAACCATTAGCCTGTTCCTGAATTTGATGAGCTAGGCATCTCGGGTGGCTTTTTGGTTTTCTGTTGGGTATTTTATTATTGTTATTTTGCTTTTCATATTTTTTATTTTTGTTTTTTTAATTTATCCTAGGGGCTGAATTCTCTCTCACTTAACTCATTTTTTGTCCTTTTCCAACCTTTTTACCCCAGAAGTCTGTTATGAGTCTCCTTATTGCTTCTACATCCTGGCGTACCACTTGCCCACTTGCCCTGATAATGATCTCAGGTACTTTATCACCAATTGAACTGTGAGCCACTTCCTTGAAGTTGGGAGCTCAGTCTTATCTCATTGTATTCCCCATATAGTAGATGTTCAATACATAGGTACCGATAAGCTGGTCAGCTTTGTGAAGGGGATAGGAATGAGCTCCTATTACTCTGTTCTTCCACCAAAGCCACACCCTGGAAAAGGACAAGGTTTGAGTAATATTTTATAAGGAGAATTTGGAACCCAGACACCTACTATGGTGACCTCATCCCCTTGCTTCCTAGTCTCTTAGTGGGGGAAATAATGTGCTACCTAGTCACGTCTCCTGCCTTCACCTTGCTCCATCCCTGTTCTACCTTTAATCTGCCTTCAGGGGGCTCAACTTATTCTCCTGTGTCCTTTCTTCCCTTTTGCCCAAACCTCCAGTGAAAGAAGAAGATATTTTAGTATTAGGAAAATGGGCTGTTGAATTCCAAAGTCAGAAATAGACCACATAAATATGTATGAAGCATTAAAACCCTTCTTTGAAGTGTGATTTCCTGACTAATGGATGCTTCTGGGTTGATTTTTTTTTTTTTTCACTCAGTTAAGCCCTGTTCAGATCAACTTGCTTTTTGGATGAACTTAAGAACCTTATGATTAGCGTCCATTAGCATTTCAACAACAGTTTGTATTGTAATAATAACATCTAAAATTTCTACACTGTGTCTTTCACAGAGTGCTTTTACGCCCATTATTTTATTTGATACTCCCAACTGTGCTGTGAAGGATGGTGGGAGTTTATGCCCATTCCATTTTATGGATGAGGAGACTGAGGTGCAGAATGTTTAAGTGACTTGTCCAAAGTCACATGGTGCCTAAGGGCAGCATGCTGACTAGAGGCCATTTCTTCAGCTAGTAAGACAAGGGCATGCTGCTTATAGCTGTTAGTAACAGGAAATGATCACTTAACATTGAGTATTTGCAACATACCAGCTACTGTGTTAGACACTTTAGATACATTTTGTCATTTAATATTCTTCCTAACCCTGCAAAGCAGGCCACTACCTATTATCCCCTCTGTTACACAGGAGGAAACTGCAATTTACACAGGTTAGGTAACCTGGTCAAGGTCACAGGTAGAGTTTGAGCCCAAGCTTCCTTGATTTCATAATCCGAGCTCCTGGCTGCTTGACTCCCTTGTCGCTTTATTGGACCGAGCCCATGAAGCTCGTCAAGCCAGCATAGCTTTTAAAAGCCTGTTCCGTTTCTTATGATTTCCTGAGTTGTGATTACAAACTCCATTCTCCTCCCTGTGATTCTTACAGGTCTGGGGCTTACTCTCGTGGGCAGGAATGGGAGCTGCACGGAGAAGGGCAGAGCAAGTGAAGGGAACACACATCTCCTGAGCAACTATTATGTGCCCAGTGGCTGTTAGAAATCTGTTTTGCAAGGACTCCTTACATCTGGTGTTATCATTCCAACTTAATGGAGGAGGAAACACAGATTCAGAGAAGAAATTTGTACAAACTTGTAAGTGGAAGTAGATAGAGGATGATACTCTAAGAGCGAATGAGAAGAAGTATTTCTCAGGGGCCTAAGTAGGACTTTAACAAACAGAGATGAATTTAGCCCCTGCTGGTTATAAAAGGCATTATAGTCGATATTCTGGAGCCCTGTAAAGTACTCTATGAAGGAGCTCATAAGAGAATCCAAAGAGAAGAAAACCTGCAAGTTTTAGGCTGCATTGCTGGGCTTCTATCACAATGCCGGCAGGCCTTTGACTGAAGTACATAGGAACTGGGACTTAACCAGCAAAACACACTGGTAAACATCATAATGACACACACATTTAGGAAAATGATGTTTTTAATTTTCAATGCTGTGCAGCCTTGCCTTATATAGTCAATGCTGGGAAGTTGTGGTATACCAGGAAATGATTTACATTTTAGCCTTAGGGCAAAAATATGGAACTTGTAATTATGTCTGAGAGAGGCAAAATCTTCTAACAAGAAAAACTAAAGCTATAAAACTCTCAGTTAGGATATGTGTCAATTAAACTGTTGTGTGGCTGAGCATTCTGCCTGATACTTCATAGGGAATAAGCAGCTGTTAGTGACTTTTGGGTAAAAACGTCCCTTCTAAATCTTCAATTCCCTGTTGCCAAAGTGCAGAAGTTGTGGGTGACAAGCATTTTCCTGTTGTTTCTAAGGCCTTCCTGGTCTGAGGTAGTTTTGAGCAAGGAAGACTGGCTTGACTGGGTTTTCAGCTCAGGGAAAGAAAGCTGCATGTCTGCCCCTGATATGTGCAAACCAGCCTGAAATCTGTGATGTCCATCAGAGGTAGATAAACCGCCATGCGGACCAAGTGCCTCACAGGTGTGACTCACCACCTCCAGGAGCCTGGGCTTTCTGCACCTTTTCCCCAGCACCTCTCATTTTCCTCCCCTGCAGTCCTGGACTGGCTTCTCCAGTGGGGGACCCCTTCTCTAGGGTCTATAAGGTGAGCAGGTGAGTGAATCCTGTACCCCAGGGAATGGAGTGGAAGGTTACAAGGAAGAGATTGGTGAGTTTTCTTGTTTTCTTTGCCCTTCCTCTCTCTTAAGAGAGGTAGAGCACAGCAGTAGTTCAGAGAACTGGCTCTGTAGTCACTGATCTGGGTACAAATCATGACTCTGCCCCTCATTTCCTACGTGACCTTGACCTTGTCATTTATCTTCTCTAAGCCTCTTCCACCTATCCCAGAGTTGTTGTGAGGATTAAATGAGATAATATGAGATTAAGTCCTTAGGACTTGATAAAGATTAGATATTATTGTAACTGTTACCTCCACTAATAACATCAAACCTGGGCCTAATCAAGGCTCTGGCTCTTTACTGTTTGTGTGACATTAATATATTCATAACCAATTTGCTACTCCACCCCTCTTCTGAATGCTGCAAAGTTAACTGGCTTACTTAGCCTTTAAACAAATGGAATTTTTCAGCTCACTGCAGACCCCCATGTGCTACTTGTTCTTGATAGCAGGGAAGGTATGTGTGTGTCTGGGAGAAGGGCCTTGCCAAAGCTCTTTACTGTATAGCAAGGTTATCACACTATCACATGCTGGCATGGCTTTATAGGAAGAATACCCTGGATGTTTATTATATGTTATTTTTAGCTGGAGTTTATTTTTCTAGGGAAATAAGAATTTCATGTTTTAGAATTGATAGTTCTTTTGTACAAGTGGTTTATGTCCACAGAAAATCCAAGTTCTTATCTTTTATGTTTGGTTCCTAGGCAATGTGTGTATGGTATCCCAGAACACTGGAACCCAAAGTTTGAGCATGGTCTTGGTGGGTCAGAACTGGGTTCAGATTCCAGCTGTGGTACGTACCAGCTGTAAGAGCCTTAATTTCCTCATGTGTGAATGGAAATAATACCCACCTAATGGAATTAAAAGAGAAAAAAATACAAGAAAATATCTATCACATTATGTAATGTATACATAGCCTCTCAACAAAAGTTAGTGGTTATTTTGGGCAGTTACAAACCTCCTGTTAATAAAATCCAGCGGCTTCTACTTTTTATTCTTTGTGACCCTGTGTTTTACAGAGACATCTTAGAAGCACAAAGGAGAGTGATGAGGGGACTAAGGAAACAGTACCCAGGATCCCTGCCCCCTTCAAAAGGAGCTCTGCTTATATTTGTTCTCTATATAGATGCTGTGCATAAGTTTTTTTTTTTTTTTAAGGAAAAAATACTTAAAAAGTGATTGAAGTCCAAGTTATCAATTTTTCCTTTATGGATCATACTTTCAGTATGATATAAACTTACCAAATTGTATATTTAACATATATAGTTTATTGTATGTTAATTATACCTCAATGAAGCTGCTAAAAATGTTATTGAAAGTATTTGGACTAATGGTATGAAGAATTAAAGAATCGGGTGAAAAAATACAAGAGTGTTATCCCTCAGCTTTTGAATTTCCACTACCTCAACAGCATTGGAGGGACCATTTTTCTTGTGTACTTTAGGACAAGCCCAATCCAGGCAGTCAGCAGACTGAGGAGAGATTTCTCACAGTGTTGGTAGCCCTTAAATACAGCATGGAACCACACAAATGCCAAGACAAATTGAGAAAGGCTCAGCTTTTTCCATAGAGTTCAGTACCTTACATGCATATCCAGCTTGGTTCTAGTTGCTAGAGGCTATTTTTTTCAGGTCCACCATTTGCTATCCCCATTGGGTATGGGATTCAGTAAAACTAGCTTTTGCACACGCCTTTATTAAAGCCCATGCCTAGATGTGTTTGAACAAGAGAGAAAAATAACTGGAAGCAGATTTACTGCAGTCTGGACTTAGTTGTTTGGTTGGCTTCTTTTTGCTGGTTTTCTGGATTGATTAGACTTTGCTAAATGATGGGGCTTCAGGGGTAACAGCCGAGGCAGAACCACTCTGCTCTGCACTTGGACTTAGTACAGACATTCCTGGTGGTCAAGTCCTGTATTTTCTCCTTTGGAAACAGGCATTGGAACAGGATTGCTGGAACAATTGCATGGGTTCTATGGTGCAGAAACCATAATGACTTCCAAAAACATGGGCTAAGGTAATTTGGCTCTCTTTGTTCCCATCTCTAAAAGAAAGAACCCACTAAAGTTCAGAGCATCTTAAACATTTTGAAGTTGTGACATTGAGTGTGAATAATTGGTGTCCGTGGGACTCTGAGAGTGAAAGCAGGGCTTACCCGGGTTTCTCATTACTTTACAGAAAAGAACCTGGAAAAAAACCAACATTCATTTTCAACCAGGGAATAGCAAGTATTACAGAGCTGTATGATTACTTGCATTTAAACACCCTATTTTACAAGTCCATAACTATGTTCCACAAGTAGCGTTAGTACCACGGAGACCGTAGAGTCTGAGCTTGAAAGCAGGAGATGTGTAGTCTTCATAACTACTCTTTTTCATTTCACTAAGCACTTGGTCAAATTAAAATTCCAAGCAGTATTATTCAGAGACAGCATGGGGTGGTGGGTTCTCCTCTGCGGCCCAGCATTCCTGGAGCACATGGAGACGGGGCCTTCCTTGTATGTAGCATGGAGGCATCCTGAAGAGGTTGCCTCTGCCTTCAGTGAGCCCCCAGTCTAGAGATGGAGACTGAGAAATAGACAGGCAGTTATAACGTAGAGCGTTATGTACCCTGGAGAAAGTACCTAGAATAACAGTAGTACGAAGTGTCCCCCAACCCAAACTGTGAGGGTCAGACAAGGCTTTTCAAAGGGTACCTTAGCATTTGCTCCTCAAAGAAGTGAAGGAGAGGCTTCTGCCTCTTACTACCCCATTGTCCATGAGCAAATCATGTTCTCTGAGCCTCTGTTTTGGAAGTAATAATATCCCTCAATGGTTGCTTATGAGGATTGAGTCACAGATGACACATATATGAAAGCACGTGGCCCAGTCACTTGCTAGGGCAGAGGTCGATATTGGTTTTCTTCCTCTTTCCTTCCCTCCTGCCTCCATCAAGTGAGGAACGTGACTTCCAGAGCAGGCTACACAGAGGTAACTTCTGGAGGGTTTTCAGCTGTTATCTCTGTCACTTGGTGTTTATCTTCCTGCTTCCAATTCATTAGGGTCTTTTTCCCTCTGATGCTCATCCTGTACAGCATGAGGGGTTTCGTGTCTTGGCTGTGAGCAAGCGGTGGAGGAGAGAGAAGATGGGGAACACACGCAGCGGGGGGGGGGGGGGCGGGGGGGGGCGGGGTGGGACAGAACAGCAGGGTGGCCCTGTGAGGGAAGGAGGGGCGGGCAGCAGCGACCATCTGAGAGAAGATCGCCTTAGTCCTCAAGTGGAGAGAAGAGAGGAAAATCATCCTCAAGTATAAGTCAAGTTTGCTCTGTATCTGTGGATCTTGCAAGTAGTACGATAGTCCCGCTCTTGGCCAGGCCTAACTGCTATAAAAGCGCACGGTGCAACTGGTTTTGGGGGGCTTTCGGACAGGGCAGCAGGCCCTCCCGAACCAGGGAAACAATGCAGAGAACTTCCCAACAAGCCGGGCTCTCTCTGCGTTCCCCCACCTGCTCTCTGCTTCCTTTTGTTCATTTTTCTGTGCGCGCTTTCCTTCCGAAGGTGACTTTGCTTTTTCCAAACCCAAATCACCTTCTCATGCTGCAAATCCACCTAACCTTCAGACTTCTTCCCCTGCACAGCTGTCACAACAAACTTCCCCTCATCTGCTGCTAAATGTATCAGACACCGAGGTGCAGGCTGTGAGGTGCCAACTCATTCCCGGGGGCTTTCCAGTAGAATCTGATGTTATCCAAAACTTCCCGTCTGTTTCAAAGGGTACAATTTCCTGCATTCTCTGGAGGGAAATCAAATGCACTACATTGAGGAAATAGGCCTATCCTTCACAGATTTAGTAGACCTCTAGGCAATTATGGGGTGATTATTCCAAACTGAGTGTTTCCTCACCTCATTTCCCATAACAATGACTTGGGTGACCTGACTCTCATCTTTCGAGTGAGAGATTGGGAAATAAGTCACAAAAATTGAGATAAGCTGTGGTTCCTTTGATTTCTCTCTGTCCTCCTCCTAAGCCTTTTCTGTCTCTTCCAGAGGGAAGCCAGTTCTCTTCTCCTTGTTTCTTTTGCAGTCTCTATCAGGGATCCAAGAATCTTTTTCTTGGAGTCTGTTGTCATAATCCTTTAAATCATACACCTCCTCTCCTGATGAATGTGATTCTCTTTTTAAAAATGGCTTTTTGGATTTTAGAAATTGCCCGTTAAGAAAAAGCACTTTTAGCTGGTTCCTGGGCCTCTGTAGAGCTCTTTTCTCCTTCCTCCTCACTTCTGGCCTGGGATGTATTTTCCACCACGGCCTTTGTTCCACACTCCATGCTCGTCTCTCTCTAAGTGTCTCCCTAATTCCTTCTTTATTTTGTTTAGGTTACCTTTTTAATTTCCTGCTGTCAAACATCTGCTGTCTCACCTTGCTTTCTCCACTTCCTAGAAAACTTGTTTTATGAATGCTCTTTCCCCCCCAGGAAAATGTTGCTGGCTGTGCAGTGATGTAGTGTTACAGTGGTTTTATTTCACATTGACTGATTAAGCACTTTGAATAATTGTTTTAGCTCCATTACTGTGAATCTATTTGACTTAACCCTTTTCTTTTGCCACCCGTGATGAATGTCTGACCACTGGGACAGAGAGGAATCAGTGCATTAATTTCCCTTTGACACCGCTGAGAAATGCTCTTTTTCCTGTGCAAGAGCCCGAAGCAACAGATGCTGCAGGCTCCCATGCAGAAGGAGGGAGCTTAGTTTGCACTGTTGTCAAGCAAGTCTGCATATGCTCTCAGCCGGTGCTTGCTAATGGTGCTATGTGGTAGCTATCTCATAGCAGAGAGCAAATGTTAGGACTTGGGGAAAAGTGTGCCAGCATATCAGATTTTAAAACTGAATGGTGAATCTCTGTTGAGTTAACAGTGTCTAGCTAGATGGTGTTTTCTTTTTAAGCTCATGAAACTGAACAGCTGTTAGGGAAGCAATATTTTCATATATGTCTGTTTGACAGGTTTAATAGCAAATTTTGTAGTAAGTGACTTGCTGAACAGGCCTCCCTGGCTTGGGCTGTAACAAGAACTGCGTTTGCAGCAAGATTCATTGAGGGGCTTTCTGCTTTTTGTGTTTATGGGATGGGGGAGCCTGGCTAAAGTGAGGGAAACTGAAAGGCATGTTCCAAAGGAAATTACTAATATCTCTACCAGAGTGTTCCTTGGAACTTGTTATTAACCAGTTCAGGGGAGGATACATGGGGGAAACATGCTGTTTAGCAATAAAAACACATTAGTACAGTCAGCTTACTGTAACCCTATATTGGTGAATGGTAATTAAATCTATATATCTCTAGCTTTATAGTTTTCTGCAGCTGACTCTCTGGAAGATTTCTGCACTTTGTCTGATTCAAGGAAGGCCATATTCTCTCTCCTGCCTCTGGAAGAGGCTGCTGTGCCTTTTAATAGCTTTTTAATATCACCAGATCGAAGACAAATGCTTCGCTGGTTTTATTGGCAGAAATAAAACACTTCCTATTACTCTTATGTTGGGGGTCCAAGTCCTAGAAAACTAGAACTTTACGAAGCTACAATCCCATTTCCTTTCGTCCCCTTTTTCAGTTCTCTTGGACTGTAGGGCCTCAGAATTGCTAATGTCTAGGGTTACCCACTTTGTATTTGGCTCCAAGGGGTATAAACTGCATTCTTCATGATTTATCTGTGTTTTTATTGATTGTATGTGCTTCGTATGGCTGCTGACTGCAGGCGTGTATGCATGTGGCAGAGTCTAGATCATAGACCCCTGTTCTCAAAGGCATCCACCCTCATGGTCAGCCTGTCATCTTCAGCTAACAAAGGGACCAAGAGCAGTCTCATAGCCTCTTTGAATTTCAGTACAGATTTTTCAAGCCAAGGGTACAAGTTTGTCCTAGGGTTCATGGTTGATTTCATTTGTTGGAATTTTAATCATATTGTTTCACTTAAGCAGCATGTAAGGGAGCTTTATATTTATTTCTCTCAGTCCTATCATGATGTAGGTCAAAAGTCAGTTACATTTGGCTATATGAACAAACATGCCTACAAAGAACAGTAGGAATTTAGGCTACATTGTTTTATACACTCAAGAAACTTGAAAGGAATAAAGAAATCCAGAAAAACATTAGTGGAATGAGCCTAATTAAATTTTTTAGAAGGCAAACTCAAAAAGTGCTCACTGGTAAACAGTAAAATGTCAGGGACGCAAAATGAGTCAGCCCACTGGCTCATTGCTGATGGCATGAGGAGGGATAAGAAGGAGAAGATCACCTGACATCTGTAGAGTCAGGCCATGAATGATTCAGTATGGCAGGTGGGAGGAGACAGGTTTCTTGGGAGGGCTCTCCCCACAGGTTGTCACCCCCACAGTTCCTAGGATCCCTTCTGGGAAGGGGACTGCCTGTCAGATTACCACTTACCCTCCTCTCAACACCTCACTAACCTGCTGTCGCTGTACTAACTTCCAGAACCGATGGGAATAAAGGGATATCGTGTACTGGCTTCTTTGCCTGGCTGCTAGGATTTGTCTCTCTTCCTTCAGTCCTCTTCCCTTTTCTCTACGATGCCCATACCTTATTCAGGATGACGTGTTCAGTGGCAGAGACATTGGAAACGAAGCCTCTTAATCATGGCTCTTAGAAAAATAATGGCGGAGCTGTTGGATACAGGTGAATCCTAGTCTAAGATGGTAGGAGAGGTGGGCCTGGGACACTCCTCTCCCTGTTTTGGAGTTGGATAAGTTCTGGTTTACTTTTGTATATTTTTTTTCCAGAAGTACAAATAAGTGTTATGATTTTTAAAAAATGCTTAAAAAAGAGTCGGGTAGGTAGGTCTTTTTTTCAAACTTCTTTAAAAAATTTTTTTATTATGTTCAGTTAGCCAACATATAGTACATCATTAGTTTTTGATGTAGTGTTCAATGATTCATTAGTTGCATATAACACCCAGTGTTCATCACAACACGTGCCCTCCTTAATACCCATCACCTGGTTACCCCCTCCCCTCACCCCCTCCCCTCTGAAACCCTCAGTTTTTTTTTCCTGGGGTCCATAGTCTCTCATGGTTTGTCTCCCTCTGCCCCTTTAATTTTCCTTCCCTTCCCCTGTGGTCCTCTGCGCTATTCCTTATGTTCCACATATGAGTGAAACCAAACTTTTTATTTTGAAATAATTATAGATGTATAGATTGTCACAAAAATCATACAGAGAGATCTCGTTGTGTCTTCCACCACCTTTACCACAATGGTAACATCTCTGACTATAGTATATCAAAACCAGGAAATTGCCTTTGGGAGAATCTATAGACTTCATTCACATTTCACCAGTTTCTACTAGGGACTTTCAAAAGATTTCAAATTCTATGGATTTTTTTTTTTTCTTAGTAGAATTGAAGGTGCAGTGGGAGCAAAGGTTCTTCTCTGGTCTCTTCCTTTTTTTCTATCTAGCCCTCCTGTCCCCCATCATGTGAAAAATAGATACTAGAAAACTAACATGAACAAATACAGTCTGAATGCTTACTCTAAAAAGCAGTAAATTAGGTGCCAAGGAGGAACAAATTCTTGTAAGAAGAAATGGTCTTATATCTGGGAATTATCTGCTTATACAGAAAGGTTAAGCTCAAGACACTACATATTACTAAGTACTTTTCTTTGAATTATAAAGAGAGAAGAGCTACTCTTTAGCATGGAATGTACATTCACTCCTCCTCCCCAACCCATATGCCTGCTAGCTCTTAGAGTTTTCCCAAACTAATTCAGGTATCACCTCCTACAATTCCTGCCTATGTTTATTGAGTGCCTACTAAATGCCAGATCAATGCTAGATACTAGAGGTTCAAAGATGGCTTCTACACAGTTCCTGCCCACATTGAGTCCCCATTTTAGTGGGAGAGATATACATTTTGAATATAAATATTTTGAAGAAAGATAATAACCAGTGTAGCAAAGAGAATGTATGGGAGGAGAGGAGGCTGGAGACATGGAGATGAGTTAGGAGATTGCTGTGGTGGTTCAGGTTAAGGTAGTATGGCCAGAAACCAAGCTGGTGAGGAAGATTTAGAGGGGAAAGGTAGGTTTGAGGGCTTTTTAAGACTTGAATTTGATAGCACTTAATGATCAAGTGGCTGAAGGGTTTAAAAGAGGGTGAGATGACCCAAATGGTGCAGATGATGGGTGGTAGAAATGCCATGCATGATGAGTGGGCATTCAGGGAGAGGAACTGACTTGGGGGAAAAGTCATGAGAAGGGTTTAGATCTGTTGAGTTAGAGGTATCTATGGGCATCCAAACTAAGAGAGCTTATTAACCTATAGCTGAGCTCATGCCCATGCTTGGTAAATGAAGCCTTGGAGTGAATGACCTTCCCAGTTAGAATTTGTAGTAGGGTCAGGGAGAGAACCCTAGGAAATAATAAACTTTAAAGGAGAGATGAGGAAGAGAGACCCCAACAGAAAAATGTTGGGAAAGAGAGCAGAGATGCAGAAAGAAGGATATTTGGAAAAGGAAAGGCTATTTATAGAGTTAAATGTTTCAGATGTCACCTATGATAGGAAATGAGATGTTTTCATTGGATTTAGGAACAGGGCATCCATAATGACTTTTGTGAGTTCAATTTCAGTTGGCTAGTAGGAGGAGACAACATGGTAGACTGAGCAGTGGTTTTTATATATGACCCAATTAAGTGTTTGGTATAAGGTGATTTAGTCAGGTGCTAACATAGAGTGCAAAGAAAAGTGTGACTCATATTAAAAATTTAAGAAAATCCATAATAGACTGTTAGAGCTGATATGCAATCCCTTATTTTACACATAGAGACTTCCAATAAATTGTTCAAAGTCATACATCTAGAGAGGGACAGCCAGGACCAAGTCCTAGGTCTCTTGACTCCCTTTATGAAAGCAACTTTTGAATATGCTACAGTTTAAAGGAGCAAATTCATGTCTGATGCAGGAAAAGTAATCATGAAAGTGATGAATCAGAGCCGTATACTTCTATTGTGAAATATAACTACTTGTTTGATGAATTTATTCATTTATTCTATAAATATTTATTGACAGGTATTTTGCTATTTGCTTAGTATACAAAATAAATAAAACATATTCCTTGCAGAAAACATGCTTGGTGAATTTTATAACTGTAAAATATTACCGCTATTAAGTGATATGTAGTCCAGCAGGGTGACAGACACAAAAACACGGAGCATACAATGCGTTGTTGAAAAGGCAGCGAGTAATCCTGCCTGGGAGTTGGAGACTGAGGAGCTGGACCTTGCATTATGATTGCAACTTCTCCAAATGGAGAAAGAGTGAAAGGGCGCTTTAGGAGAGGGATAGCATGAGCAAAATCAGAGAGGTATAAAGAGTGTTCTGTGACTTCAAGGGCTGGTACACAGCCTGTTGGGGCTTCGATGTCAGGGTCGGGGAATAGCAGGGAATGATCTTGAAGACTTCCATATCCATAACACTGAACAGTCAACAGTGGGGAAACAGATGTTGTAAGACAAGGAGTCATTGGATTTGGGTTTAAGATAATTCTGGTGGCAATAAGGAAGACGGGTTGGAAAGGTACCTGACTCTAAGCAGGAATATGTGTGAGGAAGTGTTTCAAATGAAGGATAATGAGGTTCTGAGCTAGGGGAGTGAGGATAAGGTGGAGTGGGAGGGAAATTAGTCAAGAAAGAGCTTGAAGGTGGAATTATAGGCAGAACTTGCCAACTGTTCACCTGTTCTCCCTGAGAGAGAGGCAAGAATCCAATAACACACTGCAGTTTCTAACTTACTGAGTAGGGGAAGCAGCAAAGGAAGAGCAGGTTTGGAAGGGAAGATTCTGAGTTTGATGTTGGATATTGAGAATCTAGGTGCATGTGGGAAATCTAGGTAGACCGTAGGCCAGATCCTGGACCTTCCTTATGGTATCAGTATAAAAAATATATTTAATTATGGATCCCCAAGAAGCCCCTAAAGTAGTATAGCAGTTGGAAATGTATTCACAGCTGCAATGAACAGAAAATCCAACTAACAGTGGCTAAAACAAATGGAGTGTATTTTTCTCACCTAACAGACGAGTTGGTGGTGCTGGAATTGGTTCAGCTGCTCAGTGATGCCACGACCAGCTCTCTTGGACTTGCCCTTATGGTTACAAAGTAGCATATGCAGCTCTAGAATTGTGGCCACTTTCTTGTCAGCGGCTCCTGTTTGGGTCTCCTTGACTAGAACTGGGTCTCAGGGCCCCCCTTTGGCTGGAAGGTTGGCTGGAAGAGTGAGGAAGAGAATTGTCCAGTTCACCTAAACCACTAGTTGCAATCCCTCCTTTTTAAAAAATAATAATTTACGGTACCTACCTTATTATTCTGAAGAAGCAGCATAGATCATCTGCTTATATATATTTTTGATTAAATCAGTATGCTATCCTAACTATAATGTAGAGGAGACATTAGAGGAAAGTAATTTATAATAAAGTACTTCAAAATGTACATTTATAATAAAGTAATGTAATTTATAATAAAGTACTTCAAAATGTACATTTGCAGGCATGACTCTACTAAATGTAATGAAGAAGTCAGATGCTTGCATGGTGAATATGACAGCAACAAATGTAGATGGCCCAGGGGTGTGGTGGTGGTGTTTCCAAGACCAGAAGCAGTGTAGTCATGGGTGTTTTGCTGAGATGGTGAACAGCCCACAGTAAAGTTCTGAACAAAATACAGCATAGTCCTCCCTTGATATACGTGGTAGTTGCTTCTTGAAAAAGTCAACTTGCATCAAAACTATTCAAAAACTACTTTTGTATGTACAATACAGTTAGGTTTAAGGTTCATATATGGATTTTTCACATTTAAAAAATCTATGTGGTTCAAATAAATGGGAGAAATAATCCTAAAATTTGTATGGAACCAGAAAAGACTCCAAATAGCCAGAGGAATGTTGAAAAATAAAAGCAAAGCTGGTGGCCTCACAATTCTGGACTTCAAGCTCTATTACAAAGCTGTAATAATTAAGACAGTATGGTACTGGCACAAAAACAGACACATGGATCAATGGAACAGAATAGAGAGCCCAGAAATAGACCCTCAATGCTATGGTCAACTAATCTTCGACAAAGCAGGAAAGAATGACCAATGGGAAAAAGACAGGCTCTTCAACAAATGGTGTTGGGAAAATTGGACAGCCATATGCAGAAGAATGAAACTGGACCATTTCCTTACACGACACACAAAAATAGACTCAAAATGGATGAAAGACCTAAATGTGAGACAGGAATCCATCAAAATCCTAGAGGAGAACACAGGCAGCAACCTCTTCAACCTCAGCCACAGCAACTTCTTCCTAGACACATCGCCAAAGGCAAGGGAAGCAAGGGCAAGAATGAATCATTGGGAATTCATCAAGATAAAAAGCTTTTGCACAGCAAAGGAAACAGTCAACAAAACCAAAAGACAACCGACAGAATGGGAGAAGATATTTGCAAATGACATATCAGATAAAGGGCTAGTATCCAAAATCTATAAAGAACTTACCAAACTCAACATCCAAAGAACAAATAATCCAATCAAGAAATGGGCAGAAGACATGAACAGACATTTCTGCAAAGAAGACATCCAAATGGCCAACAGACACATGAAAAAGTGTTCAACATCACTCAACATCAGGGAAATCCAAATCAAAACCTCAATGAGATACCACCTCACACCAGTCAGAATGGCTAAAATTAACAAGTCAGGAAATGACAGATGTTGGCGAGGATGCGGAGAAAGGGGAACCTTCCTACACTGTTGGTGGGAATGCAAGCTGGTGCAGCCACTCTGGAAAACAGTAAGGAGGTTCTTAAAAAGTTGAAAATAGAGCTACCCTATGACCCACCAATTGCACTACTGGGTATTTACCCCAAAGGTACAAATGTAGTGATCTGAAGGGGTACATGCACCCCAATGTTTATAGCAGCAATGTCCTCGATAGCCAAACTATGGAAAGAGCCAAGATGTCCATCAACAGATGAATGGATAAAGAAGATGTATATATATATAGCCACACACACACACACACAGACACACACACACAGACACACACACACACACACACACACACACACACACACACACAGGAATATTATGCAGCCATCAAAAAAACACGAAATCTTGCCATTTGCAATGACATGGATGGAACTAGAGGGTATTATGCTAAATGAAATAAGTCAATCAGAGAAAGATAATTATCACATGATCTCACTGATATGAGGAATTTGAGAAACAAGACAGAGGATCATAGGGGAAGGGAGGGAAAAATGAAACAAAATGAAACCAGAGAGGGAGAGGAACCATAAGAGACTCTTAATCTCAGGAAACAAACTAAGGGTTGCTGGAGTGGAGCTGGGTGGGAGGGATGGGGTGGCTGGGTGATGGACATTGGGGAGGGTATATGCTATGGTGAGTGCTATGAATTGTGTAAGACTGATGAATCACAGACCTGTACTCCTTAAATAATATATGTTAATTAAAAAATTAAAAAAAATCTATGTGGGATGTTAGAGAGTTCTCAGTATACAGGATTGTACCCCACAATACAGTATGTCTGCTATCCCTGGCCCCTGCCAAGTAATTACTAATAGGACCCCCACGCTCTCATGACAACCAGAAATGCTCCCTCCCCCACCACATATTCAAAAACGACTCCTAGGGGTAGCACCATCCCTATTGAGAACAACTGGCTTAGATGAATGAGGCCGGACACTTTGCATTTCAAACAAAATTGAAGTTTGGTTAACAAGAAAAAAGGGGAATAGCTATGGAATAGGTAATTAATAGTGCCTGCAAATAGTAGGAACTGAGTCTTGCTTATTTTTCTGTCTTCTCCAAATTCTTGCACAGTTCCTGATGTGTCGTAAGTTCTCAATGAGCTTTCTTGAATTATTGAAAGAATAATTGGAATATAAGCGATGGAAAATGGAAGCCCGGCACTGTGTGAAGTTTGAATTTAATAAAGGGAAGAATGATCTTCCTTAAGATGGTTAAAGGGCTAACCATTATAAATCTAGGCATGTTAGCAGGAGTCAGGAAGTGAGCTTTGACGTGCTGCTGTCTGTGCCAGGATTTAGAATTTCTGGTCTCCATGTCTCCGACAGGCTCTAGAATGAAGACTAAGAGTTAAATTTATATCAGTGAACCCTGTTCAGCAATGGAAGGTTTAGGGGAAATATTTAAGTTTTCATGTAGGTAGTATATTCAGTCTTTAGAAGAAAAAAGTGACACAATTAAAAATCAGTGGAAGCCTCAGTCCCTAAATCCTACCCCTTCTGTCTTTCAGTGCATTCTCTTTTCATTGTGTCCCTTTCCACTTCACTTAGTCTATTCATTTTGGCATTTCTATCATAGCCTGAGACATTTTTAAACAATAATATTCCAGGAAAAATATTTAGAAATAGAAGCAAAGGATTTTGTTTTGTTTCCTCAAAATGTAAACCTATTATTAGAGAGAAAAAAATTCACAGTAGGAGAAAAGTTGGTTTTGCTTCAGTTTGCTTCCAGATTTAAGTAGAAAAGAATGAAAATGACAGTATAAAGAATTTTATCTCTTTTTATGAAAAAGATAATCTGTAACTATGGATCATGAAGACAATATATGAAAAGCAAGTCTTTCTCAAATAGTGCTCCCAATTTCCTTTGAATATATAACTTTCACTGAATTCAAAGGCATGATACAGCATGGGTTTAAAAATAGTTGTTTAAGATTTTGAAGGGTATAATATTTAATATTTTTATAGTTTGAATTCAAGTAAAGGAACAATGACTTCAGCCTTTGTATAAAAAATAAAGAGTATTTTTAGAAAATGTACAGTTTAAGTTTAGACATTTCAGGTGTCCTGTAATTGTTCAAGAGTGCACTAGATTTTTTTTCTTTTTTGTCAGTTAGGTTATGAGTATTTAAGAATTTTAAACGGAAGAAAATCTTGAGTGTTTTTATAAATGAATTGCATGACTAATGCACCTTTTGTAAGCATGAGTTACTTTTGCCTCAGTGAAAATTCCAAGGAATAACCAGATAGTAATAAGTAGTGGCTTGTTTGAGGATTTTGAGGAACCTTGTATGCAATCCTTGCCCTGATGTGGAATCTGGATGAATTCTCTGTGCTGAGGAGACAGGAGGTAGCGATGATCAGAAATAAAAGAGCTGAGAGATGTCCATCGATAGATGAATGAATAAAGAAGATGTGGTATATACATATATAATGGAATATTACTCCGCCATCAGAAGGGACGAATACTTACCATTTACATCGACGTGGATGGAACTGGAGGGTATTATGCTGAGTGAAATAAGTCAATCAGAGAAAGACAATTATCATATGGTTTCACTCATATGTGAAATAAACAGGGCAGAGGACCATAGGGGAAGGGAGGGAAAACAGAATGGGAAGACATCAGAGAGGGAGAAAAATCATGAGAGACTCTTAACTATAGGAAAAAACAGGGTTGCTAGAGGGGAGGTGTGTGGGGGGATGGGGTAATTGGGTGATGGGTATTAAGTAGGGCAGGTGGTGTGATGAGCACTGGGTGTTGTACTCAACTGATGGATTGTTGAATGCTACATCTGAAACTTGTGATGTCCTGTAAGTTGGCTAATTGAATTTAAATTTAAAAAAAAAGGAAAGAAATTTTCCTTCCTTTTTTCTCCTCCCTCCTTCCCTTCCTCCCCTCTTTTCCTCCCTTCCTTGCTTCCTTCCTTTTCCCGGCTGCTTGAGGGATAGGAAATGTTCTTTGTGTCCCCTATTACAGCACCCTAGGGCATTTTGCTCCATATATGTTGGAGCTTCAACAGTAGATCTCAGTCAGACTCTATTACTGCTGTATCTTCCACTATTTCCCTCCAACTACTTGCCCTTTTCTCCAGAGCCCATGTTTTGTAAAGCCTCTGTGTCTTTGCTTGGGTTGTTCCTGTGTTGGGTTACCTTTTCTTCAGTGCCACTCCCACCTTCTTCACATGCCCTTCAGTACCCTTTAAACCTCTGCTCAAGCATTGGCCTCTTCATCCCCTCCTCCCCTCTGTTCTTGCAGAACCTTGAAACTGCCCTAGTTACAGGGATTTTCACATTCTGTCTTCCTGTTTATATTGGTAGCTCTTTGAGGGTGTGGATATTCTCTCAAACATTTGCGTCATCAGTGCTTAGTAGGTGATTGATAAATTTTTGTTAAATGAATGGAGAGATGAAGTTATGACCCAAACAGGACACTGTTTACAGTTAATAAAGAGGAAATGTTTGAAATGAGTAGTACTACTTGTCTTTGTTGATCCATAAAATTCTTTTCTCCCTTTGCAGACTATAAAGAAAAAATACTACTATAGCTTGCTTAATTTTATTTCACTGAAATGATGGTGTAGGGATATTTGTATTTCTGAGCCAGGGTAGACTAAAGTCTTTCAGATCAGCAGATCCTCCTAGTGATCCCTTAGGGAACTTTGCTTGGGTCAGTGTGGAGCCAGTGCTTTGTGGTAGATTAAAATGACTTCTAATGATTGCGTCATTCATGATTTTATCAAATTCTTTTGTTGGGGGAACTAGTCACATGTTTATCACTAATTGTGAAAAGCTATACATTTTGATTTCCCTAAAATTAGCTGTGAGCTACTAGGACTATTCCCTAGTACTAATACGAAAATATTTGGTGAGTAAATCTGTATTTGTGTTATCAAAATCTTTCTTGATTTTATACACCAAACTATTTCTACTTTTGGCCTATGTCTTTTCACACTGAGGAGGGCTGGTGTGTTTTGATTCTTTCATGCAAATAAACTGGTGCCTTTGATCGTTTTTCTCATTTGAATTGACTCCAAGTCCAGAATGAATTTTTTGGTGTATGGTGACCCTATATGTATGAATCAGGAGAATATTTCCTCAAGCTGTCCTTGATTATATTGGCCTTTATTTGGCTTTATTCTGTCTCTGTATTTCTCTATTTTAATTTTTTTTTAAAGATTTTATTTATTTATTTGACAGAGAGAGAGAGACAGCGAGAACAGGAACACAAGCAGGAGAAGCGGGAGAGGGAGAAGCAGGCTTCCTGCTGAGCAGGGGGCCTGATGCAGGGCTTGATCCCAGGACCCTGGGATCATGACCTGAGCAGAAGGCAGACGCTTAACGACTGAGCCATCCAGGCGCCCCGATTTTAATTTTTATTCTAAATCTCTGTTTCTTGCTAGGAATGGATAAATTATATATTAGATTGCATTATTTGTTTTTAAATTACATATTATAAATTACATATTATTTACAGTGTTTTTCATAAGTGGAATGTGATATAGCAATATTTTCTTCCATTTTTGTTACGTCTCCAACTAGGTACTGTTAGTAATAATTCTTATTTTCTACTGTTTATTAATTAAAACATATCTTAGCTGGGCTAATGTGCCTTCCTAAAAACAATAATAATAAAAGACTCTTGCAGTGTTCCATTGGAAAGATATATAATTACGCATTTTAGCCAAGAATTACATCAGTAATTTTCAGATGTTCTAGGGAAAACCAGGTTTAGAATCAACTAATATTTGTTTAGTGTTTACTTATGTCAAGTGTTTTAGGTGATTTCTCACGTAGTTCTGTGCCTTTGATCTTAGTAAACTTCCTAAAGTACTAATGTTACATTCAGGGAAAAACTGATCCATTGAAAGGTAACAAATCTATCATCTTTAAAATTAAACTACTTTTAAAAATAAGTATTTATTGCATTTGTGGGATTGAAGATAAAGTGTAGTTAAGTTATTAAGAACAACACTCACAGATACTGGTTTATGTTTTAAAGTAATTGCATCATTTTTTAGTGTCAAAATTAATTTAACTGACCATGCTAGCAGAGGCATTAGGAATTATTATCAAAATGGCATGTTTTCTATTAATTCAACTGACATGTATGCAAAAAGATGTAAAGATGTTAGATGCAGACACTTGTTTTCTGAACATATCTTCTAACCAGAATGTAGCCTACAGATGATGTCCCAGTGCTCCTTCTGAAAGCGGTCCCTTCTTCTCTGCCTGTGGAGCCATTACTCAAGTCTGTCTTGAGATGTCATGTCTTCTCTATAGCTTTTCATGATTTCTTTTGTTCTTCTCTGTGTTCCAGTGCTAGTCTATATATGAGACTGTTTGGGTACATATTTTTTGTTATAGTTATTTGCTTCTCAGACTGCATTTGGGTGTCCTTCATTGAATTTCTATTATATGTAAATGCATACAGTTTCCTATAAGAAAACAATTCTTACTCATCCAGGATGTCTGCACTATTTGGTCCAGTTACCTGTTTGATTGTACTTGCTGGTTTATCTGCTACCTAGGAATCACAGCACAGGCCCTGTTTCTGCAAAACAAGGGTATGGACTAGGGATTCCTAAGCTCTCCTGGATCTCCACAATAGTGCCACTATATGATTCTAATCCATCACTAGAAGTGTATTATGAAATAGTTAATATTTAAGGGATGCTTAGAGAATTTTTAATGAGAAGTAGATACTTGTAGTTAGTGTTAATTGATAGAAGTGTTATTAACCTTTTCTTCTTTTTTTTTGAAAGAATGTACTTTGAAGAATAAATTACAATCTGGTGAGATATTTTCATGGTTTAATAAAATTTAGCTTTTAAAAACAAGCATCAGTAGGGGCGCCTGGGTGGCTCAGTCGTTAAGCGTCTGCCTTCGGCTCAGGTCATGATCCCAGGGTCCTGGGATCGAGTCCCACATCGGGCTCCCTGCTCGGCGGGAAGCCTGCTTCTCCCTCTCCCTCTCCCCCTGCTTGTGTTCCTGCTCTCGCTATCTCTCTCTCTGTCAAATAAATAAATAAAATCTTAAAAAAAAAAACAAAAACAAGTATCAGTAATGTTGACTATAGAAACCAAGAACCTTGCATATAGTTACAATAAAAAGGAGAACAACATCAATGTACAGTTTTCATAATTTTTCAAAATATTTTAAATATGAGAGTAAGTTCTTATTCCTTCAGTTTCTTTGTAAAGGAGGCAAGACAAGTACTCTAAGATCTAGAGAGATTAAGGGCTCATTCATTCCTTAAATGAAAATATACTGAGCATTTACACATGGGTACAATGATTGAAGGTACAATGATGAATAATTTACCCTACTTGACTTCAAGAGTAGGAGAGACAAATTCATAAACAAATATATTAGTTGATAATATTGTCAATTATGGTAGAAGCATGGAAAATGGTGCACATAACTCTGGAGTGGTGTTTGATGAGACTCCACAGAAGAGGTGATTTTTAAAGGATTTTCATTAAAGAATGAGTGGAGATTTGCCAGAAGAAGAGGAATAAGGTGAGGAGAAAGGTCTTGCAGGAAAAAAGAAGGAAAATATGTAGAGATCCAGAGTTATGAAAGAGCCTGGGTATTGGAAGAACAGTGTCAAGTTCAGTGCAGCTAGAGCATTACTGTCCAATATAAATATAAATATGTAAGTTAAAAATTTCAAATTTCATATTGAAACATAAACAGGTGAATAATAATATATTTTATTTAACCTAATACATCTGAAATATTTATTTTTTTTCATACTTAACTATGAAGTATTCGATTTTAAAGATTAAATCAGGTCTGTATTTTACACTTAGAAAACATCTCAATTTGGGCTAGCCACAGTATCTAGAAGCTTCCCTAAGATTTTGTGTGTGTGTGTGTGTGTGTGTGTGTGTGTTTGTGTGTGTGTTTAAGAGAGAAAGGAAAAGGGTAAGGGAGAAAGACAGAATGAGAAAAAGAATGAAAACCTTTGTGGGGTTCCTGGGTGGCTCAGTTGGTTAAGCATCTGACTCTTGATTTCAGGTCAGGTCATTATCTCAGGGTTCTGAGATCAAGCCTGGTGTTGGGCTCTGTGCTGAGTATGGAGCCTTCTTAAGATTCTCCCTCTCTCCCCGCTCTTGTGCTCTCTCTCCCTTTCTCTCTCAAAACAAAACAAAAACTGAAAAAAGAATGAAAACATTTGTGTGCTCTAGAGGGGGAAATGGAGAGATGAGGCTGTGGTTGTTGTTGGAGCATATTTTGAAAGGCCTTGTATACTGGCTGAATTTGGAATTTATCCCTATAATATAGTAGCTTATGACTGTGATTCTCAAATTATCTTTGGTGAAAGGCCAGTTTTTAAAATTTCAAATTTGTTGCAGACTGATACTTTTGCAAAATAGAACAGCAGTGAATTAGAAAAATGAAATAAAAGACATACAAAGAGAAGCACCATTTTTTAATCATTAGATTTGACAAATGTACAATTATTTAGTTAGTTGTTTATAAAGATGTCTAAATTAATGCTATCCAATAGAACTTTTTATGATGATGGAAATGTTATGTCTGTGTTGCCCAATATGGTAGCCACTAGCCACATGTGGGTATTAAGCATTTGAAATGGGGCTAGTATGACTGAAAAACTAAACATTTTATTTAGTTTAAATCAATTTAAATTGAAATAACTACATGAGGCTATTGTCTACTTTGTTGCACAGCACTGGATAGGTTTACTCGTAACTTCTGTATCTCCTGTGGACTGCTGAAAACTAGCTGTGGACGGGCCTTGGTCCTCAGACCATACTTTAAGTAGCATTGTTTAGAGTATGGACTGTAGAGTGAGAAAGCCTTTGTGTGTCTATGGCAAGTCACTTAATTCTCTTGCTACTCCAGGATCCTCATTTATAAAACAAA
The DNA here is from genome assembly GCF_004348235.1 of Phoca vitulina. Classification (NCBI taxonomy): domain Eukaryota; kingdom Metazoa; phylum Chordata; class Mammalia; order Carnivora; family Phocidae; genus Phoca; species Phoca vitulina. The sequence continues at coordinate 43,029,001 of NW_022589728.1, forward strand.
AGTTACTACTTTTTGAAGAAACTAACTCATAGAGTTGTTGTGAGGATTAAATGTGTAGCAGGTGGAATTAGGGAAAGCACCAAGAAAAGATGATATTTGTAGGGGCCTCAATGGATGAGTTCAATAGACAGAGAGGAAAGAGCCTATTAGGTACAAGGAACTCTAAAACCCATTTGGATAATATTCTATTTAGAGGGAGGGGCAGCAGACAGTATGGTTTTAACCCTGTCACTGCTACCACACTGCTAACACTCTCTCTCTTTCCTAGTTGTCTTATTTTAACCTTTTAGCCTAGCTTAAACTGGATCACTAGGTAACATGTGATTCTGTGGTTTTAGTAAATACTGCCTATTCAGCCAATCGTTGTCTCTTTATACTTCTTCATTCCTGGGAGTTATGGTGCCTGAAGTTGATGGTTGAAGTTGGGCAGTGGTTGAGAAGGGAAGGGGACTCCTGTTTGAAAAGCAGTCCCTGGGTTATGGCAGATAGCTGTGAGATTCTTACCCCTAAAACATGTTTCTTACTTATATAGATTATTTTAGGAAGAAAACCAACTGGAAGAATCAATGAAGTTCCTTCTTTTCATATCTGTTGGTGTTGTTCACCTTTTCTCCCTGAACTCTGGGAAAGCAATATATAAGAATGACATCTCTCAGAGGACTTTTCAAGAAGTAAAAGAAGAAATAGCCCACTATGGAGATGTTGCTAAAGCAATCATCAACCTTGCTGTTTATGGTAGAGCCCGGAACAGATCCTATGAGCGATTGGCACTTCTGGTTGATACTGTTGGACCCAGACCAAGTGGCTCCAAGAGCCTGGAGAAAGCCATCCAAATCATGTACCAGAACCTGCGGGAAGATGGGCTGGAGAATGTCCACTTGGAGCCGGTCAAAATACCCCACTGGGAAAGGGGAGAAGAATCTGCTGTGATGCTGGAGCCAAGGATTCACAAGATAGCTATTTTGGGTCTTGGCAGCAGCATTGGGACTCCCCCAGAAGGTATCTTTTGTCTTTTCAAGTCAATTTGCTGTGTACGGTGTTAAACTAGTGTCATGGGACATAGTTGATTACAGTATGCATGATTCATATTATAATTTAGGTGATAAGAAGGATGATAGAATCATTTCTCATTCCATTGGCTTAATGAGTTTTCGACTCTTATATTTGTTTTTCTTCCTTTTTCCTTTCCTCCCTTTCTTTCTTCTATTTCTTTCTGAAAGGAAGTTTATTGGGTAGTGTCACTTTTTAAATGAAGATCTACAACAATTGATCCATGATATTTATCAGCCCTATCACTTAGTAACTTGTAGCTAGTATAACATTAGTTTCATTCTGTGGAGCATTGAGATAAATGTGTATAGGATGGAAAAACTATAATTTCCTCCAAGCAGCCTCAATGTACAGAAATTTTTAGAATTAATGAAATGGGGAACAGATCTTTACACATGGAATTGATTTGGGTTAATTATTTTTATAGAACCAGAGGCCTCAAATGCAAGGAATTATCCAGCGTGAATTTCTACCTTAACTTATCAGCTCCCTAGTTCAGCTTCATCAGACAATATAAATGACTAGATCAGGGATATATAACTGGTCACTAGTGAGCTGTGAATCAGTCTTGGACTATTCATGGACTATTTTCCTATGGACTGTTCATATATTCATGGACTATTTTCCCATGGCAGAGAAACTATTTTATAGAAGCTAATACTGCATGGAGCACTAAATGTTATGCACAAACAATGAATCATGGAACACTACATCAAAAACTAATGATGTAATGTATGGTGATTAACATAACAATAAAAAGTTTAAAAAAAAAGAAGCTAGTTGACATTCTCTAAAAAGTTTATAGAAAGTTCTGACCTTCTCTAATGCCAAAAGAAAGACCCAGTATAGAAGTAGATGGTCAGTTTTTTTAAAAAAAATCTTTTTTGAGGTATAATTCACATACCATAATATTCACTCATTTAAAATTTACAATTCAGTGGTTTTTAGTATATTCACAGAATTGTGCCTCTACTGCTACGATCTAATTGTAGAACATTTTCATTGCCCTAAAAAGAAACTTCATACTCCTTAATAATTCCTTTGTATCTCTCCTGTACCTCCCTCCTAAGCCCAAGGCAACCACTAATTTTCTTTCTATCTTTATGGATTTGCCTATTCTAAATATTTCACATGAACAGAATAATATACTGTGTGGTCTTTTGTGACTGGCTTTTTTCATGTAGTGTAATGTTTTCCAGGTTTATCCATGTTGTAGCATGAATCAATACTTAATTCATTTTTATTATTGAATAGTATTCCATTTTATGAATTTACCACATTTTATCTATCCATCAGTTGATGGACATTTGTTTTTTCTTATCTTTTGCTATTGTGAATAACACTGCTAAAAACCTTCATGCATAAGTTTTTGTATGGATGTATGTTTTCATTTCTCTTGGGTATATACCAATGAGTGGAATTGCTGGGTCATACAGTAACTCTATGATTAACTTTTTGAGGAACTGCCATACTCTTTTCCAAAGTGACTGTACCACTTTACATTTCCATGAATGTATTCCAATTTTTACACATATTTCTCAGTATTTGTTATTGTCTGTCCTTTTGGTTATGGCTATCCTGGTGGGTATGAAGGGATATCTCATTGTGGTTATGATTTCCATTTCCTTAATGATTAATGATGTTGAGCATCTTTCCATGTTCTTATTGGCCAGTTGTGTATCTTCTTTGGAGAAATATTCAAATCCTTTGCCCAATTTTTAATTATGCTATTATTATTGAGTTGTAAAATATCTTTATGTACTCTGGATACAAGTCTCTTATTAGATGTATGATTTATTAATATTCTCTCCCATTCTGTGGATTCTCCTTTCACTTTATTGATGGTAGTATTGCTGCAGGAAAGTTTTTACTTTGATCTAGCACAACCTATCTAAATTTTTTTTGTTGTTGCTTGTGCTTTTCGTGTTATATCTAAGAAACCTTTGCCTAAACCAAAACCTTTGCCTAAATCTCTGCCTAAACCTTTGCTTTTCATGTTATATCTAAGAAACCTTTGCCTAAACAAAGATTTATTCCTTTATTTTCTTCTAAGAGTTTTATAGTTTTAGCTCTTACAGTTAGATCTGTGAATTAATTTTCATATATGGTCAGATAATCCAATCTTCATCCTTTTGCATGTGGTCATTCAGTTGTCTCAGCATCATCTATTGAAAAGACTATTCTTTCCTCATTGAATTGGGTGTATTACGTTAATGGATTTTCAGATTTTAAACCAACTTTGCATTCCTGGGATAAATTCCACTTGGTTATAACATAAATTTTTTTTATATATTACTGAATTCATTTTGCCACTATTATGTAGAGTAGTTTTACATCTATACTCAGAAGGGATATTGTTCTGTAGTTTTATTTTGTGTGTGTGTGTGATGACATCATCTGGTTTGGTATCAGGGTAATTCTATACTCAAATAATTGGTTGGAAAGTACTGCCTGGTATTTTATTCTTTGGAAGAGTTTGTGACAGTTTGGTATTAATTCTTTAAGTTTTTGGTAGAATGCGCAAGCTATCTGGTCCTGGGATTTTCTTTGCGGGAAGATTGTTAATTATTAATTTAATATCTTTCCTTGTTATAGATCTATTCATATTTTCTATTCTCAAGTCAGTTTTAGTAGTTTGTGTCTTTCTAGGAATTTATTCATTTTGCCTAAATTGTGTAGTTTGTTGGCATATGGTTATTTACAGTATTTCCTTATAAGTATTTTTATTTTTGTGAGGACAAGGATCGAAATTACTGTTTGGTGTCACTTGTTTTCAGCCTGAAGAATTCCCTTCATTTTTTTTTTTTTCAAAGCAGGTCTGTTAGCAGAAAATTCTCCAACCTTTCATCCATTCTTATTTATTTATTTAATTTTCATTTTTGAAACATAGTTCTACTGGATATAAGATTCTTGGTTAACAATTTTTTACTTTCAGCACTTTGAATTTGTCATCCATTGTCCTTTGGTCTCTGCTGCTTCTGATGAGAAGTCCCTTGTTAATATTATTGGGATTCCCTTGTATGTGATGAGTCATTTTGCTCTTACTGATTTTCTTTTTATTTGTGGTTTTCATAATTTTGATTCTGATGTACCTAGGTGTCGATGTCTTTGCTTTTTTCTTGCTTGGAGGTTATTGAGCTTCATGGATGTATCTAGTGTTTTTTATCAATTTGGGAAGTTTTCAACTATTATTTCTATGAAGATTTTTCTACCCTTTTTTGCTCTTCTGGGCCTTCCACCGTGAGTATGTAGGTGCAATTAATGGTGTTCCACATTATTCTGAGGTTCTGCTCATTTTTCTTCCCCTTTTTTCTCTCTATTCTTTATGTTATATAACCTGTATCAATCTATCATCAAGTTCACGGATTCTTTCTTTTGCTAGTTTAAATATATGGTTGAGTCCTTTACTGATTTTTTCTTTTCAGTTATTATAATTTTCAGCTCCAGAATTTTTTTCCTGCAATTTTTATCTCTTTATTGGTATTCTTTATTTGCTAAGACATTGTCATCATACTTTTCTTTAATTCTTTAAGTATGGTTTCCTTTAGTTCCTTGAACATATTAATAAAAGCTGCTTTGAAGTCTTTTCCTCATATATCCTACAACAGAGCCCCCTCAAAGGCAGTTTCTAAGGCCTGATTTTTATCCTATGTATTGGTCACACTTTTGTATTCCTTTTCATGTCTCATCATTTTTTTTTGTTGAAAACTAAACATTTAAAATAATATATTCTAGCAACTCTCGATACTGATTCTCCCTTTCCCTCTCCTGCCTGCTGAAAGTTGATGTTGTTTTTGTTGTTTGCTTTGCCCTTTATTTGTTTAATGATTTGGTTGTACTAACTCTGTGAAGTCTGTTTCTCTCACAGTGTACAGATTCTAATGTCCCTGTTTAGAGTGCTTTTTTTCCCTCCTTTTTTAACTTTTAGTATGGCTCACTAGGAGTCAGCCCTGGATCCCCATAAACTAATTATTGGTTAAAGGTTGTGCACAGATCTCATTAGTCGGTTATATTTTTCCCCTTTACTGTTGGATGTACACATGGCTAGGGGGCTGTTATTAAAACTTAAAGAGTTTATGTTTTTGCCCCAAGTTCAGCTACAGCCTAGTAACTTGGAAGTTCTTTCTACCATCAACCTTGAGAGGGTACAGCCTAGGGCATGTACATACTCTTCCAACTTGCTAGGATCCAAGTGATTTTATTACTATCTTGTTTAACAATATTTTCCTCCGTATCAGAATAACTTATTTTTCAGATTGCATTTGGTCAGTTTGTGCGTAAGCCTCTTATGCCAGTGAAGCTTCTGCCCTTTGTTGATGGATCTGTGTGCAGCTTGGGAAGGGTTTTCAATCTGACCTATGTCCTGTTTTAATTGTTCCTGAATAGGAATATGTGCGTAGCTTTTCCAGTCACCAGGGTTTACTGTGATCCCAAGAGGGCTTTTCTTGGTTGTTTCTTTTCTTGATTCTTTCTGTTAAACTTTGGATTGCTCTGCCATTTTGCTTGGTACTAGCAGTATCATGAAGCTTCTAGTGCTTCTTTAATTGTCTTCCACCAAGCTCTCCATTGTTTTCAACAACACCCTTAGGCATGGAATTCTCTGTGTTCTGCTCCAGATATAGTCACTATCCTGGGTAAGAACTGCAAAGCTCTTCCTTTTGTTTGCTTGCCTCTTTGCTAGGAGAACCTTGCTACTTCCCAGGAATGAGGCACAGTGATAATGGCCTTTTTCTCCCAGAGTGATATCCTTAGCAGGTGCTAGAAGGGGAGGGTGGTAGCTCCTGGTCTTCTCAGCTTGCCTCTCCCAGCGTGGGACCTCTGCCTATGAGTAAGCTGATAGACAGAGGTGATCAGGATCCAAGTACTATTGGTGGCTATACTTAAGGTAGGATTTCTACCATATGAGTTGGGGCTGGGTAGAGGAATAGGGCCTCAGCCTTTTTGGAGTGGAGTGCCCATAATAGTGTTTTTGTAACATGGAGCTGGGGATGGGAGAAGGAAGCAGGCCACAGCCCAAATGCTATAGACTCTCATTATTCTCAGATTTAGTAGTTTTTCTTGAATGAATGTTTCTCCATTTGCTTTAGACCCTTAAGACAATTTTGAAAGACTTTAAGTGATTTTTTCAAAAATGATTTTTCTCAGTTAAATGTTTTGTAGAGGACAGATCTGCGAAGTTTCTCACTCCACCATTCTGAAAGTAACACTGGGATAGTCTGTTTTGATTTCTCTGAGGCTGCATGAATAGGTGACCTCTGAGGTTTTAGGGGAACCCCTCAGCTTGGATTCTGGTTGACACTATAGAGTTTTGTTTAGTTGCCTCTGTTATGCAATAACCTGTGTTAGGCACCAGATTATGTATAACTTCTTTTTCCTTTTTAAGTCTTTCCAACTATCTTAAAAGGTCTAGCTTTTTTTTCTACAGATGAGAAAACCAGACTCCAAGAGGTGAGATAGTTTGCCTATGGTCATACAACCAGTGAGAGGCCAACTGTCAAACTCCAGAGTCTGTGCTTTTAGTTGTTAGACTATATTGCCTCACATACAGATACTTTAACGTTATTTTCATTTATATAAGGTTTCCCTTTTTAGCCATCTGACTGAAACAGATCTGTCTCAAAAGCTGCTGATACCCGTACGGTGGCAGCAGAATATATTGGTGTCTGCACCTTCTTTCTGGACATGTTTTCTCATTCCTCTTTCTTTCTTATCCTCATTTCTCATTCTGTGGCTGGGCCTGATCTTCCTTGGCTATCTGCCTGGTATTGAAAACTAAGCCAAGTTACTGATTGCTCCTGGGGCCTTCAAAACCCAGGGGAAGTGATTTTCCTCACTAGAATCTATTGTAGTGTTCCAAGACTCACTTTCACCCCACTCCTTATTCCATGGGGCTCAGAGTAGATAAACAGTTGTCTGGCAACTGGGCTATTTTGAGCTCTGAGGACACTGGAGAGTTAGACTGAACCAGGTATGGAAAAATTCCCACAGGAGATAGTGTGAAGTCAACATAAAGGGACCTCCATTTGCAGGTAGTGTGGTGCAGAACTCATCTCTTAGGAAACCCATGTTGTGTCCTTGGTTTAGCCACCTACTAGTTGTGTGACCTTGGTCCAGTCTTTTAATCTCTATGGACTTTAATTTTGTCACCTGTAAAATGAGAGATGGCTGACATTTGAATCTGTAAGTTCTCTTCCAGATTGAAAAGGTTGTGATTTTTATGAGAATCCACAAGGGATCAGTGAAGCTAAAGTTCATGAGAGCAGGGGTTCTCCCAGGCATATGCTATGGAGCAGATTCCTTATATAACCAGAGTTGATTTTTTTTAACCATCCAATTCCAGAGTTCAGTATTACAGTGTTTGTTAGTTTATTTGCGTTTCAGGGTTAGGGCTCTCTGAGTTATCTATGGAGAATTGGAAGAAGACAGATGCAAGTTGGCCAAGTAAGATGAAGATGCTGAGCAAAACTTAGAAGTAAGACAGGGCAAAAGTATAATTTCAAATCAACCCCGAGATAGCATAGCAGACATAAGATTTAAATGGACTGGGTGAAAGAATGAGAACCAGCAGCCAAATCCAAGAAAGGCTGATAAATGGGCAAGAAAGAGGAACTTGGGCAGAGTGTTGTTAACCCTTCCTCAGTAGACATAACTTGGTAGGTCTTATTATATAGTCTCTGAACCCCAAACAGCAGATCATTGAGTACTTATTAGTCCTCTGTGGAGACTGGCATCTCTATAGAGGTATTGGGCTTTCCCAAAATATTTTTTGTTGCAAATTGTATTGGGAGCTCCTGGGAGTCCTGAAAAGCTGGGCTGAATCTTATCCATCTCTCTACCCTCAGCACCATACTTAGTGCTTATTAGCTGTTCATTCAATGTTTGAGGAACAGTGAATTATTTTAGGTAGGTCTTTCCTTAGAATGTTAGTCACTTGTAATAATAAAAAAATAGTGGTTCCTTCTGCCTATTGATGATGTTGTTGACCCATCATAATTTGCTTAGATTTTTCTGATTATAAAATCAGTACTTGCTCATTGTAGAAAACATGTACATAAATATAAAAGTAATAAAAATTGTCTGTGATCTTTTCTACCAGAATCATTGCTAACATTTTAATTTTTCTCTCTAATTTTTCCATATGCATATATATTTTTGTTTTATTTTATTTATTTTTTTAAAAGATTTATTTATTTATGTTAGAGAGAGAGAGAGAGTGTGTCTTTGTGCACATGTGAGCAGGAGGGGGCAGAGGGAGAGGGAGAGGAAGAGATCTCAAGCAGACTCTCTGATGAGCATGGAACTAATGCGAGCTCGGTCTCATGACCCTGAGATTGTGACCTGAGTCAAAACCAAGAGTCAGATGCTTAACCGACTGAGCCATCCAGGCACCCCATATTTTTGTTTTATAAATTTGAGATGAAACTGTATATATTTGTGTCCTTTTATGCCTATATCATGGACATTTACCACATACTAATAAATATCCTTTGGAATAAATTTTAATAGTTACAAAATACAAATATACAATAAATAACATAACCAAAACCTCTTTTTGGAATCTTGGTTATTTCTTTCTTCCTTTTTTTCTATTGTTTCAAATAACATAGCTATACAAATCCTTTAATAGAGAAGTAAGGATAGATTTTTAAAGGAGAGATTTTTATGTTTTTGATGAATATCATAAAGAGGAATGATTGGGATATTCTAGGGAGTCTTAAGAGGGTGGCAAAAAATGACTTTGAAACTGCTCCTATAGATATAAAAAATGGAAATAAAATTCTTAGAAGCCATTTTTTCTGTCCAAATATTTTTAATTATGTAAAATGTTAATATAATAGAATTTATATATCATTATAATATAAATTTATGATACAATGTAAATAGTATATTTAATTATTCAAAATTTTAATATAAATACTGATATTTTTAGGCTCTTGATATATTTGTTAAATTGTTTTCCAGAAAATTGTACTCATCTACTCTCCTGTCAGTTCATCTGTTTTTTTTTTTTTAAGATTTTATTTATTTCTTTGACAAAGAGAGTGGGAACACAAGCAGGGGAGTGGGAGAGGGAGAAGCAGGCTTCCTGCCGAGCGGGAAGCCCGATGTGGGACTCGATGTGGGACTCAATCCCAGGACCCTGGGATCATGACCTGAGCCGAAGGCAGACGCTTAACAACAGAGCCACCCAGGCACCCTGTCAGCAATTCATCTTAATATCCTAATTCCTGTGCCTTCATATGCATTAGGTAATTTTTTCTAATCTTTGCCATTTTGATTGGCTTAAAATGGTATTTCACTATTATTTAATTTTGTACTTCTTTGCTTATTGGTGAAACTAATATTTTCATTTATTTATTGGTTACTTGTATTTTTCTTCTTTAAATTATCTGTGAATATCCCTTGCCTACTTTTCTGTTGGTACTTTAAAGATTTTCTAATTGATGTATAGGAACTCATTATATAATAAAGATTTAAATTCTTTGTTGTCACCTGATTCAAATTGATTTTTTGAAGCTGTTGAAACAATTTGTATAGATTCATTATCTCCTTTTTCATTTCTTCTTAAGAACTTATTTATTTCTCATTTTTGAAGAAGGCTGGCTGTCCCTTCAGCCAGCCCTAGTTAAAAGACTGTAAAACAGCAGAATTGACTAATTTATGCTCCCTTTGCCCTATCAGAGTGCTCCAAGAAACTGAGTTCTTTAGCTCAGTCTACACAGACTTTGGAACATCAACCTCCTGGTTTGCAGACTGGTGGGTGACTTGCTCTTGAAACGCTTAAGAAACTTAAGAATGCAGTCAACCCAGACTTAGATTTTGGGCTGAGTGTGCTGATTGGTACTTCTGCTGGGTCATGTCAAAGTATGTGTACCTCATGACTTCATGGAGATGATTTAGGATTGGGAGGAAGAGAGGTAGAGATAACACTACACTGGGCTTAATGTATAGAATTGACTAGCAGTTAATGTTTAGTTGTGGAACTACTCTAACTGGGTTTAAATTTAAAGCACATATGGGTATATTATAGGATTTTAAATTGTTTTCAGAATTATTGGGAAAGCTCATAATGCAGACTTGCTCATAACTTGAGCTTTTCAGGAGTGAATTTGAGAACCATTCTGTAGAACCAGACTACCAAGACGCTATTGCTTTTCTTAGATTAAGCAATGGCTTTTATCAGAAAGTTGCTGTAGGAAATCCAGACATTATTACAATTGTGCTTGCCTCTGAAATAGTAGAAGCAGTAGAAAGAAGCCTCCACCTAATTCTGCCTTCCAGATCTTGTTCAAGCGCATAAAATTGGTGACACTTAAATTACTTCTAGAACCCTAGGTGTAGGAAGAAATTTAGATTTTTAGGTTTCTAGTCTTTATATGTAGAAAAACCCATTTAAAGGAAGTTGGAGGGACACCTGCGTGGCTCAGTGGATTAAGCACCTGCCTTTGGCTCAGGTCATGATTTCAGGGTTCTGGGATCGAGTTCTTTATCAGGCTCCTTGCTCAGGGGGGAGCCTGCTTCTCCCTCTGCCTGCCGCTCCCCCTGTTTGTGCTCTCTCTCTCTCTGACAAAGAAATAAAATCTTTAAAAAAAATTTTAAAAAACTTCTTTATAAAAATAAAATAAATAAATAAATAAAGTTGGAATGTCTGTTGAATGCCAATTGTCCATATCTAACACGATGCCCATTTCATTATGCCTCTTTGGTAACAATATGATATGAATTTTTTTTGCATAAATAAATAAACAAGTAAAAAAAAAGATACCCATTGATTATATGCGTATCTTAATAACATAATAACCATCAATAGCAATTTGGTCCTCAGTAGCAAATGAATTGTAGTGGCTTTAAAAGGACTAAAAAGATTATAAGGAGAGTAATTATGAAAAAATGTAGGGGGCATATATCCCTGGGCATGCTGATGGATTGAAGAGAAATGTTCTAGGCTGATTGTCAAGTTTGCCATATAAATTAAAGTGGGTTCTCTCCGTCATCTTTTCTACTGTTCCCTTTTGGATGCTTCTCTTTCCTAGGCCTCATCTTAAATGTTGGTGTTTTTCAAAAGTTTCTGCCTATAAATATTGTCTTTAAGTAATATGATCCAGTCCCATGGGTTTAGGTACCACCTATATACTTATGACTTTTAACTGTACATATATGTGCTTGATGTCTATCTGCAGTTCCAACAACTACTGGATGTTCTACAAGTCCCACAAACTCATCATCCTATCACCCTTTGTTTCTCATATTTGTTAATGATGTTATCATACACCCAGGCAGCCATGCTTGGAGCTTAAATCTAATGTCTGAGATGGTATCTTGCTTTCATGTTTTTATTCTCTGCCTGGAATGCCCATATTTAAGGATTCAGCTCAAATGCCTCTTCTATGGAGACTTCTTCTATGCTTGCTCATCCCCAAACAAGTATTGACCTCTTTCTCCCTTCTGTTTTTCCTGTACCCTATATATGCTTATATCATAAGCATTTCTCTGCTAGATAATAAGCCTCTTAGAGTTAGAGATCCTAGTTTCAGTGGTTCTCAACTGGGGGCAATTTTCCTCCCCAGGGGAAATTTGGCAATATCTGGACACATTTTTGATAGTTGTGACTGAGACAGGGTACTGCTTCCCTTCAATGGGTAGAGGCCAGGAATATTGCCAAACATCCCATAATGTACAGAAGAGGCCTCTTTTCCCCCTCAACAAATAGTTATCCATTCCAAAGTGCCAGTAGTGCTGAAATTGAGAAACTTTGCCCTACTCCTTAGCATGATGTCTCATGCACAGAAAAGCTTCAAGAACCATTAGTTGAATGAATTAAGTCTTTCCATTTATCTTGTTCCAACATTTAGTTGGTCACCAAGTCTTAAATGACTCCTTTTTTCCATCCTCACTGTAGCATCAGAGTTCAGGACCTAACATCTCCTGACTAGTGTTATAATCATCTCCTAATTGATTCTCCTGACCCCAGTCTCATTTTGATCCATTTCAATACCACTGCTTCAGTTGTCTTTGTAAAATATGGATCTCATTATACCACTCCCTTGCTTAAACTCTTCATTTTTCAGGGTATAGTTCAAATTCTTACAACCTTTTAAAAAGCGACCCCAAGCTGTGTTTCTAGGCGTATGTCAAGTCTGTTCCTCTGTAGCCACACCCCTTATGCTTCAGCTACCTGGGCCTAACTGCTCTCACCTTGACATGTTCATACCAGTTTGCCTCAAAAGCTGCTTCTGGATCTCTGGCTAACCTAACCTTCGCCCTAACCCTAATCCTAACTCAACCCAACCCAACCCTTCTCTGCTTGGAGAATTCCTACTCATTTTAAAGAATCATTTAAAATGGATCTTTTCTTTAAGTCTTTCTTGAATCCAAACCTAGTAAACTTAATTGTTCTTTCATCTCTATTCTCTTAGGACTTTGCCTATAGTATGCAATAATCACAATTTATTGAAGTCAATTGTTTACATGGTCCTCTCTGCTGAGAAACTATGACCTCCTCCAGGGTGAAAGCTCCATCTTATCTTGGTATCTCCTTTAGCACTAGTCTTAGTGCCTGGTATGTAATAGATGCATATTAAATACCCATTGATCTGATGTGAGAAATGTCACACATTTAAAAGAGATATTAAAAACTCATTCATACTCAAACAAGTTTCTTTTAACCCTGTGTGACTTCCGTATGTCCTTTATGTCCTGTCATATCCAAATAGCAGTAAGTTTTGGTGTGCATCTAAAGTAAAGGCACATAGCAAAGAGAAAGATAAATGAACATCAATCAAATCATGATTAGGTTGTTTGCCACAGTCTATTCTTTCTGAAAATTTAAGCAGCATGGACTGGAAAATCTGGAAAGGTGCAGTTTAAGCATATTCCAAACTCTTATTGTATTCATCTCATAGGAACTTAAAATAGCCTTCCTGCACACTCCTAGCACATCTACCAAGGGAAGACATTCCAAAGCCAATAGTTTCGATCCATTTCTTAGTGAGGTGCTAGCTAATTTGTGCACAAGGCCCCATCATCAGATAATTGGTTATTTGCCTCTGTCCTCTTCTTCTCCTTTGGTCTCATCAGGGAAATAGCACTTCCAGTTTTTTTTGTTTTTTTGTTTTTTTCAGGGCTTAATCTTTGTCTGATATCTAATCACAGTGTGAGCAAAAGTGTTCTAGAGAGCCTGTATCCACAGGTGACTCTTGGAATTTGCAGGTATGAGATCAGCTGAAGGATCCAATTCCAAAGTGTCAGAGGTTACAGATTTTCTCTCTGCACCAAGACGGGAGTAGGAATGAGGAGGAAGGGGCAAAGGGACTCACATTTATTGAATGCCTTTTATACACTAGTCATTGTACAGATTCTTTTACTTATACATTGTCTTTTGGGCTAGATATTGTTCACATGTTACAGATGACAGGCTCTGGGAAGTTTAGCACTTTGTTTGAGATCACACAGCTAATATGTGACAGTCTTGCCCCAAGTCATGCCTTCCCTAAAGACTTTCCTCTTCACCTTGCCTCATGGTGGATATTTCTGCCCACATCTCTCAAGTACTTCTGTTTTCCTCTTAGCTGTTTCCTTAAAAATGGGACTTACACATCTATCTCCTATGTGCCTTCACACTCTCACACAAACACAACTTAAGAAGCACAAACCATAAAACAAAAACATTACTGAATTTGATTGCATCAAAATTAAGAATTTCTACAATGAAGGATACCATGATGAAAGATGACAAAATGGGAGACGATCTTAACACTGTCTAAAGTTGTTATGAGATTAATATGTACGCTATGAACTATTGGAAATCAACAATAAAAAGGCAGTAACCCTAGTAGAAAAATGGACAAAAGTTCTAACTAAACAATTTAAAGAAGAGGATCCCTAAAAGCTAACACGTATATAGAGAGAGCTCAACTCATTAGTAATCAGAACAAAGCAAATTTAAAAAAATAATGAAATAATTTTATGGCAGAGATGTAAAGTTGGTGGGGTTGTGAGGACATAGGAACCCTCATGCACTGATTGGTGGACATGGAGCATGGTGCCACCTTTTTGGAGAACATACTGGTAGTATTTAGCCAACTTAAATATATTTTTGTACTCAATGACCCAGCAATTCACTTCCTTGGTATATTTCCCAAAGAAATTGTCAGTGAGTTACCTCAGGGTGCATATATAAGGATAATTATGATCGTCTTATTTGTGGGGGTAGGGTCCATTTGGAGGTCCCTCACTAGGAGAGTAGACATGTAAGATGCGGTGGGTGCCTCCCAGGGAATGTTTTACAGAAGTCAGAATCAACAGACTAATGTATGAATAGCAACATAGATGGATCTTACATACATAAAGCTGAGTAAAAATAATAAAAAATAGAATGAAATACATAATACATTTGCATACATATATAAATACAATTTTGCATGCACAGAGAATAATATTTCACATCTAATAAGAAGACATATAAACAAAAAACATCTTAGAATGGTTGTCCCCTTAGAACATGGGGCAGAGGTGGGAATGAGGAGTGGGGTTAAAAGAGAATAAGTTTTAAAAACAAGCAAATAAAAGAGATTTGCCTTGAATAGGCCAGTGATGATGGTATACTCTGAATTAAGGAGTGTAATTAACCCAGCACTCTTCATTTGATATTAAAAACAAAAATCCACTTGCTGTTTGAGGCATGAAGTTAAGGTAGGTATGTGGATAATTTGTCATTTTCTCCAGGAGAAAAGAAAGCTGCTTCTATTTTACTTTTTAAACATTATCTGGTTCCTTCTTCCCCCATGATCTTATGACATTCACTCAGATTTATGCTTAATGTGAAATCTTGACTTTTTACTTAGTGTTTTTAGTTTTCATATATTTATCTTTGTCATTGTTGTTTTCTTAGTTTCAAAGCTTCTGGAGGCCGGCTGATGTCTCTTTTCGTTTGCTTTGTAGAGCCTTTAGTCGGACCCTTAGATCACATTAGTGATATTCCCAATGTTTAATGTTATGAAAAATCTTCCAGGAAGAGGTTTTCTTTTGAGATTTTGAAAGTATGGACGATGTGCTCTCTAGACTTACTGCTGAAATAATGTGGGTTGATAGGACCCAGGTGTCCTTTCTAATAGACATCCTTATCCAGCTCACATTTCATCCTTTTCTTTAGCAAATCTCTCTGATTCCTTTTTCCTAACAGAAACTATCACTGGTTAATCACTATAGGTTTTTGATAACTGATGTTGTGGGTGAATTTAAGAAATGTGTTCAGTAATCAGAAGTTATAATTAGCATTGAACTTAATCATGTAGAACCAGGAAATTTAGGTATTTCTTCTTCATAGTTGGGATTCTCTATGTCTCTCCTTTTACTGTTTCTATTTATGTCTCTGTTATTTACTCTGCTTGTCTCTCTGTCTCTTTCTCTGTACTTCTCTCTACTAACCATCTCTGTCTTTCTTTCTGTTCCCTTCTTTATCTCACTCTCTTCTCCCTGTCTCTTTCTTTGGTTTAGACTCTCTTTTTTGGCTCTTTTTGTTTTCTGCCTCCTGGTTTCTGGTTCATAGCCTCACCAACAGAGTAGTCCAGAGCTGATGTATTTGCAGCTATGTCAGATTATTGCTCTAGTTTTAATTGGAACTTCTATCTTTTTCTTAGTCTGTAAAAATCCTCTTTGACAGCCCCATTGTAGTCTTAGAATTACAGTCCCTGAAGCAAAGTGGTGAGTACATATTTTGTACTCATAGCAGTAAAGAAAAATTTTGTGATGAATTTCACATTGAAAATGGTTTCCTAAGAATCAGAGCCATTTTGATGGCTATTTGGGAAAATGCGTCAATAATATCAATTAATGGAAGGTACTTTAGTTTCTCCAGGGGAGCTCAAAGGCCAAAGCCTTATGGGGCTCCTTACATTCTTGATTTCCTTTGTATTGAGAAATTGCTTGGGAAATTTCCAGGAAGTTTCAGAGCTTTATATCATTAAATTGAAACATTTTTCTGAGGAAAACATTAGGAAAATTTGTCTTTTTTAGAAATAGATGGCTTAGAGGTTTTGGATCAACTACTGGTAAATGCATTAGATGCTCGTGGCCTGATTGACAAAGTGGGTGATCAGTAAACCACTGGGACCAGATGACATCCACCCAATATTTCTAAAGGAAATTGAGGGTGAAATTGTCAAAATTGGTTAAATTGTATTTAACCCTTGTTAGTTGCCATTGGGCTTAAGAATTACCAGATTTTCCTTGGGACCACATTCTATAGGAATTCTCCCAAGAAGACCTTGAAAAGTACATTTTGTTGGTGATCATTATATATTACATATATTTGACAAGGTAATATATAGGGCATTTCTGAAAGGTGCTTCTAGATGACATGTTGGAGGGAAAATGATGTCTGAATAGTGGTGGAAGCCTAGGATAGGGCCAGATTGGGTTTATTGCCAGTGGGAACTATTGCACACTTACAAATAGGGGAAGTTTTGGATAAATGTTTTCTGGAACACATTCTTTTGGTTCTGTGACAAATGGATGGGAAAGAAGAAAGACCAGAGAGAATTCAGATTTGAGGGACTAATAGTTTGGAGGAGTAATGACCTCAGAAATGGAGAACCAAATATTACTAGAAATGGAGAACCAAATATTATGAAATGAAGATCAATTAAAACATTTTGGATCTGAGAGATGAGGAATGGGAGGAATCAGAGATTACAAAGCTGTCAAGTCTGGGTCTTAGAAAAACCAGAGTGATATCACAGAGAGAAAGGCTGGGGAGAGAAGGTGGCTGAAGGCAGCAGATGATAGGGTTAGTTTGAATACACTGATCTTTTG
Organism: Phoca vitulina; assembly: GCF_004348235.1. Classification (NCBI taxonomy): domain Eukaryota; kingdom Metazoa; phylum Chordata; class Mammalia; order Carnivora; family Phocidae; genus Phoca; species Phoca vitulina. Next base: position 43,045,864 of record NW_022589728.1, read on the forward strand.
AGGTTGATTCCATAGAAAACAGTCATGTTCTCTTATGCAACATCCCCGAATGCCACAAAGTGGTAACAGTGGACCAGAGTGATCACTGATTGCACCCATGTAGCATTTATTATTTTCTTCAGTTAAATTCTATAGACTATTGAATCCTCTGTTGATGCTGCCACAACAGTGATTCCTGTTTACTTCTCTATCAAATCACTGTCCTGTGAGCCTGATTCAGACACAGGATGCCTATAATCTCTGTCTCTCCAGCCCCTAAGGCGGCCTTGGCCACTTAACTGATGCTCGGTAATTGGTTACTGTATTGGCATCCACTGTATGCCCAGCACAGGGTTAGGGGCGATAACACACAGATGAATCAAACCAGGACTGCTGTAATTAAGATGGGAATAAGGAGAAGAGGGTTAGCTCTCTCTGGGGGTTGAACAAGCCTTCAGAGGGACATGACACTGAAGGATGATGGATTCCCCGAGGCTAAGAAGGGAGAAAAGGTATACTCAGGACAGGAAGGAAGACAAGCAAAGGTATGAGGATATGAATGTATAAGACGTACTTGCCCAGTGACTGGAGGAGCAGGTTCATGGTGAGAAAATGGAAAAGGATGGTAATGGGCCTGGAAAGGTACAAAGGTAGACTGGAAAGAAACTTGCGAAGGCCATCTTGCATATTCTTACATTTCTTAGGGCCAACGTTACTTCTAGGTGAGGAAAAAGGGTAGAGGATTAGGTGGTAACCTCATTTAGCATCTCTTAGTGGAAGCATAGAGAACTAGGAGTGAAGGGTTTTGAATTTTAATCTTTGCTACTAATTACTGTGACCAGGTCAAAGTTATAAAAATTCCCTGGGGTCAGTTTCTATGGTACTTATAAATATTATTATTAGCATAATTTGTATTTGATAGGATTTCTGAGTTTTTTTGAGTAGAATATCTAGTTTTTTGGTTTTTAAAAATCGAATAAACCAAAAAACAGTTCATGCTCTCTCGGTCCTATGGGATCAATGAAGTAATTGCCAATCTCAACTTCACAGGCAACTGTTAGCCTCATTGCCTACTAATATTCCTCTCCTCCTTTATGCTGCCATTTCATAAACTATCTCTGTCAGCCTTACTATGATCCAGATGACTTTAAAGCTAATGCAGCTTTTAGTGACAGAACTAATTTGCAAAATGTGTTTTTGTTTTTATAAAACTCAGACTACCATATTGTGCTGCTCCTGAACCTTACCTTTAAAGTGCATTTTCTCTACTTAATTTGGGGGAAATTACCACAAAACACTCAGTGCTTTGTTTTCTGAGAAAGCTCTTGGTTCTCTCTCTCAGTTCATGGAATAAGACATTTGCCCTCAGACTGCATTTATGCATTAGTCTCATCTTGAAGAGCATTTATTAAGCACTCATCTGTGGAAGCTGTGGATAATATACGTGTTCTATACAAAAACCAAATAGCTAATGATGTGCAAACAGGAAGTATAAGTTTCATACAGTGTCTTAAAATAATATTTTCCTGATTAGGAAAATAACATATTTATTTTCAAATGTAGAAATTTGAAAAATAAAGAAAAGCACAAGTAGAAAATAAAATGAAATTCATATGAAGTTCTGTTGCCCCAAAGTAAGAACTATGAACATTTTGGCCTATATGCATATTTCTTTCTATGCATTTGAATATTTATATACATTTACAAAACATTCTTCCTCTTTTTTTTTTAAGGTTTATTTATTTATTTATTTATTTATTTATTTATTTTAGAGATGGAGAAAGAGAGAGTGTGTGAGTGGAGAGAGGGACAAAGGGAGAGAGGGAAAGAGAGAGAGAAAGAGAGAGGGAGAGAGAGAATCCACAAGTACACTCCTCACAGAGCGCAGGGCCCGACACTGGGCTCAATCCCAGGACCCTACGATCATGACCTGAGTGGAAACCAAGAGTCAGCCGCTTAACCGACTGAGCCCCCCCAGGCACCCCTCTCCTCTTTTTAATGAGAATATACAGCAGTTGTTCAGAACCTGACTTTGAGGGTGAATTCTGATTTAATCCATAATTGGCAATGTGACCTTTATCAAATTATTTAACATTTGAAAGGCCCTGTTTTGTTTTCTGCAAGAATGGGGATTGTAATAGTGTTCACCTTATGGGGTTAGAGTCAAGGCAAAATGAGGTAATACATTTAAAGCATTCACTGCCTGGCACATAGCATTTTGTTGTATGAGTCCTTCATTACTGGATATTCCGGTTATTTCTAGTTTTTTTTTCCTCTATGTAATGTTTGCTAAGCTACATGATACAGTTGGTATCATCACGTTCATTACCATTCAGTTATTAATCTGTGTGTCTTGTTCAATTACAAAAAGAATTGCTGAGACAGACTCTCACCCGTTGTAGGTTGTCCCATGTGGAAGTTTTCCCACTGATTTCTGAAACTTGGACTTCTCTCAGTTGTTCCCCTCATATCCTCGTATAGTTTTGGTTACAGTAAATGACCTTGTTTGGTCGCCGTGGGAGTTTTTTCTGTCGTGATGCCACTCTCTCACTTGCCCTCCACAATAGGACATGGTTGGAATGAAACCTGGCTGGACGGGGCTGGTAACAGAGCTGTACGTGATCTTCTGGGTGGGTCTAGAAGCTGGCTGGATCCTAGTCACCTCTGGTAATGGGGTCAACCATAGGATTTTATGTGAGTGGCCACCAGAGCCCTTTTAAGCAGGGCACTGATGTCTGGGGTTGGAACCAAGTTGGGATTTAGGGTGCGGAGTCAGATATCACTAGCACGAGGTGGGATGGATGAGGGGGTGAGACCAGCACAGCTTTAAATGAATTTGCTGCTCTTTTAGCTGGAGATACTGGCTTAGCAGTGTGCCTTTTTGTGCCTTGGTGATGTCTTAGAACCTCATACTCCTTCCCCCACCCCTACTTACATATTTATTGAAAATATAATAAACATGAGATAATATTTAGATTTAATAAAACTTTAAACGTTTGACTTTGGCAAAATGTTGTGGAGCTGCAGAAACTCTAAGCGCTCCAGGAGAATGAGCGGCCACTGCAGCCACGTGAGAGAGCTCTTGTGCAAGTGAGCGTAGCCCGATTCTAGGCACGTGCCTTACAGAGGCGCTCACACAGTACTTAAGGAGACAGGTACATGCGTGTTTTTGCAGTGTTGTTTGTCATAGTAAGAAATTATTATTATGGGAGAATAGGTAAATAAATTGGAGCAGGTTTATGCAATCAAATACTAGAAAGCAGTTAAAATGGATGAACCAGAGTTACATATATCAGTCTGAATTACTTTCACAAGCAACACTGAATTTAAAAAAATGAGTTGAGGAAACATAGGTACTTACCATACAATTTATCTGAAGTTAAAGAACATGCAAGTAATGTTTATACATTTATATGTATTGAAGGTACAAACACATGCATAGTTTGAACACCACAGATAGTAAGTGTTGTCTCTGGAGAAAAAAGAGAATGGGATGGGTAATATAAAACAGTGCACATTTGTAATCTATGGATATTTATTTAAAGAAAATAAGAACTGAAGCAAAGATGACAAAATATTAAGATGTAAGGAGGTTGAAGGATGTTTATATTATCTCTATTTTTTATGTAATTACCATATTCATGACTTATTAAAATGGGGGAAAGGGGGTAGAGGGAGTTAATATAATAAAGAGAAATTCTTGCAATGCAAGGGAAAGTAAGTATTTATTGTACTCCTGATCCCTGGTCCCTGTTCCTTTTGCCAGAGAAACTCACTCTGAACAGCTGCCCATGGATCCTTCCCATGGTGGTCTGTGGTAGAGACCTTCCTTTCCTACCCGCACAGTTAATGCTCTTTGCTCTTTTCACCAAACTATATGTATCTTGCTGATCATTCATCTAACAACTTCTGGTAATTTTGTCTCAAGAAACTTTTACTTCATGAAGGTAAGTACAACTGTAGTTTCTTCATTTCTTCAATGCTCAATTTTGGAATCACTGATCCAGGATACATAGGATGAGTTTTAGATTCTAAATTGTAAGGACAGATTGTGTTCAGACCCAGATCAACTTTGAAAATAAAGTATATTTTATATAAAGTTTATATAAAGTTTATATTCAGATTTGAAAAGCTCTTTTCCCATTTCAGATTGTCACACAGTTGAATATATTAAGCTTGGGACCAGGCACAATGTCATGGTGAACATATGTGAGCAATTCGCACCTCTAAAGGAAAAATGCACTTTTCATGGCCTTGGGCAAAGCAGGGATTTGGTGCTGTTGCTACTTTTACAAGTCACTCTGTGGAGACCATGACTGCATCTTGGGGTTGCTATTGGATCCAAATAATGTTAATTTTGTCCTTATTTGCATTCTATTCAGTTTTATCAAAATAAATGTTTGTAGTGATTTTTAGGAAGGTCGGAAAGATTGTGGCAATATAGCTATGATTTATGAAAATGGGGGGAAGCTCCTTTTAAATTACCTGAATCTTTCTTTGAGCTAAAAAAAGAAAAATAAAATTCATGAAGTACTGAAGTGGGGCTTGATAGTTGAGCTGTAGCCGCCAGGTGCCTGGCCTGGCTCTGACAGAGTTTGCCATGGGATCACAATGAGCCTGGATACACAGAGCATGGAAAGTCCCTGATTCTTGTCATCACAGTTTGGCTTATAGCCCTCTCCCCTCAAAGATGGAGGCTTCTGGCATTTCTGATATTGTTCTCTATTCTTGTCCCTCCTTAGGGAGACAACGCCAATGTATTTTTGCTAATATTTTCTAGAGTTGAATTTGGGAACATCACAGGACAAGCTCCTCATGCAAGGTCTGTGGGAAGAAAGGAACCCTCTTTATCAATCTAATTATAGCGCAAATACCCCCTGCACCCACCTGTTTTTCCCTTCGTGGTGCTCACAAGACATGGAAAGGACAGTAGTTTAGAAGTTCTAGGTGGGAGTCCTTTGTCCTTATGCTTTTCTGGGGTCTCATGGTGATCAAGATCCTTAACTTCTTTGAGCCTCAGTTTCCTCATCTTCAAATGGGGCCCATAGTACCTACTCCAGAAATGGTATCTGAAACGTCTTGAGAGCCAGTTTAGCTTGGCTGTCAGCCAATCAGACAGATAACATACGCATCTGGTAAGGTTGTCCCTGACACTTACCTGCTGAGTATCAACCAGGACTATCTTACGGAGTTGCTAGAAGGGTAAATTAGGATCGTGTATGTGAACATGCTCTGAAAACTGCAAGGGCATACACACATCTGTGTTAACGATGCCAAATTCATGAATTGGGCAGGACAATTGAGAAGTGCTTTGGGCTGTGGGACCAAAAGAATCTTTAACGAGAATGAACAATTATTGCCCCACAGTTTCAATTTATTTAGAAATCAGTTTCCTATCAAGCTAAATATATGCTTATTATAAAACCCAGCAATTCCACTCCTAGATATTTACCCAAGAGAAATGAAAACATTTGCTCACACAAAGGCTTGTATGTGAATATTCACTGTAGTTTTATTCATAATAGCTAAAAACTAGCAGCAGCTTACATGTCCATCACTTGGTGAGCAGATGAGCACAGTGTGGTGCATCCCTCACTGTGCATAAACACAACATGGTGCATCCATACAGTGGAATACTATTTAGCAATACAAAAGAATGGAGGACAGATGGACAGCACAACATGGATGAATCTCCAGAGCATTCTGCTGAGTGAAAGAAGATAGACACAAAACATTGCATACCATGTGATTTCATTTATATGAAATTCTATAAAAGACAAAAGTTTAGTGACGGAAAGAAGATCACTGGTGGCCAGGGGTCAGGGATGGGAAGAAGGGATTGACTCTAAGAGGCATGAGGGAACTTTCTGAAGAGATACAAATTCTCTATAGCTTGATTGTGGTGGTGGTTACATGACTATATATATTTGTCAAAACTCATAGAATTGTATATTGAAAACTAATTAGTTTTATTGTAAGTAAATTATGCTTCAATAAAAAGCTGATTAAAAAGTTGAAGTAGGTAAAAATAGTTTGCTTGTGAAAAAAACTTGCTAAGAAGTCCTCCATACACATCCTGTTGTTTCTCTCTTTGCTGTTGTTCATTTATGCTGAACATCGTCTGGAATAGCTTCCTCCTGGTCCTCCCTGGGGCTCCCACCTCCTCTCTCCCTCACCTGGCTAACTCCTACCTACCCTTGAAGATTCAGTTTGGAATTCACCTTCTCTAGGAGGCTTTCCTTGATTTTTCCTCACTCCTGCACATTAGGACAGCTTTATCATTGCATTTACCAGATGACACTATAATTAGCTCTTTAAGATTTTGTCTTCCATAAAAGATGGTAATCCTTTAGAGATAAGGCACCATATTTTACACACATTTTACCCCAGATGCCCACCACATTGCTGATGGTCAGTGAGTGTTTGATAATGAATGAATGGGAGTGCCTCATGGAATTGTGGTGAGGCAGAGTGAGATATTGAAAAGAATGGAAAAGAAGGGAGTCTAGTAGAATCCCAATCTCTCAGTGGTTGGAGTGACTTTGGACAAGTTGTTTAATATGTTAGCCTTAGTTTTCTCTGATAGAAAGTGAGGGAAATAGTCCTATGCACTGGATAGGATTGCTGTGAGACATGAATAAAAGGATGTATGTGAAAGTACTCTACAGAGTAACACAGTTTGCAAACAAACATCACTGAAACAGTGCCATACCTCAGCTCGAGGATATAGTAAGGCAAACCAAACCAAATAGGTAAAGTCTGTTCACCCTCAACTGTTTACATGGAGCCTCAGTGTTACACTGACATGTTTACCTGACTCCTTGTGGCATCTAGTTAGAACTTCCTCTGTTTGTGAGAGACATCTATAGACTTGTCAAATCCATTCACTCTTGTGTTATTTTGCACGGAAGCAATTGCCAGCCAGTCTGAAAAATTTTTGAAGACATGGCTCCTGTCTTATTTATCTTTGGGTCCCCTAAGTTCTTAATAGAAAGCATTGCACCCAGAAATGTTAAAATGACAAACCAAGTTGAGCTTAACACAGAAATATAGAGAAATGTTATCTATTCTTTTTTTTTTTTAAAGAAGGCTACATTTCAGAGTACCCGGGTGGCTCAGTCAGTTAAGCATCTGCCTTAGGCTCAGGTCATGATCCCAGGGTCCTGGGATCGAGTCCTGCATTGGGCTCCCTATTCGGCTGGGAGCCTACTTCTCCCTCTCCCTCTGCTTGTGCTCTCTCTCTGTCAAATAAATAAAGAAATCCCTATTAAAAAAAATTAGGCTACATTTCAAAATAAAATTGTAATTGCTTCTCAGTTTTAGAGTCTGCTCAAATAATTTACCACAGAAAATTTCCAAATTTAAGCTAATAAAATGTTCTGGATCCTTGGGGGTCTTCTGATGTCTTTGGAACTTTGTAAGACTAAAGAATTTAACTGTATCTAAGATCCATTTTCCACAAGTCCTAAAATCTGAACTATAGCATGTTATCAGTGTGGTATTCTTTATAGCATTTCATAGACATTTTCATTTTAAAAAATAATATTTTACCTTGATTATAGAAAGAAGGGGACAATGTCTTATTTTTAGGTAAGAGAATAAGCACTAGGCTCTTGATTCATCTAATTGGCTAGATTTGTCATTATTTTTAATTTTTACTAACCTTATTGATATTGCTTAAAACAAAATGGGATAAAACCTAATTAGGTGTATAAATTTTGAGGTACATTAAGAACTCATCAAAGTAATATTATGGATAATATGACTGCAGACACAGGATAAAAAATAAATGAAACTGAGAAGAAAATGTTAGAGATACTGAAATATTTTACTGGTATGTTATGTAAATATTTAAATTTATAAGATAGAATTATAATAGAAAACAAAAAGCCTATATTATAGTCATTAATAATAACTGTGTTTCTACTTCAAGGTGATTTAAACCTATGTTCTAATATTAGTAAGCAATTTAAAATCATTTGCTGCCTTGTTGCTTTAACCTTTCAAATATGTCAAGGACCACTAACTTCTTGCAGCATTTATAGATATTTATCCAAATGTGTTTTTGGTTAGGATGTGAAAATATTTGGGGAATAAATCCAATACTTGTGCTTATTTACTTTACATAAATCGCATTTTCCCATGAGTGACGGTGTAAATGGGAGTAAGTGGAAAGAAAGAGGAACTTGAATATAAACCAAATGTTTGTTTATGGGCTTTATTTAGAAATCCACATTAGTGACTCTGATAGTTGGGATATTAACCAATAACTCCTTTTCTTTGTTGATTTTTATTTTCATTTACCATTATATATTCTTATGAGGCAATTCTCTTTGGAGTACCCAAAGAGAGATATTACATTTTTACCAAATGGGTTCTTTTCAATATTCTACTATAGCAGTATTTGCATTTAGGAACACTACTTTATTTCAGTATAGCTTTTTTTCTACACAGGTATTTTTCTGTTTACACTCTACCCCCACCCCTCCAAAAAAAAAAAAAAAAGCATATAACCTCTGAGGTCAGAGTTTTATATGCCTTCAAGATGGTTTGGCATCCTTACTAGGTTATATGCCATAGCAAAAATGTTTCCCAGCCATTCATCTTTAATTACATTTAAATTTGCATTAAAATTTAAAAGGATTAAAAGCACTTTAAAAAATGGTGTGTCTATTCACTAAACAGCATGTATTAATTTATAACTTTATTAAAATAACTGTGGGTAGTCTCTGTCTCTTGCCTCATGCATAGTAAAGAACTTCTCTTTTTGAAAGTAATTGCTGTAAAATATTGCTTGAGGGATTAAAATGCTAGTGTGATTGGGAGGTAGTATCTTTGCTCTTGGGCAGACTGTTTTGAACATCTCAGGTTCCAACATGAAACTGGGTTAAGGTAGTTGAGGTCAGGGAATGATAGAGTGGTTAGAAGGGATCCTTAGATAATGAAGTCCTTGAGAACAGGAATGGGGTCTTCTCTGTCTTTTGTAAAATCCTAAGGGCCTGGTGCAGTACCATTCACATGGGAGGAAAGGACAGGGTTGCTACCAGAACAGCCAAGAGACAAAAAAAATCTGAGCTTGATCTTAGAAAATGCTGAGTTCCTCTCAAGGTTTTCTTCTTAAGCTGAGCTGGTGTCTGTTACTTCTTCTCTTCATAAAAAAGAAAGAATATACTTATCTTAAAGAAAGCTAAAATGTTTGTCATTAAGCATGACAGTGATTTGGGCCCTCATTCAAATAGAGACCTCTTCCTGGGCTAGGTCAGAAGGATGTGGTTATAACACAAATTGTGATTTCATTTTGTTCTTCTCCTACTCATAAACCTCCACTGTTCCCCCCTTTCCCACAGTGACAATAGGAAGAAGTCCAAATACTTCAGTGTAGGTGGCAGGTGGAAGCCTTCTGGAATTTGGCTCCAAACTAAGCATAACTTTTACCATCTTCCAACTTGAACCTCAGTGTGGCTCAGTCATTCTTCTATTTGGTCAAGAGATATTCTAGGCATTTCAGATGGGAAAGAGAAGAAAAAACTAAGACTGGAAGTGGGTGAGGCCTGGGGACTGCTGACAGAGATTAGCATCCAGATCACTAAGTTCAGGGGGACACAGAGAGTGATGATGCTGCCCACCCTGATACTTTCTCCAGGATCCCTTTCCAAGGTAAGGGAACAGTGCTTGTCCAGGGGACTCTGTTCAGACAATGTGTCATTTCTTGATTCCAGTCTGTCATTTTACTTATGGATCAGGACATATTCCGGGAGCTGATGTATTAGATTCTGGAAGAAGGAATCAATCCCAAAAGATAAGTAGGAATTAGGTGAGAAACTCAGGACCTGGACTTGAGTCTTTGGGGAAATTACCATGAAAACCGGGGGCTGGGGACTATGTGGTCAGACTGGCCTCAGCAGGTGAGGGATGAGGTGGGGGTGGTTAGGAAGATAGCAGCTCACCTTGGTACCTAGGACTTTCATCACCCCTGGCCTAGAGACAGCAGATAAATGCATCATACCATTCCAGTTATTCTCTGGCATACTGCAAGGGCCCTGGGTAGGGCAGAGCCTATAAGGAATGGCTTTTAATTTCGACAGCTGGACAGTGCAGGTTCTTTCAGGGATTGACATCCACCTGCTCTGGATCCTATTGGCATTATAACAGGCCTCATTCTGATATTTGGATAGCCATATATTGCATGTGATTAATTATTTCATAACTTCCAATTAATTTATGTTACTTCAGCCTAAGAAATGTCTTACATTTATTTTTTTAATTTTCTTTAGGTCTTACCCAGCTATCAAGCACTTCTTGAATGAATAATAAATTTTTGGTATTCCGTCTACCACCTAAATCAAGGATGAGACCAAACAATAAACCCAATTTCATTTAAGTTAGCTTTAAGTTTTTAATGGACATAAAATCAATCTATTGGTTTCCTTAAGCTCTTTCCCCACTGCCCACTGCCCTGCCCCCCCGCCCCCGGCAGTGGAATACAAAACTACAGGGACTCTGTATCGCTTAGGCTGTGGATTATGAGTGCTGGGAAGGCAAATAAGTGCCTTATTATTCTGATTATTTTGGAAATAATGCATTTTTCACTAGAAAGACTAGAAGCACTGGAAAGCCAAAGATTTTTGGTGCAAAACTGTGAAGGGACTTCTGGATGGATGTATGCTCCAAGGGAGTTCTAAGTTAAGAAATTCAGGCTACTTGGAAGGAAGCAGTCAGTTTGCTTTGTAAAATTAGTTATTAGGGCTATGTAAGGGTTAGTGAGTGAAATATACTAATCTGAATCTAGATTTGTGCATTTATATAGATCTTACCCTCAACACATAAATTATTTCAGTAAATGATTTTTAAGTCTTTATCGTTCTTTCATTTATTGAATAAACTTATTGAACACTGGCTTTATGCCAGCTGGGTGCACATACTATTGGTATAGAAATGACTAATACATAGTTGCTGGTATCAGGGGCTTACAACCATCACAAGCATCATATGATTCGCTGCAGGGAATGCAAAGATGAGTCCTGAAGCAACTGTTGCATGGATTTTAAAAAAGTATATTCATACAATAGAATATTATTTGGCAATAAAAAGGAATGAAATATTGAAGGGTGTTAAAATATGGATGAACCTCAAAAACATTAGGATAAGTGGAAAAAGCCAGTCACAAAGGACTGCATTTTGTATGATTCCATTTATAGAAAATGTCCAGAATATGCAAATCCATAGAAATAGAAAGTAGATTAGTAGATTAGTGGCAGTGGTGGGACATGTGGATGGGGTGTGTCTGCTAATGCTGTGGTGTCTGTCTTGGGGGTGATGGAATATTCTAAAATTTATTGTGGTGATAGTTGCATGCCTTTGTGAATATACTAAAAACTACCAAATGGTACACTTTAAATGGGTGAATTGTGTGTTAAGTGAATTTAATCTCAATAAAGCTAGTAACAACTAAGGAGAGGGAGAGAATGAGTGAATAATGGAAGGAGTAGATAGATCTTTCATATAATTTGCCCATGAGGGAAATAGAGAAATGGGAAGGTGGTAAAGGAATATGTTTTATTTTTATATTGATTATCTAATTTACACAATAGTTTCAAGTACACATTCTCAGTTCATCCTTACAACATTGCTGTGAATATATTATACAGATAAAGAGACTGAAGCTTGGAGAGCTTAAGTGACTTGCCAAAGAATGTACAGCTTAATAAGAAGCAGAATGGGTAATTAATTAAACTCATTTTTTTTTTTTTAGGAAAGCAGAGCACAAGTTGAAGGATTGATTAAGAAAAGAGGGACTGGGCGCCTGGGTGGCTCAGTTGGTTAAGCCACTGCTTTTGGCTCAGGTCATGATCCTGGAGTCCCTCGATCGAGTCCCGCATCGGGCTCCCTGCTCAGCGGGGGGTCTGCTTCTCCCTCTGACCCTCCCCCTTCTCATGCTCTCTCTCTCTCTCATTCCCTCTCTCAAATAAATAAATAAAATCTTTAAAAAAAAAAGAAAGAAAAGAGGGACAATGCCTACTGAGATGGGAGAGTAGGAACAAAGACAAGATGAAGATATAGATACTGAGAATTCTCTGATTCCAGAAGCTCTTCTTGTCCAAATTACATTTTTAGCATGGTTTACTTTTATGCTTTTGTAGGGTAATGTATTAATATATTAATTTTTTTTTTGGCTAATGTATTTGTAGACTAGTTAAGTATTTACATATTAAATTCCTTGAGGACAGGGAAATGTCTATATCTTTCAGATCCTTTCCAGTACATGTGGGGCCTTGATTATCCATTTATTTGCCTGTGTTGGGCAACTGTATTCTGAAGAAAATCAGAGCTCATTGGCTACCAACCAGTAGAAGTATGGTGGTCATGGATTTGGACATGTGTTTTTCTTAGTCTTAATTTTGTAAGAGGATATCAATTGTCTTGTCAATATGGATTGCCCTGCTTTGAATCGACAACATGGACTACACATTCACTCCAAGTTTTTGATAATCTATCCTTTAACTCTTTGTTTTTTAATTCTCATCAAATCATTCTCTTTCCCCTCCATTGTACCCCTCTGTCTGTCTACACATCAAATCATTCAGCAAAACCTATTGATTCTGTTCCTAAAATATATTGCAAATTCATTCCCTTCTTTTTTTCTTCTGTGAATTAGGCCAGGCCGCCATCATCTTTGTCCAGGTCTTTCCTTTCAACTGGTCTCACATCAAGTCTCTCCCTTCTCTACTCTGTGAATGCAAGACCTGTATTCTTTATATGAACATTCTATCATATGCCTCTTGCCAGGTCCTCCTGCCTAGAAAAATTATCATCACAAAGAGCTATCTTTTAATATACATGTAAAAAACTCATTCAACAAATGTTTGAGGGACAACTGTTTGCCACACACATTCTTCCATTGACCATATAACAAATTCTAACTCTACCATGACCCACAGGGCCCTGCATGATATGGTCTTTGGCTTTTTCCCAGACTTCATCTCATGTTTTGTTTTGCCCTTTCTGTACACTCCAGACAAATGATCTTCCTTCAGTTCCTCGGAAAAGTTTTCCTGCCTTAGGGCTTTTGGAAGGAGTACTCTTGTCATCACTCTTCTTAGTGATAGCCCCTTAGCATAATCCTTCAGTTCTCAGTTTAAATATCCCCATATCCAGAAGAGGTTTCTGTCCCCCTCATTCTTTAGTTAGCTAGGAATGATAGAAAGCTCAAAATAATAGCAGTAGCCTAAGCAAGATAGAAGTTTCTTTCTCTGTCATATAAAATTCTAGGTAATTGTGCTCCATGGGTAGGAACCCATACTTCTGTCCCGATGTTTCTTTTCAACTCTACCTCATGAAAAGATGGTGTCTTCCATCTGCATTTGAGTGACCAGGAAGGAGTCAAGGGGAAGATAAAGACATGCCTCCCCTAATAAGTAACATGGTCATACCTATCTACAGAGAAGTTGAAAATGAGGTCTCTTTTTTTGTTGCTGTTTGTTTTTACGTAGTCATGTTCCATCAGTATTAAATGGTTCCATTACTGAAAGAGAGAGAGAAAGAGGATATGGGGGAAAGGAACAATGTCCCCATATGTTGTACTTGTGGTAGCAATGGACTCTTGTCTATTATTATATCATATGGCATTTTCTTTATGATGACCCACAGAATAACTTTTATTGTTCGTAAATTCGTGCTTTTCCTGAGCAACTGGTTTGTATTTCTGTTTTGTGCCTGATTATGTTTCACTCTTTGCTTTCTTTGCCAGGCAGTTTACAGCTAAATTTATAGTCCTCTCTAGCAACTGCACAAACCTTATGACATGTATTTTCTTATATAATATTAACAATGGTATTATTTTACTACACCTGCATTCTCTTCATTCATTTATTTTTATTTTTTCAATGTATTTTTATAGGTCTCCTCAAATTCTTTTGGTAATAAAGTTGGAAACAAATAAATGCAGTTATGAATAGATAAATACCCTGTGTTTAATGAGGACTATGAAAGTATCTATATCATAGAGTTGTTGAGAGAATCAAGAGTTAATGTAAACAAAACATTTAGACCAGTGTCTGGTGTACTATAAGAACTACATAAATGTTTGCTCAGTATTCTTATTATAATTAAATCTTTTCTGAAGTGACCACCAAGTAAGCCTCCTTGAAGAGACAGTCTTAGGAACACTCTCAAATTAGGTTAAATGAAGAGGGAAAGGATAAAGTTATATATTTAAGGGTCACTCATCAACAATTATTCTATGTCTACAGATTATAATCTGTGTAGCAGCTAGCAAATGCATTGTGCTGTGTCAGATGATATGCTAAAAATCTTAGAGATGGTCTCTAAGACAGTTCATATATCGGGTAGCTTGGCATCTTGTAGACACAAATATATGGATGACTAATTAGATTCAATTACTAGAAGGACTGTTGCTCTCTCTCTACCTTTCTCCCAGTTAGGGATAGAAAGTTTCCATCAGATAGATCTGGGTTTGACTCTTAGATCTGCAACTAACCAAACTCTGTGATAGGTTAAATCTCAGTTTTCACCTCAGTAAACAGGAACAACAATACCTACTGCATAGGGGCATAAGGATTACATGAAATAATGCATGTAAATAGCTTTGCATGGTACCTGGTCAGAGCATGCATATAATAGTTATTCCTGTTATCATCAGTTTCATGCAAATCTTTTGAACTGAAGAATTACTACCTTTCACTTCTTGGATTTATACTGAGTATAGACAAACTTGATTTTTTTTTTCTTTAAATATTTGAAAAACCTGCCCTACAATCTGGTAAGTCTACAAATGTTTAAATTTTTACTTTTCCATCATGAAGTTGTATGAAATAGTGGCTTCTCAGTATGGTTCAAGGCTAATCAATGGTCCACATGGGTTCTTGGGAACCATGCAAGCTATGGGCTCCTGTTGCATTAATGTTTCTATTAACATAGCATTTCTGCTTAAGTTTCTGGTATGGATTAATAAACTATCAGTGGTGTTTCAATGACGCCTGTTTTTCATTAATTGGTAGCTCTTCAGAAACTCATCAAAAACTTCCCATTCATTTTGTGGAATTCAGATGGTTGGGGATGAATGGTCTGAGAGGCTCTTTACTCTGCCAAAGTAGATCATGAAAAATATGGTCAATTTAATTGAACACAGCAAACACACATTGAATTCAGAACATGGGAAAAGCATTGTACTGCATCCTGTGACAGTATCAAGACATTTCCCCTGTGGTGGCCATCTGTTGTTTGCTACCCAGCATGCGTTTTCCTTCTGTTTGGGGGTGGGTGACTTCCACCCACTCCCAGCCACGTGGTTTGGGTGGGATTGGCCCTTTACCCAAGTGTAGAGGTGAGCCTTGCTTGGCTTAAGGTAGTCAGCACATCCCATCCCCAAGACCATAGTTTTGGATTCGGAGTGGGCATATAACACATGGTTTTAAACAGACTTGTTTCCTGGGGCTTCTGGAAGAATGAAGCTTGCTCTCTTTTTCCCATGGGAACTTCTGGAAGAGACACTCCCTCTTTCCTTGGGTAGTATAAATAAGGATATGAGGTCTGGGAGAACCTAGAGCTGTGAATGGGCAAAACACCACACAGATTCTTAAGATGAAAGGGGGCAATACCAGGAGCCAGGAACTCTCTGAGGCCAGCCCTTCTACTGGTCATGTGAGCCAATACATTTTTTTTTTTAGGTAGGCTCCACACCTAGCATGGAGCCCAACACCGGGCTTGAACTCATGACCCTGAGGTCAAGACCGGAGCTGAGATCAAGAGTCAGACACTTAAACAACTAGGCCACCCAGGTGCCCCACCAATACATTTCCTTAAGCCAATTGGAAATTTGCTCAAGCCAGTTGGGGTTTTCTATCACTTGCAAGTATGAGAATCCATATGTGCTTTGATCTCAGCAGTTAGAAAAAAGATTCATGATAGCTGCAACCTACGTGTTACAATTCAACCTACGTGTTACAATTGTTCTAGAATACCGATTCATATGTGTAAGAAAACTTGATACAGGGACTAAGATTATTATGGAAACAAAATTAACCAATGGCAAGTTTTTATTGAAATGCCTTGAGAGAAGGGATCATATCTGTTTGGTCTTCTAGAACCATTCTTGGCACATAATTAAACTCTCAGTATATGTTGATTGAATGTGTGAGGTTAATAGTATGCTAGATTCTGTGTTTCCCACGTAAAGGAGACCTTCTCTTTGTCATTGGGGCATTCCTGATTACAGGCTTTACCAGCCATAAACTTTCTTTTGAATATATATTTATATATGTTTTAATTAATAAAGTTTATTTATTTAAGTTTAATTTTTTTTTTTAGAGATCCTAGAATTAAAATTTATTTTTTAGGGCAGCTTAGGTTCACAGCAAAACTGAAGGGAAAGTATAGAGAATTCTCATATACTCACACCCCCTGCACATGGATAATTTCTTCCACTATCAACATCCCATTCACAGTGGCACATTTGTAATTAATGAACTTACATTGACACATTATCACTCAAACCCATAATTTACATTGGGGTTCACTCTTGATGTTGTACATTCTATGGGTTTTGACAAATGTTTAATGATACGTATCTGCCATTATAACATTGTACAGAATAGTTTCATTGCCCTAAAAATCCACTGTGCTCTGCCCATTCATTTCTCTCTCTCCCCAGCTCCTAGCAGCCGCTAATCTTTTTACTGTTTCCATGGTTTTGCCTTTCCCAGAATGTCATATCGTTGGAATCATAGAGTCTTTTTAGATTGGTTTATTTCACTGAGTAATACGCATTTAAGTTTCCTCCATGTCTTTTCATGGCTTGATAGCTAATTTCTTTTAAACATTGGATAATATTCCACTGTCGTTAGGTACCTTTATTTATCCACTTACCTGGTAAAGGATATCTTGGTTGCTTCCAAGTTTTGGCATGTATGAATTGAGCTGCTGTCAATATCTGTGTGCAGTTTTTGGATGTAAGTTTTCAAATCCTGTGGGTAAATAACCAATGGGTGCAATTGCTGGATCGTACGGTGAGAGTGTTTAGTTTTTTGTGAAACTTCCAAACTGCCTTCCAAAGTGGCTATACCATTTTGCATCCCCACCAGCGATGAATGAGAATTCCTTATGCTCCTTATCCTCGCCAACATTTGGTGTTGTCCGTGTTTTGGATTTTTGCCATTCTAATAGGTGTGTAATGGTATCTCATTGTTTTAATTTGCAGTTCCCTAATGATGTATGATGTTGAACAAATTAAATGTGGTTAATGCTCTTGTACTTAAATCTCTCCTGCTTAAACTTCATGTTGATGGTTTTGAATTGTAATTGTAGAAGGATTTATGTCCTTCCAGCCAGTAGACTTTAATAAATAACATTCAGGAAATTTTCCTGTAAGTCCTATAGTTCTGATATTTCCATCATGTCTCTAGAATCTTCTCATGGCAAATTGCTGTGTCAAACTGAATTATGAAAGTGAGTCAGGTTTCTTCTTATTGAGGGCGAAAATTCTGTTTTGCTACGGTATTTTTTCTCCAAGTTTTACTTCTTCAAGAACAGCATAGGAAGTTAACATTTCAAAACACAGCTGAATGAAAAAGCCCATTTTGGAATGCCAAGCTGTCATAGAGTTATTTTATCTCCCTGATATAACACTATAATAACATTATTCTGTACTTGATATAAACATAAGCACACCAGTTTCTATCATTTTTGCCCTTGGTTTTTGGAGATGGAATTTAGAGGGAAAACACATTTAGATATGAAATATTGAAATCTATTGAAAGTATATAGAATTATTTAATAGTACAACAGGGCTGCTTGTTTCTTTTAGAAGTGACATCAGGTGGGTTAGCTAACCGAAGCTGCCAAGACTGTATTTTAATGATCTCTAGGGTTTATCTCTTACTTAAAATTCTTTGTCATTTAGTCTGCATGTGTTAAATCACTGACACTTGCTAAATTCTTTTTCAGATTTGTTGGTTGTCTACTGTTTGGTGTTGATCATTTGATCACTTTGATGTGTGATAGGAGGAAGAAAGTAGTTGTCTAATTTTCACTGAACAGTTGTCCCTAAGGTATTAAAAATATTCATTCTATATTTTATCTGTCATCAGCTATAGATTGTGAAATGTTCTGATAGAAACTTTAAATTCAGGGCTCCTACTTTAGTCAGCTCTCACTCAGTATTGCAGTGGTAACAAATAACCCCCAAATTTCTGTGGCTTGGACCTCCTAAGATATCTTTCTTTCTTTCTTTTTTTTTTTTTAAGATATATTTATTTATTTTAGAGGGGGGGAGGGGCAGAGAGAGAGGGAGAGAAAATCTCAAATAGGCTCCACACCGAGCACAAAACCCGACATGGGACTTGATCCCAAGACCCTGAGATCATGACCTGAGCTGAAACCAAGAGTCAGACACTTAACCGACTGAGCCACCCAGGTGCCCCTCCTAAGATTTATTTCTTGTTCACCTTGCATATAAATATATAAAGTTGGTAGTGCCTTTGCTTCTGCCTCAAGTATCTTTCATTCCAGGATCCAGGCTGAAGAAGTCCCCATCTGGGACATGTCATTCTTGTGGCTGAAGGAAAAGATCTCTTAAAAGACAATCAAAGCTTGCAGTGGCTCTTTAAGTTCCTGCTCAGCTGCGGCCATATACCTTTCCCATTCCCATTCTAATGGCCAGAGCAAATCTCGTGGCCAAGCCCAGCATTGGTGTCTTCCAAGAGAGACACTGCAGTTTACAAGGCAATTGATTGGCATGTGTCATTCTCTTACAGAAAAGGGGAGGGGAGATAATACAATATAGCATTAGTATAATTCTAGATAGGGCCACTGGTATCTTTTTCTATCATGCCCTGTTCCTCTGCTGCTTCTCTGAAAAGTCCTTTCCCTGTTCCTCTCACACATTCCTCCTTCACCCCTGTTTTTTTGTTGCCAAGTAGACCCAAGAAACCTCCTCAGCTTCTCTGCCCAGCCTTTTGTGGCATCTTTATGATATAGTGCCTACATGATTGCTTTAGTCAAAACTGACAAGAAATCGCATAGCCTCTGGAGCTGTCTGATGTGATAAAGAATAGTTCTGCTCTGAGCCAGGTAGGCTCTGTATTTGCTGATTATATCCATTATTTTTGTTTTATTCCTGGTGATTGCTTTGAAGTGAAGTTTTAAATAAATCAGATAATTACTGCTTATATCCATTTGATATATGTCCAGAACCCTTACTAACCTTACTCTTACTGTCTTATGTTGCTTTATAGCACACGTAACAATTTTTAGCTCTGTCATCTCATCTGATACTCACAAGAATCCTGATGGTGTCAATAATACTGTGATTCCCATTTTACAGGCTGGGAAAAGTTAAGCAGCTTATTCATGAGCAAAGGCTAGTGAGCTCTATAGCCAGTACTCAAGCCAGGTTACATAACAATGGATGCTTTTTGTTACTGATAAAGAAATACCCTGTTTTAAGCATATCTGGAAGAATGCATAATGTAGTATAGAAAATACTTTGTAAAGAAGTTTTCGATGAAGATCATTGTTTCACAGATAGGATTCATCTTAAAATTAAACAACAAAAAAAGTCTTTGTTTTGATAACTAAATTTCAGTTTACATACAACTTTCCCCAGGAAAGTAATCATTATATAGATTGGGTAATATGGTTATGGAGTACAACACTCAATGAAGCTGATTTCCCCATTGCAGTAAATGGCATCCCCTCCATACTCTTGCTCAGTGGTCTGTCCAGTCTTCTTTTTCTCCACCGCCCTGCCCTCCTCCAGCCACTACTGCTCTCAACTGGAATGTGGCAGTTGCCCCTAAATAGCCCTCCATGCCTTTTCTTGCCTCCTCCAAGCCTTCCATCACACTAAGACTAGTGGTATTTCCAGCATGTAACTCTGAATTTGCCTGACTTCTCTGTCCCCACCCAAATTCCTTACTGCAGCTACAGGGCTCCCAGGTGATGTCACCCTGCCAACTGCCAGCCTCCTCTCATGCCATTCTCTCGCTCACTCTGTGTCTTTAATCTCCTTCTCTCTTCTGCTCCCTGGCTTCCTCCTCTAGTCTATTGAGACTCCTTCTCAGATCCCACCTTCTCAGCAGAGCCAGCCATGACCCCCAGACTACGATAACTAGTCCTGTGTCAGTCGACCGCAGCCAGAAACTCACCTCCATACCCCCGCATGCCATCACTAAGACTTGTAGATTTTCCTTTTTAAGTATCACTGAAAGCTGACTGACGTACGTAGGACCTTCCAGCTGCTCATTTCCATGTATGTCTAAGAAGATAATGTTTTTTGTGGAAGTCCCCACTCACTCACACCGGTCACCATTACAAGGAAATCCTCAGGGGTTGAGGAGAAAACAACCAAGTTCAAACAGGTTTCAAAGCAACCATATTTAAGACAACCAAAGCAACTGTGTTTCAAACACAATACGCCTCATGTTTTAGACTATAACTGGCTCCCTGTGATAAATGCTAAAATTAATCGAAGTGCCCCCAAAGTGTGACTGCCTTTCATGCTGTGGCCTGACCAGTGGAAGCAGTTTGGAATCTCTAAGTGATCGGATTGCTAAGGATTGGTTTGTGCTCCATGCTTGTTGCCGTTGTGTGTTGCGGAGTTGGGTCCCCATACTACTTGAGTGTGCTACATGACAGGTCGAAGTAAACACAGAGGTCCTGTGGTGGGTACCTCTCCATTATACAACAAAATGTGTAAGTTCTGTATTTTTGAGGCCAAAGTAGACCAGTCATTTCGCTTGTGGCTAATCCTTAGGTGTCAGTGTGGCAAGGCGGCTTGTAGTACACTGCTCCATCAGCCAGACAGCTGCCTCTTGAGACTTGCTGATAATTCGCTGTGCCCATGGATTTTGATGAAGTCAGGTCTGGGCTTGCTCTCCAGGTAACAGACCAGGTTTAATTTGAGCCAGATCTCAGGAGACAGTTTGGAGAGGGTGGGTCACACGCCTGCAGCTATCCTTGGAGGGGTGCACTATGCCTCTTGCTCTTCTGACTTTCACTCAGCTAATAGCTGAGTTTAATATTTTTTTCCTGAAAATTGTTTCAAGGAGACTGTTTTCCTTGCCTTCTTGGAACTCATAGAATGAGAATAGGGGTCTGTAAATATCTTGGTTGAGAAGTAGAAGATTTTAGAGTGTCTCTTTGTCTGTTTGAGGGCCTGGCAGGAAGCCTCCTATTCACTGTAAATGAATAGATGTTTTGTCTATTTTTGTCTTCCCTTCTTTGTTCTTTTCCTAGGAATGCCCTTTTCTTCATTTTTAGGCTATTGAAGTCTTCTAAGGCTCACTTAAAGTTTCATCTTATAGGAAACTTCCTAGATTTCCCCCAGTCAGAATTAATTTATTATTTTGTGAAATTTTACTGTGTACATTCATTTAGACTTGTGACATCCTGTGATCTTTTTAAAGTTCTTGTTTACCTACTTTTCTCCCCCACATTTTCCAATTTTTAAAATGATTATATTTAAAATTCAATTTAATTAACATATACTGTATTATTAGTTTCAGGGGTAGAATTTAGTGATTCATCAGTTGCATATAACACCCAGTGCTCATTACATCAAGTGCCCTCCTTAATGCCCATCACCCAATTACCCCATCCCTCTACCCACCTCCCCTCCAGCAACCCTGTTTGTTCCTTATAGGTCAGAGCCTCTTATGGTTTGCCTCCCTGTCTGTTTTTATCTTATTTTATTTTCCCTTCCCTTCCCCTATGTTCATCTGTTTTGTTTCTTAAATTCTACATAGAAATTATATGGTACTTGTCTTCCTCTGACTTATTTTGCTTACCATAATATACTCTAGTTCCATCTGCATCTTTGCAAATGGCAAGATTTCATTCTTTTTGATGGCTGAGTAATAGTCCATTGTGTGTATGTATGTATGTATGTATGTATGTAATATGTATGTATGCATGTATAGAAAAGTATATATGTATGTGGTATATATATCACATCTTCTTTATCCATTCATCCATCCATGGACATCTGGGCTCTTTCCATAGTTTGGCTATTGTGGACATAGCTGCTATAAACATTGGGGTGCATGTGCCCCTTCGAATCACTATTTTTATATATTTTGGATAAATACCTAGTAGTGTAATTACTGGATCATAGGATAGTTCTCTTTAACTTTTTGAGGAGCCTCCATACTGTTTTCCAGAGTGGCTGTATCAGTTTGCATTCCTACCAACAGTGTAAGAGGGTTCCCCTTTTTCCACATCCTTGCCAACACCTGTTGTTTCCTGAGTTGTTAATTTTAGCCATTCTGACCCGTGTCAGGTGATATCTCATTGTCGTTGTGATTTATATTTCCCTGGTGATTTTTTCATGTGTCTGTTAGCCATTTGTATGTTTTCTGTGGAGAAATGTCTGTTCATGTCTTTTGCCCATTTCTTGACTGGATTTTTTGTTTTTGGGGTGTTGAGTTTTATAAGTTCTTCATAGATTTTGGATACTAGCCCTTTATCTGATAAGGCATTTGCAAATATCTTCTCCCATTCCATAGGCTGCCTTTTAGTTTTGTTGATTGTTTCCCTTGCTGTGCAGAAGCTTTTTATCTTGATGAAGTCCCTATAGTTCATTTTTGCTTTTTTTCCCCTTTGTCTCTGGAGATGAGTCTAGTAGGAAGTTGCTGTGGCTGAGGTCAAAAAGGTTGCTGCTTGTGTTTTTCTCTAGGATTTTTTATGGATGCCTGTGTCATATTTAGGTCTTTCATCCATTTGGGATTCATTTTTGTGTATGGTGTAAGAAAGTGGTCCAGTTTCATTCTTCTGCATGTGGCTGTCCAATATTCCCAGCACCATTTGTTGAAGAGACTGTCTTTTTTCCATTGGATATTCTTTCCTGCTTTGTTGAAGATTAGTTGACTATAGAGTTGAGGGTCCATTTCTGGGTTTCCTATTCTGTTCCATTGATATATGTGTCTGTTTTTGTGCCAGGACCATACTGTCTTGATGATTACAGCTCTGTAATACAGCTTGAAGTCCGGAATTGTGATGCCACCATCTTTACTTTTCTTTTTCAACATTACTTTGGCTATTTGGGGTCTTTTCTGGTTCCATACAAATGTTAGGATTGTTTGTTCCAGCTCTGTGAAAAATGCTGGCATTAATTTGATAGGGATTGCACTGAGTGTGTAGACTGCTTTGGGTAGTATAGGCAATTCAACAATATTTGTTCTTCTGTGTTCTTCTATAGATTTGTTAATCTATGAGCATGGAATGTTTTTCCCTTTCTTTGTGTCTTCCTCAGTTTCTTTCATAAGTGTTCTATAGTTGTCAGAGTACAAATCTTTTACCTCTTTGGTTAGGTTTATTTCTAGGTATCTTACGGTTTTTGGTGCCCAGATTTTCCAATTTTTGAGAAAAGGACTGAAACTTGGTCAAATTCATGCTGCCCCCAATGTCCAGTATGAAGCTCTACCCAGTAGGAGGGCTATAAATTTGTTGAATGAATTTGAATCTTTAAGGCTTGTTCTTTAATGAGAAGGACGTTGCACAATTATAATATTCTCCATAAACAAGTAGACACTCAAAAAGGACTGCTCTGATGTTCTTTTATCTGTCTTGCCATGAATTTGCAATTTCCTTACCATTTCAGGCCAAAACACTGAGTTTCCAAGAATAACTATTTTCCCTTCTCCATAACTGAGTTCAGGAAAAACCAGCCATTCCACTGGACCTAGTTATCTTGTGTAGTATACTCAGTATAAGATTATGCAATAAGAGTAAGAAGCTAGGTTTCCTTTTGGGTGGGGCTGGAGTATTTCCTGTTTGGAGGCTAAATCTTCTGAAATCAGAATCAATTTTCTAGAACATACCACATTGAATTGAGCCCCAGAGACATGTTTTTCTGTTTGTATTCTTTTCCTTTCCTTTTGATAATAGAAGACATTATAAAAATTCTCACTTCACTATCTTCCTATTCTTAGCTTTTCTTGGGGGGAATCCAGTCAGAAGATACTAAGTTTGGAGTCTCTTTATCAAATTCTTCATAGAAAAAATGATCTGAGCCAACACCACAGCAGCCAGCATCTGTTGTCTCTAGAAGGAGACCACAGCAGTGATTATGCACAGGGTAAGTCGCTTACAAAATAAATTGATCAATTTAAAAAATTAGATGTGGAGAATAAAAAGGCACCTGAGGATTTTTACAGTTTTTGTGATATAATCAGCTGTAGCCAAGAGAGTTGCTTTATAATGTGAATATTCTTAGCTTCAGTCTCACATTTTCTTTAGAATTAACTATCATAATCCTTTTCATTACTCTAACAGAGTCTGAGGACTCTTTTCCTAGAGTGAAGTCTCCCTCCCAACTCCTCTGTTAATAGTTTGGGACGTAATGTGACAGTAGTACTCTGATTTATGAGTCAGATCCTGGGTAGCCTAAGAAAAATAAAATAACTTAGGAAGACTTTTTATATACCTATTTATTTTTCCTCTTTATTCCCCTTAAAATGAAAATACTGAGCCTTTCTGTTTTACATTTGTGAAAGAAGATAGCAGTGCAATTAATAGGAGGAGCATGATCCTTGGATTCAAATCTCAGCTTCAGGGCACCTAGGTGGCTCAGATGGTTAAGCGCCTGCCTTCGGCTCAGGTCATGATCTCCAGGTCCTGGGATCAAGCCCCACAATGGGCTCCCTGCTCAGCAGGGAGTCTGCTTCTCCCTCTTCCTCTGCCTCTCCCCACTGCTCCTACTCTCTCTCTCTCTGTATCTCTCTGTCTTAAATGAATAAATAAAAAATTCTTAAAAAAAAAAAAAGAAACCACAACAAAAAAAAACAAATCTCAGCTTCAACACCCAGTAGTTGTGTAAATGTATTTTTCTGCATATCAGTATCCTCCTAATAACTACTTTGCAATTTCTCTGGCCATTGGTATAAACAATAGATATTCAAATATAGCTATTATTGCTATTATCATCAATTATCCTGACTTACAGAAATATACAAGTTCCTTGGAAAGTATACACTTTTGGAGAGTGATCAGGGATGGGGTATTATTATACTTTAATTTTTTCTTTTTTGGTTTCTTTTCCTTCATTCCGTATATGCATATGTACATGTATTTGTGATTATGAATGTGATTATGAATGTGTGTGTGTGTGAATTTCACATACTGTGTGTCAGGCACCATTTCAAGCACTTTGATAACTTTTTATTAACGAATAAAACAGATAAAAAATTTTACCTGCTCATGGAGCTTACATGATTGTAGTAGGTATAGCTGGAAGCTGATAAATTCTATGGAAAAATGAAGCAAGGTAAGAGGAGAGGGAATTGGGAGTGGGTTGCACTTATAAATAGGGAGGTCAGGGTAGGCCTTAGTGTGAATATGACACTGGATTTGTGTTCTTAGGGGTTTTCATGTACTCTCCTCGAGAATGGAGAATGGGGAGAAGGGAGATGAGAACACAGAAAAGAATAGGAGCCTGCTGATTTGTAGGAGAATATGAGTATTTCCTTTGTGTAACATGTGTCCAAAAAAAAAAAATAATACAGATGAGCGAAGTCTTCCAGGTGGCCTTGTTTTATTTTATTCAGTTTGAGCAAAAATCTTCCCTTAAATGCTTTTTCTGCATACCCTGCCATCCCAAAAGATGGATACTGAGTACAGTCCACTTGGTCTGTGATGGCTGCCGGAGGTCATCACCATGACTCTCGCATCCGTTACTGAACTGTCATGCAGCAGGGTCCTCAGGGCCAACAGAGATGCTTTAGGCTATTTGCCTACATAAAGGCTGAGTCCGCAGTGGTTGTGAGTTCTACATCATAGCTACTACACACATACGGCTATTCAAATTAAAATAAGTGACATTAAAAATTCAGTTTCTTAGTCACATTAGTCACATTTTAAGTGCTCGAGAGCCATACGTGTCTAATGGCTACTGCGTTAGCACAGATAGAGAACATTTCTAACACTGCAGAAAATTCTGTCAATATTTGTTATTTTATGTGTTCCTATCTCTGACATTGTTTTTTCTGGTACTATCAGCTTCCAACTGTATCTCTTCCTTTTGATTTGTTGTTTCTCATGGTTTATAGGTTTAAATACTAGATTTAGAATTTTGTGTGAAGTAAGGGTAGAGAGGCTCTAACAGAGAGCAGAGGAGCTTTCTTATGTTCAAGTCCTTGAGTTGTCATACTTAGAATTTATATTCCTATTCTGACTGCCCCAAGGCCTTTTTTGCTTGGTTATTGTTATGCAGCTGTGCTCTGGGTGGTAAGAGAATCAGACTGCTGAGTTATTATCGGAGAAGTGCTATCAAACTTTAAAGGTAAAATTGCACTTTTATGGAAATACTTTAGATCCAGTCAGTGGTACCCTACTTGGAGCGATGCTATTCAAGGAGTGTTTATTGACTGACTGCCTACACACGTACACCAAGCACTGTGTTAGGCCCAGGAGAAGCAAGCAAAAATGAACATAGCCTCAATCCTTGATATCACAGTTTATGTGGTGGAGAGAATCATAAATAGGCAGAATTTCAATTATCCAGTGCCCAGGTAGGCCCAGGATACTCTGAAAGCCCAGAGGAAGATGGTTCATAAGCCAGCCTTCCCTGGGGGTGGCGGGGAGGGAAATGAGACAGGAGATCAAAGGCCAGAGAATGCTTCCTAAAGAAGAGATTCTTAAATGGCATCCTGGAGGATAAATAGGTGTTAGTCACATGATGGAGTTGGGGGAATGAGATGAACAAAACATGATGTACCATAGTGTGAACAAAGATGCTGAGGAGTGAACTGGCATGGTGAGAGCAGGAACTTTTAAGTGTATTTTTGATGGAATTCAGAAGAAAAGGGAGATTGTGTTTGTAGAGAGGGACAGGCTTTGAATGGTATGTTGAAGTGATGGTTTTCAGCAGAGCTGGAGAGGGGCAGGGCAGGGGTGGTAACGTAGGCTGATTACTCAGTAGTTCAGGTAGTTCAGGCAGCTCTGTGGAGGTGGAGTTTGGGGGAGCTAGGCTGGAGGCTGGGACACCAGTGGTGGTAGGTGCGTGGAAGAGGAGGGAGCCATAGCAGGCCCTCGGTCCAGAGGTAATGAGAGCCTGATGTGAGAGTGTGGAACAGAGCACCTGGGTTCAATCAACCTTTAAGGCATAAAATTATCAGTATTTGAGGTTTAATTTGATGTGGTGGCTGAAGGAGAGAAGAGGAGTCAGAGATGACTCTAAGCTTTCAGGAAAGCAGTTAATTTGAACTGTTCTTCCATGTTTACAGTCATAGGTTTTGACCTGTTGCTTCTACTAGTGATTTGCTTTGGCCACTGTGGTGTCCAGGATGGGTTTTGGCTGTTCAAGGCTCCATCACATTCTCATTGGTTAAAAGAACTTGAAGCACAGACCATAGTGAAGTACCACCCGCCTATGACTTTAATTCTGCAGCGGCCTATGAAAATTTATAGAAATTTGGCTTCATTTCTAGTGGCTCCAATCCAGATGCCAAAATTACCCCATTGCTGGGACAGCCTTTGGGTGGACCACTGAATCTGTTATTCATTACGAACAACTGAAAACCATCAATAAAATTCTTGTATTATGCCAACAGTAACACCAGTCAAGTATTAAGGTAGGTTTCGGAAAGTTACGAATCTCAAAATCTGTCTAGCTGAACTCTTATTTGTATGTTTATACATATTTACTTATCATGTGGAAAAGCTAGTGCCTTCCTTTTTATAATTGTACATTGCTTTTTTTTAGATTATAAATTAAATTCTGAGTTCTGAATGTTGGTGGAGACATGCTTATAGATCTGTAGTCAGTCACTTTAAAGTAAAAGTACAAATCGAGTCCAGATAGGGGAACCAGAAGTAGGAGTGGAGCCAGCCCAAAGGGTCCATTACAATGGGGCCTATATTGAAAGCAAGAATTCTCTCATACCTGTAGTGCATTTTAAAAGGATTTTCCAAGTAACAGTTAATATTTTAATGACATCTGTTAACCTTCCAGAAAAACCTAATTCTCCATTTTGCAAGATTAAGGAAACATGCCAAATACATGTTGATACTTCTGCTTTTATTGACATATTTCATGACTGCATGGCTAAAGCCACAAAAGAGTAGGCACCGGCCACTTTCTTTTCATAGTTTTATTTAGTCACTGACCTGGTTTTTGATGCTGAATATCTTCTCCTTGTCACTCAAACTGCTCCATCAAATTGGATCTTCAGTGGTCTGGCAGTTTTGAATGACTTCTTGGAGGCTGTGAAACCCTGTTCCCTAATCAGGAAGATCTGGGTGAGTCTTGTAGGAGGAAAGATGGTGCATCTCTTCTAAGTAAGACAACAGGATTATGGGACAATTACAACATCTTCAGAAGTTTTATCTGGAGAATAGTGATGTGTTTTGGTGATGAACAAGTACTGTAAGTTGAGAAGCATGGGAAGTTTTCATATTCTTTAAGAGTGTTTTGTATAAAGGAGGAATGAAAACAAGCTGACTTTTTGTAGTTCTTGGTAGAGGTTACATTAACTATTTGTCAAAAGTTGGATTTTTGAAGATTCTTGGCTTCTAAGAACATTCATCATGAGCTGCCATTCTTTGTATGCTGTCCATGAAGGTTGTTTAACAACATGTCAAAATAACTTTATAAAAAGGTAAATATATGTTTCATTAATCCCAATGGGAGCTTTCTGAAGTGCATTTTCTTTATGAATAATTAGTGTCATTCTGTGAAACTCATGATTTCTTAGGGTGGGAAAGAAGGGGTAAAAAGCTATCTTTTCAAGCCATTTGTGATTTAGTACCAGCTGGTCAAGTGAGTTGAAAAACCTTCTGAGTCATATGTCATATTATTTTGAATGCCTTTTCTCTCTCTTGGGAAACTGGCTAACCTCTGCAGTCTCTCTCCCATGGCAAATCACTGTAAAACTTTGATCTTCTCAAACCAGCTTGTCAGATGTAGCAGATAAAGCATGTATGACCTTTTGTGTGCCAATTCAACCTGGCTGGTCGGAAACCATAAGTTAATCCTGTATGACTTTTATTTCTAGGCATTACGGCAGAAGTTCTGGTGGTGACCTCTTTCGAGGAACTGCAGAGAAGGGCCCAAGAAGCAAGAGGGAAGATTGTTGTTTATAATCAACCTTATGTCAGCTACTCGAAGACAGTGCAGTACCGGGTCCAGGGGGCAGTGGAAGCTGCCAAAGTGGGGGCTTTGGCATCCCTGATTCGATCAGTGGCTTCCTTCTCCATCTATAGGTAGGTCATGGTGTTCATTTGAAATTCTTTAAAAAACCAGGATTGTCCATGAAAGAGGAGCCCTTATGAAATAAAAACAAAGCATTCAAATGAAAATACTGATTGTTTACGGAATTTTCCCCCCATTCCATATTTGGTCATTTGTTTGTAACATCTTCTTTGGCCTTTTTAGGATTCCTAGCATTATTTGTACATTCTTTTAAAAAGCTTTCCACATCCATGATGACCCCATAACATTCCTTATGTAACCAATATGTTATGTATTTTCATTGGAGGGAGAACTGAATTCACGTCTGTGTTTCATCAAAGATTCCTTATGACTTCAGAGGAAGCCAGGCCTTTTCCCATTGTTGCTAGAGAAGTGAAATAAAAATAAAGTGGGTAACATGATGGGAGTTGTCTGTGGTGTAGTGGGAAGAGAGGAGGAAGCAGAGGATCTTGGATATAGACCTGGTTCTGCCCCCAAACAAGTATGTGGCCTTGGGAATGCTCTTAAACTCCTTGGGTCTCAGCATTCTTCACTGTGAATCAGCGATGATGAAGAATTATATATTTACAATGTTTCTTTGAGAATAAATGAGATGAACTTACGAAAGATACTTGATTTTCTGCAAAGGTCTAGTAAGTGTTTTGTGGTATTTAAGGGCAACATAAGTTTTGTCTTTTTCTTTGTAGTTCTGATTGAGGTAATTGTGAATTGCTTTATTGACCCTCAGTCTTAGGATAAAATTTAGCATTGCAGTGGATAAAAGTTCTAAGACTTGACCTGTAGACATTTGGCCTAATTTAATAGCTACATATGGTAGTGTCACACATTAAGGGTGAAGTATTTGATGGACATAAACATGGATAAAAGAAGCACCATTCTAGTCATAGTCTGATCTCCCAAAGATAAAAAAAAAAAGAAAACAAGGCAAGCAGAAACAATTGCAAATAGGGTTTATTTGGGTTTCAAGATTAGGTTAGTATCTACTGTAAAGGAAAATTTATTCTATACAATTTTTGTCTGGAGCTGGAGACATAGCTGTTTGATCTTAATTAGCACCCTGCGCCCTTGAAAATAATATAATTGAGGAGACATCAGCCAATAAGAAACCAACTCAGAAGGGAGTTGTCCAAAATCACAGAGAAAAAAGGAAAGGGACATTTTTCTTTTATGGGGATAAGATTTCTTCCCAGGGAGGAAGATGGGACATGTTAAAATCACTTTTAAAAGTTTTATAAGAGAGAAACTAGTTCTACTGATGTCATAGTGCTAAAATAATGTTCTTTGTAGAGTCTAAAGGTTTGGGGACTCGTGAAATAATCTTTGGCCCATAGTCTTTTGGATGGTTAATCTTCCCAGGAGGGAAGTCCTAAAATGGTTAGCTTACTTCCCAGAATACCTCACTCGCCCCTTAGAATAACATACTCCTCAGCAAGCTGTGGCCATTCACTATGATTTCACTGGTCATGAGATCTAAATTATGTAGTTAGTCTGTTGCTTTGTGAAATGGGGTGATTGCCAAAAATATTTATTTAAGAACTACTACTCATAAGACTAATAAACTCCCAAATGACTTAGTATACTGCAATCTGCCAGGGTTAACTGACATTTTTTTTTCTGGTATAATGAAGACGTCTGGAAACCAAGTCTATAACCTGGGAGCCCCAGAAAAATTATGCCCAGCATAGAATGTAGACATCTATTGTTAACCTCTAATATTTGGGATCAACAAATTCTAGTGTATACTAAAAAGACATTTTTCTTTTTCTTCATATTTCTAGATCTAGACTGATTATAATTTTTCATTGATTTTATAGCTAACCATATTTCACTGGACTCTTGACTTTTATAACTTCGTATTTTTGACATTTATAAATACATAATAACATTGCCCTTTACACAGTACTTTAGAATCTTTGACATACAGCATCTTACTTGTCCTGACAGCTTAGTAGACCTAGCAGAAGGGGCATTATTAGCCCCATTTTACAGATAGAGAAATGAAAGTTCAGAGAATTCAACATGTTACCGTGTTTAAGTCTTACATCTTGAAAAATAAAACTAAAATGAAACAAACTCTGCCTCTTTGTCCACTTCTAGCTAATTGTTCCTTAGAGCTAATTTTCCTTAAAAGAGTATTTTATGTTCCTGTCTCTAATTCTTCATCCGTCATTCCCTCTGCACACCATTTTAATCTGGCTTTGCCAGTATTGAAATGGAACCTGTTAAGGTCACAAATAGCAACTGTAGTTGTCAAATATAATGGACATTTTTCAGGCCATCATTTTACTTCCCCTCTCTGAAACATTGTCACTGTTGACTGCTTCCTAAATATCTCTTTTCTTTGGCTTCTATGGCTTCTCATATTCTCTTTCTCTTTCTTGCTCTCACCCCTTCCCTCTTTCCTACTTTCCCTCTTCCTCTTCTGTTTCCCTGGCTTCTCACTCTGAACATTCTACCTGAGCAGTCCTGTCATGCTTGTGACTTCCGCCACCATCTCTACTGTGACACTTTCCAAACCCACCTCTCCTTCCCATACCACTGCCTGAGCCCTAGGCCCTTATATCCCAACACCTCCTGATACGTCTTTCAGATGTTCCATAGCTATCTACACTTCAGTTTTCTTCAAAACTGAACTCATCTTCTTACCTCTTTAGCCTGCATTTCCTACTTCAGGGAAGAGAGTGTCATCTATTATGCCTACTAAGCTAGATGGTTCTTGAGTACTTTTTGTTCTCTTCTCTTATCCATCATTTCTGGTAATTACTATGTCTCCTAGGTCCTGCTCTTTCTTAGTCATTTCAACAAACACATATTGAGTAGCTCTATTTCCCAACATCACTCCACATTCTAATAGTCAGGAGTCACTAACACTTTCCCGATGTACCACGTTTCCTCAAGGTTTCATGACTTTCCATATGATTTCTCCCTTGTAGCCTTCTATCCTCTTCCTCACTGTCTCATACTGTCCTTTAAGATTCATCTTAAGTGTTTCTTTTTCTAGGGAGCACTCCCTGATATCTAGATCCAATGCAGGCGAGCCACGTCTTTCTGGTATTCCCACATCATCCTGTGCATACTCTATATCGTAATGTCTTGGAGGTAGTTGTGGTTCATGGTATGGTAGGGTACACTTACAATTGTAACAGCTTCAAATCTCAGTCACCTAACACAATAGGAATTGATTGACTGCTCACATAATGGTTCCCAGAGGGTGTTCAGCAGGTGGCCTTCTGCTCCTTCCCATCTTGTGACACCATCGCCTCTAAGATCTCAGAGTCCTCTTTTGAATCCAGCTGGCAAGTAAGAAGATAGAGAAAGTTGATAATCAAACGGGAGGTTTTCCATGGCCAGGTCTGGACATGGCGTACCTCACTTCTACTCACATTTCACTGGCCAGAATGAAGTTATGTAGAGGTGGGGAAATTTGGTCTATCTTTATGCCATCAGTGAAAGGTAAACTGTCCAGTCCATCTGAACCACCTGACTCCACTCTAAGTTCCAGAAAGACATTAAAAAATATATATGTGTATTTAATATTATATTTAATATATGTAAATATATACAAACATATTTATATATATTTAAAACCTCTATATCTCCATCATCTAGTTTGTTTGTTACATAATAGTCACTCAGGAACAGTTCTTTTGAAGGAATGAACTTGTCTGAAATTGTATAGTCAGTCATGGCAGGGCTGTTATGATAAACGTGGTGACCAGATTCTAAGTACTCTCTGACCAAACTGTGTAGCCTCTGTATAATAAGTTCAAAACAACCTGAATTTTTAGAGCACTTTGCTCTGTATTTAAGGAAAATATCCAGGTGCCCTATATTGCCAGATTATGTCTTTTTTCTGCCACAACATTCATGAACAACGATGTTTTAAATTGGTAATTGAATAAAACCACTCCCTTCTCTCTGACAGACATTTCACCTGTAGTTCTATGGGAGTGGTGATACAGGATTCTGGTTAGGAGTAGTGTAGAGATCAGCAACCCTAGAGAACAGAATATAAATTGTAATTAGTTTCTGCTCGGCTTCAAAATCAGAGAAAACCCCTAAGGGGCAGATAATGTATTTGACCAGTTTAACTTGACACTTGTCAGCGCCGTTAACGATATTTGTCAGCCATTTTGGAAGTACAACAGTCACATGGTTACATGACAGATATCCTTAAGAAACATCTGTAAAACATCCATTACTTGTTGCCTTCAATATCTCCAGGCTCATTGTTGCCATTTCTCTGTATTGCCATTATTAGTATTCTTGTGCTCAAATTTTCTTCAAAGAGATTTTTTTCTTTATTGAAGTTTTTATAGTGACTTTTGTTCACCATTAAGTATCAACTGGGACTCTCATTAGATCTTTTTTAGTTTTTCTGTATGTAAAATACCTTTTGCCTTGGTCAAAGGAGGATATTTTAAGGATAAATGTAATTATTAATTTAAGTTCTGCAGAGGAACCATTTGTCTTACATTATTTCTCAAATTAATTAGTTTTTTAGTAAATATTTATTGAGAGCTTACCAGTGCTCAGAAGTTGCCAAGCTGTAGGGTTATTAAAATGAATTAGACATGGGGCGCCTGGGTGGCTCAGTCGTTAAGCGTCTGCCTTCGGCTCAGGTCATGATCCCAGGGTCCTGGGATCGAGCCCCGCATCGGGCTCCCTGCTCAGCGGGGAGCCTGCTTCTCCCTCTCCCACTCCCCCTGCTTGTGTTCCCTCTCTCACTGTGTCTCACTCTGTCAAATAAAAAAAAAAATCTTTAAAAAAAAAAAATGAATTAGACATGTTTTTTGTCCCTCAGAAATATTCTATCTGGCTAAAAGAGAGGAGGGTAAGCTTAAAATATAAAACTAATGTAATCTCTTTTTACATTTGGTGCTAAATGAGTAATGGGGGAAAGGAATGAAGGAAAGAAATGAACATTTATTTAGCAACTACTTTGTACTGTGCATCTCTGAAGGCTTAAATAGTTTGTTTCAATTAATTCTTTATGCAATCCAATGGAGGCAGATAACTGGTATCTCTCTTTTACTGAAAGAGAAACAGGTTCAGAATGCTTAGATAATCAAATTACACAGCTAGTGAAAGAACTAGGATTCATAATTAGAGTCTCTGGTTCTAAATTCTATGCACTTTGGATTGCACCAAGCAACCCGAAGAGCCAGTGCTTTGGAATCTAAAAGGGATAGCAGAAATCTGATTAGAGCTGGCTACATAGAGGATGTAGATTTTGGGTATATTCAACAACGAAGTTGAACTCGAATAAGAGAAGGGGGGGGTGTAAAGACATTCTATACATGATCAAGGTGGGAATGCATGATGTACTTGGGTACTACACAAGTAGACCAGTATGGCTGGAGCCAGAAGGTTTCATAGAAGATCAGGGAAATGTAATTTTGGGGTGAATGGAAGAGACCAGGTTATGAAGAATCAAGAGTACCAGTTTGGGGAGTTTTGAGTTTTATGTGGAGGAAATGGGGAATCATTGAATGTGGTAGAGCTGGGGGGGGTGATGTTTTAGAGCAATGTTTCTCTAAAGATGGTCTCTGGATGGGGTGCCTGGTCTGGATGGGGCACCTGGGTGGCTCAGTCATTAAGCGTCTGCCTTCGGCTCAGGTCATGATCCCGGGGTCCTGGGATAGAGCCCTGCGTAGGGCTCCCTGCTCCGCGGGAAGCCTGCTTCTCCCTCTCCACTACTTGTTCTCTCTCACACTCTCTCTCTCTCTCTCCCTCGCCTCTCGTGCTCATGCAGGTGCACGCACTCTGGAGGAAAAAAAAAAGATGGTCTCTGTAACACCGTCGTCAACCTTACCTACCTCACCTGGGAGCTTGTTGATATGCAAATTATCAGGCCCCACCTGAGACCCATTAAATTAAAAAAACCTGAGGGTGGGGCTTGTGGTTTAACTGGCCCTCCAGGTGATTCTAACGTATGTTAAAATTTGGGAACTACTGTTTCAGAAAGATCAATCGGGTGACTACATAGCCTGCTGTGAGAAGGAAAGATAGGATAGTGCTCTAATAATGCAGATGTGAAATAATGGGGGCATTGATGATGGCAGTGGGAATGGAAAGCAAGAGACAGCAAAGAGGGATAGTGTGAAAAAGTGATCAGAACTTGGTTGTATTTGAAGGGGGACTGGAGGAAGGGTCAAAGTTTACTGTGAGGCAAGGATCAAACCATGGGATGAATCTGTGTTCAGTTCAGCCCAATATTTAAGAATCATGAGAGTTACATAGAAATAGGAGTCTGTGGTTTTGGCAACATCTGGTGTGTTCCATAAGGCAGACCAGCGGATTAGATAAGTCTCCAAGTCCGTTTAGTTGATGGGTTGTACTCTTTCCAGTCTGTGGAAGTTTCCTGGTTTCCCTCCACCCAGGTTGGTGACCGGAGAATGTGGAGAAGTGTTGGGGGTCAGGAGAGGGAGCTGATTGCAGGCAACATGAGCAGCTTGGTTTTTAGACATTTTGAGTTTGAGGCGACTGTGAGAAGTTCCATTAACCCGGTTTTTATATTTTGTAAGAAGAAAACAGGTAACAGGTAAGCATTTCCATTTCTCTGTTATCTACTTTTTGGATCACCCAAGGCAATTTAAAATTCTAGGCTGGCTTCCTTGCAGTGCGGCACACCTTGGGACTCCTGCCTCCTGCCTTCTCAACGTGCGAGCTCGAGAATGCAAAGTGATTTTTATATTAGTCCAAGTAAAATACAATTCAGAAGGTAACTCTACTGAGGCCAAATTGTCTGTTGTACTCCCACTGCCAAATACACATTTTCTTTCCTAGTTATTTTCTCCATTGCCCCAGATAATTGAACACAGACTGTAAGTTTTAATCAGCTAAGGAAGCAAATCTCCCTCCACTTCACTGTGAAAACTGCATCACCACGCTGGGTAAGAATGCATGGAGGTGGCGATGAGTTGTTGATAGAACTTGCTTTGTAAATTCTCCTGGTTTATGTTTTATATCACTTGGCCGTCATGTAACGTGTTATTAATAGAGGATAGTGAAGAGGAAGAGGAGCAATCCAGTTTGAGGATGACTAAGACCTGATTAAACATTCAGCTGGAGAGAGCGAGACGAGTGAATCCAGGTGATGTTTATGGAGTGTCAGAGAGGGAGAATGTTATACCATCTGGTGAGAGAGCTGAGAAAAAGTCTATAAATCAATCCCTATAATGATACTTAATTAATACTGAGTCGATAAATGACATAATTGAAGCGCTGGTTGGGCTACATCGTGGAGTTAAATAGCTTCAAAGAGGGCTCTGATTAAAGCCATTACAATTTATAAAACATTCTTCATCTTAAGAAAGCATCTTGATGAGATTTAACATGAACATTTTTGTAATCAGAGGGCCAACTTAAAACATTCAGAGCAGAGGTGAAATGTCTTAAGAGGTCTGTTTTGGGGGAGTTTTGAAAACCAGTTATTCCCAGAGAGTAAAAAAAGCTTGTCCCCCCACCTCCTGTGGCTTTTTTAATGGGAGAAAATTAATGCTGCTACTTCACACTTAGACCGTCTTGGATTTTTGATGTCCTGGTGGTTTGGTTCTTTGGCGCGACCTTAGCATAATTAGCTATCAAGCTTGATTTAAATTGTTTTGAAATATTGTTGCAATTTGGGGGGCATATGTGCCTGCTGGGGATTACAAAATAAGGAAGATACCACCATGACTCAAAACCGGGCAACTGGGCCAGCCTCCATTAGTAGGTTCTTTTCCTGCCTTACATTGTTTTTGCTTAATTCACTCTGAAGCTCATAACAGATGCACAGTAATCAAGCAGAAGGCCAATTCTCATCATTTATGCAGGTGGAGGGCCACTGTGCTCCCGCGGGGGGAAACCAGAGAAGACCCACACCGAATGCAGCATTTTTTTTTTTTTCTTCTCATCATCCTTTTCTTTCTCCCCTCTCTGATTTTGAAAGGCAGATTCTTTTTAGAACGCCTTTGTTAGAAATTCCAAAATGTTCTTTAATCACCGAAATCTTATTATTGCTTCAGGTAGTGTGACAGGCATACTTCCTCATAATGGACAGAACTGGGCAATGACTCCCGAGCCCCTGCCCCCCTGGAGTTTTTGTTAGCCATTTGCCAGATGTGTGACCTTGGCAAGCTGTGCAAACTCTGTGCCTCAGTTTCATCTGTAAAGTGGGGGAAATAACTGTACCTTCTTCCTGGTGTTTTGTGAGGTTTTAAATGAGATGTTGGTATTGCCTGACACGTAGTTTTACATACGTGTAAAGTGGTGTTGATATATAGTCTTGTTAAGTAATGACTGGATATACTTATTGACAAAAAGAGGAAGGAGGGGAGGGAAGTGTGGAGTGTCAGAGGGAGGGAAGGAGGAAGAAAAAAAAGGAAGAAAGGAGGGAGGAGAAAAAACATAATTTATTCGGTATCACTGTTGTCACTGCGGCCCTCTGCAACCCTAGCCCTATTTTGTCATTTCGATCTCCCCCTATTTAGTTTGTCCAAACTCTGGGTGACGTGTTTGCTAGTCTTTTTCTCTCTCTGGACTGGAAGTTCTCCTGGGGACATACTTTGTGTCTTCTTCATCTTAGTGTCCTCAGGGCCATGCTTAAGGCCTGGTACACGGTAGTGCTGGAACGAATGAATAAGGAGTTAGGGGCAGCCTATCCGGTTCGCTAACATGTGAATTCAAGGTGTCACCATTTCACATTCATAGAAGTTGAATAATACTATAGATGAGGTGACTAACCTTTTGAATTGCTACTTATCAAAAATAGAATCTCCGGAATCTGAGAGCAGACTATATAGTTATGTAAATTTTGGTAAAGTATTGCAAACTGCATATTACTATGGTGCTTTGTGAGGCTGCTATAATTAATGGTCTGTTTGCATTCCTAGTACTGACTGTCATTTTTCATCTGCTTATAACCTTGATACAAAAATTTGTTCTTGGCTGCTATTTTGCATTCATAATTTTAAAATGTATATAAATGTTCACCTTCTATTTTCCAGCTTTCTGATTATTGAAAGCACAAGCTTAAGAATCACATCACCGTGGCATGTTTTTCTGAATCTCTAGTGGTAAAAAGAAATTAATGCATTTTGAATTCAGGTTTCAGGATTATGACAATGTTGTTTGCTTATGCAGTTCCCTTTGGAAAATGTCTAGTGTAGGATATGAACCAGAAGACTCCTGAGTAACCTCTAGTCTTTCACTGTTGCAGGTGCTTTTGTTCTCTCTCTCTCATGAAAGCTAAAGACGACTCTTAAACTCCTCTTGCATCCAAATGACCTGCTGTCTTCTTTAGCCTTCTGGACAAAGTGCCAACCAGAAGGTACTACTAGGGAAATTTTGGAGGCCAGCAAAGCTGACAATATATACTGTGGGGTTTGGAATCGGACAGACCTGGATTCAGATGCAGGTTCGGCCACTTAGAGGTTGTGTGGCCGACCTTACGTCCACTACTTAACCACTGGGAGCCTGCTTCCTCATCTGTAATGTGGGGAGAACACTGTTTACCTCTAGAGTTGTTGACAGAATGAAATGAGATCAAGCACTAGACATGGGACATCATACATGGAAAGCACTCAGTGAACTATAATTGACATCTTATTTTGATCATGGTCACTATTGTCATTGTCATCATTAGATCATGATAGGACGGAGCAGGTAGTTTGAGATGAACTAACTTATCTTAAAAAGCAGAACTCCAGAACTCTTCACAATGTGGGCTCCAGAGACCTTGGTTCTGATTATCTCCTGATTTCAGGAACTACTCTTGTCTCCTTCAGTCTTTGGCTTAAAACTCTGCTCTTTGTCTTTTCTCCCCACTCTGGCCTCACACTGAATGCTTGAAATTATTCTTGCATGTAAGTGTTAAAGCTGTGGTGACTCAGACCAGTGATTGGTGTGGCCAGCTGATGGAGATGCAGCAA
Source organism: Phoca vitulina (assembly GCF_004348235.1). NCBI lineage: Eukaryota > Metazoa > Chordata > Mammalia > Carnivora > Phocidae > Phoca > Phoca vitulina. The sequence goes on from NW_022589728.1 coordinate 43,084,960, forward strand.
GTGTCTATTTTAAATGCTATCCAAGCTATTTTCCACCTCAGGGCCTTTGCACTCATTGACCCCCCTTCGTCTGGAATTCTGTTTCCCCAGCTTTTTCTATGGTTGACTTCCTTTCAATTTTCAGATCTCCATTGAAAGTTTTTTCCTGAAAGGCCTTTCCTGACCATCCCAAGTAGAGTAGCATTTTCCCTCAAATTCTCTTACCTAGTACCTCTTCTGTATGCTCAGAATCTTAATAACATTTGGTAACTTTCGTCTGTCTACCTATTACTTGTTTAGTATGTTTCTCCCCATGAGAGTATAAATTCCACGAGGACTGGACTACATCCTTCTTCTACATTATTATATTCTCAGTACACAGGAGATTGCCTGGCACACGACAGGTACTCACGAGATATTTGTGAGTGAATAACTATTTAAAAAAACCATCTAAGATCAAAAGAATAGAGAACCAACCAGAAATCGATACATACTGAATCATGTCTGTTTTCTGAAGCCACATTCTAAACTATTACAGACTTTTTTCCCCAACTTTTTTTTTGGAAAAATACCAATCTATGGTAAAAACTGAAAGAATATTAAATGACTCATAAACTCTTTATAAGAAATTGCCTAACTTTTTCCAGAGAGATGGTACCATTTTACATTCCCACCAGCCCTGTGTGAAAGTTCAGGCTGCTCCACGTTCTCACCAAAACTTGGTGTTGTCAGTCTTTAATTTTAACCATTCTGGTGGGCGTGTGCTGGTACCTCATTGAAATGTTGATTTTCATTTCCCTTATGACTAATGATGTTGAGCACTCTTTCACGTGCCTATTGGTCATTTCTGAATCCTCCTTTGTGAAAAGTCTGCTCCTGTCCTTTGCCCCTTTTATAACTGGATTGTTTTTATTTTTTATATTTTTTAAAGATTTTATTTATTTATTAGAGAGAGAGAGAGAAGGTGCGCATATGAGCTGGAGGGAGGGGCAGAGGGAGAAGAAGCAGCCGACTCCCCATGAGCAGGGAGCCCAGTGTGGGGCTCTATCCCAGGACCCTGGGATCACGACCTGAGCCAAAGGCAGACGCTTAACCAGCTGAGCCACCCAGGCACCCCAACTGGATTGTTTTTAAATTATTGAGTAGTAGGAGTTTTTCATTTATTCTAGATACAAGTGCACTGTCAGATATGTTTTGCAAATATTCTCTCGCATATTGATGTCTTGCCTATTCCTTGTTTTTGTTGCTGTTTTGTTTTGCTTTTTGGCTTAACAGTGTCTTTTGATGAGGAAAAGTTTTTAAAGTTAGTGAATTTTAATTTATCAGTTGCTTTCTGTGTTCACTCATATACCCTTCATCAACATTCATTATTTAATATTTTGCCACATTTGCTCTCTCGGTCTTTCTCCTTTTCTGAATCATATGAAAGTGAGGTAGGTATAACCATGAGGACACCTCAACCAGAAATACATTAGCATGTATTTCAGGAGAACAAGAACCTTCTCTAACATAATGGAGTATCATCACTGTCATCATACCTATGAAATTTACATTGTTACATAGTGCAAAGTTTATCCATATGCAGATTGCCCCAGTTGTTCCTCACTCTCAGTAATGTCCCTGCTTTTTTTTTTTTTTTCCAAGTTCAAAATCCAATCAAGGACTTCCTTAACATTTAGTTGTCCTGTATCTCTAGTCTCCTTTAATCTGAACTGTTATCTAGCCTTTTTAATACTTTATGACGCTGACATTTTTGAAGAATACAGGCAGCTGTTTTGCACAATGTCTCTCAGTTTGGAATTGTTATTTCCTCATTATTAGATTCAGATTAAATATTTTTGGCAAGAATTCCATGTGGATAATGTTGCGTCCCTCCTATTGCATCGCAGAAGGAAGCAGATAATGTCAGTTTTCCTTATTAGTGAGCCTGAGTGTGATCACTTGTCTAAGGCAGCATCTCAGGATTTCTTCATTGGAAAGGTACTTTTCACATTTGCAGGGGGAATACCTTGTAATTATGGTGAGATGCTTTGAGACTTTGTGAATCTTAAGTCCCCCAATAAAATTTCACCCAGTGAAAATTTAGCGTATGTTAATGATTCTTGTCTGAATCAGTCATTACATTGCTGGTGGCAAATGTTTTTCTAATTCAGTGATTCCTCTCACATTTATTAACTGGCCTGCTTTTGTAAAGAGGAGCTTTCACCTTTTTCCTCTTCTTACTGTTTCTGAGTATCACTCCATGGATTTTTAAAACTGGATGTATTAAAATTCAATAGAGTCATTATTCTTTTTGACAAAGCATCAAAAATTTCAAAGTGCTTAATACATGTGAAAGTTAGTATTTTACAATAAGCTTGAATATTTGAAGCACTGGAAGGAATTCACCTTTTATATCCAAGGGAACCCAAGCTATCTCAGATAAGTCAACTAATTAGCAGGGTGTAATCAATACCATTTCCTCTGAACTTTCTCATTAGCAGCATGAGCTTTGGAGTAATAACTCCTGAAGTTATTTTTAGAGTTTACCATTACCAGTGTATACCATATGCAAATGAAGATCCTTCACCCCATACATAATTGCTGTTAATTGTTAAAATAAATGAGCAAAAATCTTAAATCCAGCAATTACTTCTGATTTTCTCTAGATTTTTTTTTTCCTTTTTTGCCCTGCAGAGCTGATGTTGAGGAGTGTGTTTTCCAAAGAGCCCTTTCCAGGAGAAATAAGTGTCTCAGTGTGGGTTTGCAGAGCCCTGTAAGGATGCTTCTTTGGGAAGAGGTTACCTAATTTCTGTGGTGGAGAACAGAAAACTGTAAATTATCTACCCACTCCACCTCACCCACATCATCAGTGGTTGTGAAAGGGTAACCAGCCTTGGCTAGCAGGTCAACCGTGGTAGTTTAAAAGCTGAATGAGTATCGGTTGCCACCCTGGTTGCTGCTCTCCGTAAATTGCATATTTGACATCTAGGAGAAGAATTTAATTTTTAACGTTTTCCAATTTTATTCATTCAATAAGCATTTATTAAGTGTCTTGCATATTTTGGGCCAGGGGAGGACCCAAGTTTTGTAGGACTAGGCTCTGATGTAATTTGGGGGCCTCTTTAATAATAAGAATACAGAGGTGCAAATAAAAATTTTTTGATATAAAATCAACATTTACTTAGAATAACAAAAATTATAACAAATTACAAATTTAAGAAAGCTGCCAAATAATACAAACATTACAAAATTCAGAAAAATATCATAATGTTTTTATTAAATACCTGTCAAGCTTCTGTATTTTTACTACACTTTTTGCTTGCCTACACTTTGATTGCTTTTTATTTGACAGTGCTTTTGTGTTACATTTTCCTGAGAGAAAATGAAAAGAGAATTCAGTCTTTCCTCCAACACAGTGGACAGAAATGTAGTTTTTATTATTGATAGTTTGGGTAAGTTTATTTTAGGCTTACAGCTTTTTGTTGGTAATACCATATACATTTTTAGGATTGTTTCAAATTTTGGAAAGCTGCTGTTAAGTTTCTTCCATGTATGAGCAGTAAGATTTCAGGACATTATACCCTTTCTTGTATAGTGACAATGAATTGACGACATTTGAACGAGTTTGGTGTCTATTTCCTCTTTAGTGGCATCTTGTGACTTTCTGTTATCTTTATGTTTGTCACTATTTGGTGTCAAATCAGTAAGAAATTTCAATCATTTTTCAAGGTGATTTACTCTTCACTATTTGTATTCCTAAATAATCTAAGAGGCTGTTTATCATGAAAAAGTACATCTCTTTCTCTCAATAAATCAAGGTTTTTGTATGTCTTTTGTCTGGTATTGACAGACTTGCTTAGGACAAATATGTTTTATATGCTAACATGAGACCCAATATGTTGACACACATAAATCATGTGACTTCATACATAAGTGCATTCACTGTTTGTGGTACAACTCCAGGTTTGCCCCCCCACAAACACAGAAATTCTGTTAAATTCCATTGTACATGATTTCCTCAAAAAGGAAAAATAAAATATAAAATTAGAAGTTGCGTTCATAACATACGCTGAATTATTGAATTTGTTCTTGACAGGAAAGAACTTTCTTTTTAAGTAAGCAAAGATGAGGTGTGCCTGGGTGGCTCAGGCCCTGAAGCATCTGCCTTCGGCTCCAATCCTGGGATCCTGGGATGGAGGATCAGGCTCCCTGCTCAGTGGGGAGTCTGTCCCTCTCCCTCGGTTCCTCCCCCCACCCCCCTGTGCTCCTCCCCCCCCAAATAAATAAAGAAAATAAAATCTTTTTTTAAAAAGTAAGCATAGATGAGAATTGAATCATTTATTTGCAGTTTTACAATTTGATGATTGGGAGACTTTTCCTAGCGACTAGCGTCTGGGTCTCTACCACTATCTCCCTACTTTCATGCCAGCTGTTGCAAGATAGCTCTTAGCCCAAGATGGCCTCTGGCCCTGCTCCTTTGTACTGTGACACCAGTTGTCGCGGGAGCCATTTCAGGATGGAAATGACAACTGTGAATTGCATAAATACAGCCCCATAAGCCCAAACTAATACAACCCCAAATCAACTTACTCTTGGCTTGAGGCTCAGAATGCCTGTATCCATCCCAGTGTTGTCCGGTGTGATGGGAAGTATGACAGAAAGGAAGTCAGAGTGGGTTACAAGAGTTGACACCTGTCAAGTGCACAGACCAGTGCGGGACTCCTAGTAAGGCATCCGCAGGTGTAGTTAACACCATCCTCCTCCTCCTCACCACTATACATATTTTGGTGGACTTTTCAGATTTTAGTGGTTTGGCACTTGGAATTCTTATAAGCATCTTCTTCCTATTTCTACTTCCTTTTCCTTTTAGAATCTAGATTTCAAAAATGATAGAGCTGGGTGAGCCCTTAGAGAGCATCTGCTCCACCCCTTCATTGTACAGATGAGGAATTTGGGGCTGAGGTCACTCAGCTAGTTAATGGCAGAACAAGGACACGTGTCTTGTAGCTCCTGATACCACGTTTCCTTTCTCTCAAGTCTCCTAGGCAGATCTCTATCAGACTACACCCAGCCTCCCGGGATTATGAGTACATTGATTTAGGCATGCATTGATTTAATCTTTGTGGGGTTTCTCCTCCCACCCACGCCAACTGATGTTTTTAAGAGTTAGCATACCCAGTGTGCTTCTGAAATGCCACATAGCGTTGCTCATTTCGATAGGACTTTTTAGCAAAGTGAACTGTATCATGAACATTCTCACAAGAAATGGAAACTCACCTTGTGAAGAGGTAAGCTCTCCATGGGCTTTGTGTTTTCCTTTCCTCAGCGGGGGAAGAGCCTATTTGTCAGCTGTCTGGCCTTCTCTGGTGCTTGGTTTTTAATCTCCACGGAGGCAAGGCTGACAAAATGTCATCCCTTCTCCTGCTAAGGAAAGAAGCTGTGAAATAGATCTTCACTGCTTACATGCCTCATGTTGCTTAGCACCAGCTGTATCCATAACACCATGGTGTATTTAAAATACTGCTCCATTGGAATATTTTTTAAATGAATTCTGATGCTCATAAATACCCCAACTAGGCGTTGTGATATTATGCTGATTTTTATCTTAACTGGAATAATTTCCCTGAGAAAACGTAAGTGAATGGACATATGCTTATATACTGCCCATTACTGATCTGGATTTTCTGATATAAATTCTAGGAATCTCTTGATTCAGAGAGAGGAAGAGAAAGGAGCTAACATATATTCAGCCACTTTTAAGTGTTTGTGCTTATATCTATCATCTCAGTTGAACCTTAGCCAGAGTCTTGGGAAGCAGGGAGCTTTAGACACATTTTATATTTGAGTAACTTGATCAAGATTGTATCATAGGACATTTTGGAAAAGGTTTTTTTTTGCTTATCTATTTTCCAGTTTAAGAACTAATAGTCTTGATATAATTGAACTAGAAATAAAAAAATACATAGATAAGGGTTTTGTAAGATCGTGTTACTAAAGCTTGCAAAAGAGACAAAACAATGTGTTCCAACTGAGACCAGGTTGGGAGAATAAAAGGCAAGAAACCACCAACAGATGTCCTAACACCCATGGTAACGACATCAAAGAGGGCTGTGCAATCTTGGGCCCTCTGCTTTGGAAGGTGGATTTTGAAAGACGTCTTGGTTATATTTCTGTGAGGTTCATTTGTTTCCTATCCTTCTGTCTTGTCTCTTTCCTCCTTCTCTTTATTCGGTCTCTTCTGGTGGCAAATAACAGTTTCTGAATTGATGCCCTGGTACCTGACAACTTGAAAGACAAAGGCACAAGCAGTATCCTCCTGGCAACTATTCATGATAGCTTCCCTTCCAGAGATTTGCCCTGTGGCAGCTTCAATCCATTATCATCACTTCTTTTGCCCATTTTGGCAGTTCCCCAAGACCCGGGGAGGAAGAAACAGATCTGCAGATACGCAAACCTCAAAATCAAGACCGAGTTAATGAAATCACTCCTCCACTTGCCCCTGCCTCTTACTGAATCCTGCTCCAGCTGGGATAGAAAAAGAGCACTGGTCAAAAGCAGATCAGATTTCTCCACTGCTGTTTCTTCCTTTCTTAACTAAAAAGAAAACAAAGCAGCACACAAAACAAACAGGACCCCCCCCACCCCCAAAAAATGACACAAGATGGGAGTGAAGGTAGTTTATACTATTTTCATATTTCATGTGTTCAATCAGATTTTTTCTCAGCAAATATGATTGGAAGTGGTCCTTTTTCCTTCTTTTACCACCTTCTGGCATGAGATTGATAGGTGAAGATAGAAATACACTGGCCCTCCAAGAAAGAGCTGCTTCTGCTCAGCACATAGCCCATCTCCTTGCCCTCTTCCTTGCTCCTGCTCACCTCTCTCTCTCTGTCTGCCTCCCTCTCTCCTTCAATTCAGGGCTTAGAGAAATCTTTCACTCTTCTTTTGACAGGTGTCAGATAGACTGTATGAGCTCGTTTAGGCTGAACTGTCTGGGGGAAACTAAATTTGTTCGGGAGAACAGCAATTTGGATGACAAGTGCCAGGACACACCAGATAGCATGACTGGGGAAACTCTTATCAGGCTCCCAGCTCACGTTCCAGGTGGCCTCCTTGTCTCTTTCTCATTCCTATTGTTACTTGTTCATGGTTGACCCAAACGGAAACCTTGAAATACAAATGAAGTTCTTCTAAGTTCCCAAGAAACAGAAATGATAGTGACTCAGCATGAGATGTCTACATCCCCCCAAAAGGATAGCCAGTGCTTGCTTACTCTCACTTACGTTTATTATCACTGATGCTTCCCAGACCTGTTTGGGAAGAAGCCTCAAATTTGAGCCCCGCTAGTTATTTAATAAACAGGTCTGTTACCTAAGCTGCAAAAAATTTGGCATTTTAGACAGTCCCCAACTGTGACTACAGTTTGGCAATTCTTGCCAAGATATGAACAGAAGTGTCCTTAAACCTCTTTCCCCTTTTGCCACACAGTTTGGTATCTTGGGTTCTTACTTGCCTGAAAGGGAACCTGTGGTCATAAATGTCATGGGAAGGAAGGTATTTAGTGAACGTGAGATTTTTTTGGTCCATGTAAACCATTCTAAAATTCAAGGCCAGGGCACTGTGGCAGGCTCTAATCTATGAATCATTATATTCTTTTTTTTTTTTCTTTTTTTTTTTAAAGATTTTATTTATTCATAAGAGACAGAGAGAGAGAGGCAGAGGGAGAAGCAGGCTCCCCGCTGAACAGGGAACCCGATGCGGGACTCGATCCCAGGACCCTGGGATCATGACCTGAGCCGAAGGCAGACGCTTAACCATCTGAGCCACCCAGGCGCCCTATATTCTTAACATACCCTGAGAACAGGAAGAGAGATATCAACCTTTATGACACAGGCGGAATTTCTCCTCTGAACACTGGTAATTCATGTGACATTTGCTGTTTGCTTATGTTTGCAGGGAAATTCTTTCCCTCAACCTTGCACTGTACTGTTACTGGTCACTTCACAGACCTTCTGAAAGAGCAATACAAAATGATGTTTTAGGTACATAAACAAAGCAAATGTTTTTAGTGCTGGGCATAGGTTTGTTTTGTTTTGGTTTGGTTTGGTTTGGCTTGGTTTGGTTTTGGTCAATATTTGGTTCACATCAGAACCTTTATTTTTCCAGCCTGTAAGCTTTGGCTCTGAATTTACATGTTTTGGGAGGTTTGATGTTGTTGATAATCCAGTGTGGAACTTATTCACAGAAAAGGCTTATTGTGAGTGAAAAAATAAAATATCAGATCATGTAGACAACACATACTTTTATTTTTTATTATTATTTTTTTAAGATTTTATTTATTTATTTGACAGAGAGAGAGAGACAGTGAGAGAGGGAACACAAGCAGGGGGAGTGGGAGAGGGAGAAGCAGGCTTCCCGCTGAGCAAGGAGCCCGATGCGGGACTCAATCCCAGGACTCTGGGATCATGACCTGAGCCGAAGGCAGATGCTTAATGACTGAGCCACCCAGGCACCCCTATTTTTTATTATTTAAAGAATTTATTTATTTTAATTTTGTTTATTTATTTATTTATTTATTTAATTTTGTACTAAATGATACATGTGCTTGGTGTTAGGAATCCCATAGTTTGGGCCAAACCAATTGCTGATAATGCCATACCGATCTGAAGGTTGAAGTTTTATCAACAACTTCAGGTGGAAATCAGAGAAAAAGCCTCTGAGCAGCTCCATATAGCTGTCACAACCCCCATGTGGCCAGAAAGTACATTGTACTTCTGCTCTTCTCACCAAGAGCTTTTGGAACATAAGCATATTATTATTAAAGACTTAATTTTTTTAAGTCTTTTTAAAGAGCAGTTGTACGTTTACAACAAGATTGAAAAGGAGGTGTGGAGATTTCCCGGGTACCCACTGCCTCTGTACATGTATAGCCTCCCCCCATCATCAACATCCATTCCCAGAATGGTAAAATTTTTCACCAGAGTTGACCTTAGGGTTCATTCTTGGTGTTGTGCATTCTGTGGGTTTGAACAAATGTATAATGACATATATCCACCATTACAGTATCATTCCGAGTACTTTCACTGCCTTGAAAGTCCTCTGTGCTCCGCTTACTCATCTTTCTCTGCTCCTAGCCCTAGCAACTACTTTTCTTCTTCTTATTTCCATATTTTGTCTCTTCTAGAATGTCATAAACTTGGAATCTACAGTGTGTAGCCTTTTCAGGTTGCCTCCTTTCACCTAGTAATATACATTAAAGGCCCCTCCATGTCTTTTCATAGCTTGATAGCTCATTTCTTTTTAGCACTGAATAATATTACATTGTCTGGATACCACAGTTTATCCATTCATCTGCTGAAGCACATCTTGATCATTTCCACATTTTGGCAATTATGAATAAAGCTGCTATAAACATCCATGTGCAGGTTTTTATGTGGACATAAGTTTTCACTCCTTTGGGTAAATACCAAGGAGCATGATTACTGGATTGTACGTATTTAGTTTTGTAAGAAACTGCCAAACTGCCTTTCAAAGTGGCTGTACCAGTTTGCATTCCCACCAACAACGAATGACAGTTTCTGTTGCTTTACATACTTGCTAGCATTTGGTGCTGTCAGTGTTTTAGATTTTGGCCATTCTAATATACGTGTTTAAAGGTATCTCGTTGTTTCAGTTTGCATTTCCCTGATGATATATGATGTGTAACATCTTTTCATATATTTATTTGCTATCTGTATGTATTCTTTGGTGAGGTGTCTGTTAAGGTTTTTGGTTCATTTTAATTTTTTAATTTTTTTTCCTTCTTTTTGGAGAAAGGAGGAGGTGAGGGGGGAAGGTGCAGGGCTTGAAACTCACCATCCTGAGATTAAGACCTGAGCTGAGATCAAGAGTTGGATGCTTAACTGACTGAGCCACCCAGGTGCTCCTTTCTCTCATCTTTAAATCAAGTTATTTCCTTATTGTTGAGTTTTAAGAGTTCTTTGTTTATTTAGGGTAAACATCCTTCATCAGATATGCCTTTTTCTCCCAGTCTGTGTCTTATCTTCTAATGTTCTTGATATTATCTTTGGCAGAGCAGAAGTTTTTGATTTTAACTAAGCCAAGGTTTATCAATCCTTTCATGGATTGTGTCTTTGTTATTGTATCTAAAAAAGCATCACTGTACCCAAGGTCATTTAGGTTTTCTCCTATGTTATTTTCTGGGAATTTTATGCCTGAACACAATCATTTAGTTCTATGATCCATTTTGAGTTAATTTTTGTGAAGGGTATAGGGTTTGTGTCTAGATTCATTTTTTTGCATGTGGATGTCCAGTTGTTACAGCATCTTTTGTTGAAGACACTCTGCTCCATTGTACTGCCTTTGCTTCTTTGTCAAAGATCAGATGACTGTATTTAATGTGAATCTATTTCTGGGCTCTCTATTCTGTTCCATTGGTCTATTTGTCTATTCTTTCACCAATACCATACTGTTTTGATTACTGTAGTTTTATAGTATGTCTTAAGGTTGGGTACTGTCAGTCCTTCAACTTTGTTCTTCTTCAATATTGTGTTGGCTCTTTTTAGCACATTATTTTGAACAAGTTTAGATTTCTGATTTTTTTTTTTAAGATTTACTTACTTGAGAGAGAGAGCAAGCACAAGCGGGGGGAGGGGCAGAGGTAGAGAATCTCAAATAGACTCCCCACTGAGTCTGAGATCGAGTCTTCTCCCTGCAGAGGCTCGATCTCATGACCCTGAGATCATGACCTGAGCTGAAATCAAGAGTCAGATGCTCAACTTACTGAGCCATCCAATGCCCCTAGATTTTTTATTTTTAAGAACATATCAGATTAGCAGACATAGGAATGATGGAGGACATTCTGACATTGAGAGAAGAGACAGGAAAACTATAAAGTACAGCCACAAAGGTAGATTGCCATACCTATAATGGTGGAAACTCATAACATTGAATCGCCCAGAAAAGTTGTATCTTTTTTTTTTAAGAAACAAGGTGAGGGCATTGAAGGCCCAGTAAAAGTGTTATATATATAATTTACTTTCTTATTGTAAGGAACTGGTTCATGCACTTATGGAGGCTGATAAATCCCACGATCTTCAAGCTAGAGACCCAAGAGTCTGAAGGCCTGAGAGCCAGGAAAGCCAATGGTATGATTCCAGTCCAAAAGCTGGTGTGCTCGAGAACTGGGAGGAGCCGATGTTTCAGTTTGAAGGCAGGGGAAAACGGATGTCCCAGTCTGAAGGCAGTCAAGTAGGAGAGATTCTTATTCTGGGACAAAGAGTCTTTTTGTTCTATTTAGGCTTCACCCGATTGGATGAGACCCATTCATATTAATCTCATCCAGAAACACCCTCACAGAAATACCCAGAATGATGTCTGACCAAATATCTGGGCATCCCATGGCCCAGTCAATTTGACACATAAGATTAATGATTTCAGCCATTCTTCTAATCAGTCATATTAAGATATCTTCCTATCTCTGGACAGCAGGTGGCTGTTGAGAAGGGCCAGGAAAAGGAGGCTGATGGTGTTGTCATAGGCCCAAGGATCCAGGGCAAAGACAATAAACCCAGCCCTGATAGGAGAATGCCTGGTTCTGGGAAATAGGTAGATTAGCTTCTAAATTACGTGAAGAATTCATTCATTCATTTTTTTCATTTCAGTCTTAACTCATGTACTACTTCCTCAGGGGGACTGTCCCTAGACACTGTCTAAAATAGTCCTTTCAACATGAATGGACATTTCTCCAAAGAACACATACAAATGGCCAACAGACACATGAAAAAAATGCTCAACATCACTCAGCATCAGGGAAATACAAATCAAAACAAATCAAAATACAGTGAGATACCACCTCACACCAGTCAGAATGGCTAAAACCAACAAGTCAGGAAACAACAAATGTTGGTGAGGATGCAGAGAAAGGGGAACTCTCTTATACTTCTGGTGGGAGTGCAAGCTGGTACAGCCACTCTGGAAGACAGTATGGAGGTTCCTCAAAAAGTTGAAAATAGAGCTACCCTATTACCCTGCAATTGCACTGCTGGGTATTTACCCAAAGGATGCAAACATACTGATCCGACAGGGCACCTGCACCCCAATGTTTATAGCAGCAATGTCCACTATAGCCAAACTGTGTAAAGAGCCCAGATGCTCATCGATGGATGAATGGATAAAGAAGATAATGGTGTGTGTGTGTGTGTGTGTATATATATATATATATATATATATATACATATACATATACACAATGGAATACTACTCAGCCATCAAAAAAATGAAATCTTACCATTTGCAACGATGAGGATGGAACTAGAGAGTATTATGCTAAGCAAAATAAATCAATCAGAGAAAGACAATTATCATATGATTTCACTCATATGTGGAATTTAAGAAACAAAACAGAGGACCATAGGGGAAGGAAGGGAAAAATAAAATAAGATAGAAATCAGAGAGGGAGACAAACCATAAGAGACTTTTTTTTTTTTTTTTAAAGATTTTATTTATTCATTTGACAGAGACACAGCGAGAGAGGGAACACAAGCAGGGGGGAGTGGGAGAGGGAGAAGCAGGCTTCCCACCAAGCAGGGAGCCTGATGTGGGGCTCGATCCCAGGACCCTGGGACCATGACCTGAGCCGAAGGCAGATGCTTAATGACTGAGCCACCCAGGTGCCCCCATAAGAGACTCTTAACTATAGGAAATGGCCTGAGGGTTGCTGGAGGGGAAATGGGGGGATTGGGTAACTGGGTGATGGGCATTAAGGAGGGCATGTGATATAATGAGCACTGGGTGTTATATAAGACTGATGAATCACTGAACTCTACCTCGGAAACTAATAATACAGTATGTGTTAACTAAGTTGAATTTAAAGAAAATAAAATTTTAGAAAAGTAAAATTAAATAGTCTTTTCAGCTGCTGTCACTTATTGATTCAGAAAAATTTATTGAGGGCCTACCCTGTGAAAGGCACTGGAGATTCAACAATGACTGTGACTAGCAAAGTCCCTGCTTTCATGCATCTTACACACTAGTGGGGGCACAGAGAAACTGAAAGAACAAATAAAGAATGTAATTTCTGATAGTGATAAATGCTATAAGAAATAAAGTAGGGTAATGCGGTGGAGTATTGACTTGGGCATAGTAGTGGTTGTACTAGCTGTACTGGTCAGAGAAGACCTTTCTAGAAGATAACATTCTGTTTGGATTTGAATGATGAGAAGGACCTATCCATTTAGAGACCTGGGCAAGTACTTCTTGGGCAGAGGTAACAACCAGTACAATAGCTCAACAGGGAGAACACGTTCCAGGCACTGACAGAAACTCATGTAACTGGGTCAGAGGCGGGCAAGGGTTAGAGGGGTAGGAAGTGGCTGGCACAAAGGTTGGCAGGGCCACATCTTTGTGAAAGGTCATCTAGGCCTTGGTTTGGAGCTTGCATTTCACCCTAATGAAAATGGCTTTTAAGCAGAAAAGTGATACAATCTGATTCATGCGTTGGAAATCACTGCTCTCTGGGTGGCACATAGATTGTGGGGAGCAGGAATGGAAGTAAGAAGACCAAACATTCAAAAGGCTTTTGCAAATGTCTAGATGAGAGATTGAGAGCTGACTGTGGTAGCAGCAGTGGAGATGGTGGGCAGTGGTCAGATTTGACTGTTCTGTAGGCAGAGACTTCCAGTCTTGCTGACGGATTGGGTGTGGGAACAGAGGGAAATAAAGGATTCAAGGGTGATTGCTACATTTTATTTTGTTAATGGCACTTATTTTTATTGGAAATTATTTTATTGTGTACTTCTTTGCCTTCTGTCTCCTCTCAGTGAGAGAAGGAATCTTGCTTATCTTATCAGATACTGAGGAACTGCCCTTTCTTCAGTATCTAGAATAGTGGGTCCATTGAATGAATGCATATATAAATACTGATTGAGGAGTTTGTGTGGACCAGGCCTGTCCTAAGGCTGAGCTACAGAGGAGAACAAGACAGAGACACCTCTACAAACATGTAGCCTGCATACTGATGGAGGAGATAGGCAATAAACAGGTGAATTAAGTTGTTTCAGGTTTTGGTAAGTACTGTGTTGAAAAAAGGATCAATAGGGTGGTTAAGGGAACATCTCTAGGTTTTCTGTTGTGCTACATTTGTTCACTAGATTGTAACTTCTGTGAAAGCAAGGACCAATTCTTATATTCTTTGTATAGTTCTGAGCAGAGAATATGTACCCAGAAGCCATGGGATGGTCATGCCCAGAAGGCATGCTTGGTTCCTGGTGGACCTTAGGTCTCTGTTTTGTTATCTGTGCAATGTGACCAGCTAGAGAAGTTGGCCAAAATCCTCCTTTTTCATGGAGGTCAGCAACACCTAGACCCATGGGCCTGTGCCTGGACAGGCCTGTAATTTAACTGCTCCCCTGGCTTTCGTTGGTAATAAGCATGGGAAGCCCACCTATGGATTTGCCAAGCCACACACAACCTTGCTGCACATTTAGCAGCAGATCATGCCTCAAGGCCACTAGAGAAGAGTTAAATCTGTAAGGGAATAAACTTAGGCCAATAAACAGGCTGTGCCAGAAAGCAGCGCCCAAAGGGATCTGAGGAGCATCTGCATGTTTATTAAAAAACAAAACAAAAAACCCCCCCTCCCCCTCCTCTACTTAAGGAACATATTTAGACCTTCTCTTATGAAGTAATTTCTTCCACAGCATCTGCTTTGAACAGTAGATTTTCAAAAGAGCTTTGTTTGCCCTTAAGCAGTTTTTCCTAAGATAAAGATGCACAATTAGGGGAAATTTTTACCTGGGTTGTTGGTCAGCTATCAAAATGAAAACTGAAGAATCTTCCTGAACTGGCGTAAGCATGGAATGCTTTGGCAGCCCAACACGTTGCAGTTGTCCTTTTACAAACTACTGTACACGTTTTAGCCAGAACAGACTTTTTGGTTGTCAGGTAGTCAATAAATATTTATTACATGCTTCCTGTATAGTGTTTCTCCACTGGGAACTGTTCCTCAAGGTTTGCCTTCTTGTTACTTTTCTTGTCCTTGTGTTCCCCATAACTCATATTGCTGACCCATTTAGCACCTTTAGGAGGAAAGGGAAAGCAAGGCTGATCAGAAAGCAGAGTAGGAAGAGATGAGTCATGACAATTTTTTGCTGTGAAAAACAGCTTAGCATAATGCTAAGGAGACAGTAGATAACTCAGTCCATAATTCAAAACCTATTTTTTTCAATGAGTGATGCCCTGCAAGTTGAATGTCTGACTACTTGCTGATAAGCACCCTATGCAGAAGTCTCTTTATTTTGACTTAGATCCTAGACAAGTGTAGAGCACTGACCATGGGAGGACACTGCTAGGAGTGTCTGTCTTCGGGGGCCTCAGTGTTGAGTGCACAAAAGATGTGTACATGAAGCCTGTATCTCAAGGAAGACTATAGTGAGGTTAATCAGAGAAATAGGAAGTCTTGTGAAAACACAGGAGAGGGAGATATTTACTTCTTGGAGGAATCCAGGCT
This sequence comes from Phoca vitulina, assembly GCF_004348235.1. Classification (NCBI taxonomy): domain Eukaryota; kingdom Metazoa; phylum Chordata; class Mammalia; order Carnivora; family Phocidae; genus Phoca; species Phoca vitulina. The sequence continues at coordinate 43,100,429 of NW_022589728.1, forward strand.
TGGCTGGGTATCTTTCTGCACACTTTATTCCAGCTCCTAATTTTGAGTGTTCCCCTTGGATTATTAGTTTTCTCTAGCTTGTGGCAGGCCTCATCAAGCCTGGTATGTGTGTCTGTGTTTGCTTTTATCAGATAATCTTCTACCTACTTTGGGTTTACCCTTTGTTTCCAATTCCTTGCTTAACTTCAGAGTTCTTCGCACAGCAGAGCTGAATGTTCGGAATGTTACTCCTTTGTTTCCTACCCAAGGGAATATCACTGATGCAAAATTGTATTAGCAAAATGGATATGACTAAAGTCACCACTGCTGGGTAGCTAAAAGGAAGAGATCTCCCACTCCCTGTACTCCTACCAGCTTCTTTCCTTCTATCAAGGCGAATAGGTTGCTAGCTTACTAATTTCCCAGCTGTTGTAATCAAGTACCTCCTTTCCTGTGATGCAGAAAGCTATGTGTATCTCTCTACTTCCAAGGTGACTAAACCATTTAAGTAGTTTTGAGAATTACCTACTTTTAAAAATAGGAAGATTTGAACAATACATGTAAATATTTTCCTTGACTCTCCTCACCAGCACCACTGTATCCAAGTTGGTATTCTTAGATGGAATCACTGATGTGAGTTTGATGTGTGTTCTTCCAGACTTCTTTTCCATGCATTGACATGTGTGTATGCAAATATTATGTAAATGTGTAGTTTTGTGTTTTTTCTATCAATTCAGTTTAGAAATCTTTTTACCTTAGTACATACTACTTCGTTGCTTTTATTTTTCCTTTTTTTTTCTCTTGATAGTCATTTGTTTTTCTAACTCTTTCTTTGCCTTATAATTTTTGCTTGAATGCCAGACATTGTTTTGAAAAGCTGTACAAGCTTCATAGGTTTACCTTTTCTCTGCTACACAGATTAAGTTGAGGGCCTGAGTACATTAATCCAACCATATATTATGTTGCATCAGAATAGGTTACAATTTCATTAAAACTCAGTCTACTTCTGGTTATCCCTATTTCTGGTGCATGGCCCTTCAGGGCTTTCAGTCAAAAGCCTGGTAGGTCTTTGAATCTGTAGCACTGAGAGAATGCAGAATTTCTGGTCTGCTTTTGAGAGATTTTGGCTTAGCTTTTTAGTTTTCTGCCATGCAGCTTCAGAACTTGACAATAACCTGCCTGGGTGACCAACTCTGTGGTCAGGACCCCTCAAATTTCCAGTGTTGTTACTGAGGTTCAAATGGCTGCCAGAGGATCTGAAGGTTTCTCAGTCCCAGCAGTTGTCCTCTGCCCAGGCCTATTCTGATTCTGTCTTCCCAGTCCTCTAGAGCGAGCCAGCTCAGGAGTGGCAAGTGTCCCCTGTGGGTAGCTGCATCTACTTAGGTCACCTCTGAAATCTTTTCTTTTTGGAATTTTACTTTTTTTAGTCCTCTTTGCTTCAGTAACTCTAATGTTTTTAAATACATGATTTTTTGTAGTTTATTTGTCTTTTCTTACTGTTTTAGTAGGAATGTTGGCCTGCCACGAACAACTTTAGAGCCAGAAGTAGAACTCTTTCTTACTGTTTTTAACTTCTGCAGATTATTTCATTGCATGGCATATTATCTTCTATAGTTTATTTAGCCATTTCCCTGTTTATAGACATGCTGATTGTTTTAATTTTTCACTTTTAATTACAATCTTGCAATTAAAATTCAGGTATATGTGTTACTAATATCTGGAATTTCTGGATTGAAAAATATGGATTTTTTTTTTTTTTTAAAGATTTTATTTATTTATTTGACAGAGAGAGACAGCGAGAGAGGGAACACAAGCAGGGAGAGTGGGAGAGGGAGAAGCAGGCTTCCTGCCGAGCAGGGAGCCTGACATGGGGCTCGATCCCAGGACCCTGAGATCATGACCTGAGCCGAAGGCAGTTGCTTAACTGACTGAGCCACCCAGGCGCCCCGAAAAATATGGATTTTTAATTTTAATAGAGATTGCCGAATTTTCTCCAAAATGATTTAAATTTGAATCTCAGAGTTGAGGCTTTCTTTCAACTGGACCAATGCTTTTTAGGTCTGTGTTTGATCTAATAGCTTGGACCTAGTACCAAATCATTTTCCTAGGAACATGTGAAGGCCTGTCAACTCTTTCAGAGACACTGAGCACACTGAGGGCTTACCTGCTATGTTGCCCTTGCCACTCTGACCTCAGTGCTCTCCTGAGGATACATTCAGTACCTTTACAATGTGTTAGATGATCATGCAGTGGATTATAAGAGTTCAACAAATTCTCTAAGACACCAGGGGAGTGATGTAGGCACTGAGGAGACATTCAGTAGAAAGAAATAAACCACCAAGAATAGTGTATTTTCAATACAGGCAATTTCCCAGTTGAAAAGCTTAGCTGTTATTGCACTGAGAGAATACTGGCCACTGCTTCAAAGCTGTGGGGCTTGCTCTTTATTCATACAACTGATTTTCCCATGTGCATGCTCTAACATCAATCCTTTGGATTGTTTGATCAGTATATTTGAATACCTTTTCAGATCCCCTCAAGCTTTTTGGCCCAGTAGCAGTTCCTTTTCTTGGCAGGGCATGGGAGTAGGAAGGTAGCCTTTTCTAGGTACTTACTGGTATCAAGCAGTGGGAAGGATTGGAGTGGTGAACTTGGGGTGTGCAAATGTGTTCAACCTATAGGAGCTCCTCCAATGCACATAGGGTAGATCTGCTGGGATAGTTGTCTTGGGTCTCCTTTCACTCCAGGATAGAATTAACCTCTTGGCTGAATAGGTAGGAGGTAGGATAAGTCTTAGGCCTCTGGACACTTAACCTAAAATTCTGAAGGAAAATTCCTTATTCCTTTTTTCTTTTGCAGACACTTAGCTTTAGGCAACATTCATATACTCTCTGTTGTACTGAAACAAAAAGCTGTAGTGCTTATTTTCAAAACTAGTAAATGGATTATCAATGTGAGTTTTCTGGTAATAAATACTTGTTTATTTTGAATTAAGAAAATTGAACTTGGATTTAATGATGTCAGTTTAATTCTTTGAAATATAGTGGAGGAGGGGTTAGCAATAAAGCAGTCTCTGTTCTAGACTCATTAATTTATTCACTCTTCATTAAGCAGTTATTAAGACCTTACTAGCCATTAGACACTGGGCTTTGCATTGGTGATAAAAAAATTAATAAGACTCTGATATTTTTGTTGGTACTGTATCATAAAAATTGTGTAGATTGATTTCTAAGCCAGCATGAACCTTTTAGAATTTAGAAAGTAGAAACCAAACAAACATACTCCAGTTAGGAGCAAAATTGTATAACTAGTTGTGTGAGAAAGTACTTTGCTTTTTACCAGTAACTTAGAATCTTATGACTAAGACTAAGCAGAAAATTGGGAAGAACAGTGAAAGGGGCAAAAAGTTAATGGAATGGGGACAGAGCTGAGGGACAGAATTTGAACAGAAGGAAGAAAAGCAACAAGGATTGAGGAAGGTTGCTTAGGTCACTAAGCTTGCAAGATCTTCTATTTCCCAATCAGTACACTGTGACCCTGAAGATGTAAGGACATGACGAAGATATCACTGGGGTGTGATAAATTCTTTATATTCTCACTTCCCTTTGCTAATTCTGGCATCAGAGTTGTTGCAGAGAGCATGCTCAACAAGGAATGGAGGTACATCTTAAACAGGTGTGCCTATTCTTAAGCAAACTTGATATGTTTAAATTCAGATTTATTCACTTAACAAAAATTAGGTGATTACCCAGAATGCCTGGCACCCAGTGCTCCCCACACTGGGGATGCACATGACAAACACATTGGTCCAGCACTCTGAGAGTGAGAAGCCTTGAGGATGGGCAAGCTTGTATATACCCAATCATGATATAAAATAGGATATGATTAAGACTTTAAAGAAAATGCAAACAAAATATTGTGGCTGTTCAGGCAGAAAGTACTTCTGGTTGTTGGGGAATTGAGTAGAGGGAGGAAGGGCAAACAAATCAGAGAAGTTTTCATGAAGGGGATAGTATTTTAATTGATCATGGAAGATGATTTGAATGTCAACAACTGATGGATCTCAACAGAGATGGAGGATGTGGACATTATTGATGAGGGAACAGCAGGAACAAAGCCATAAAGAAAAAGAACTTGTCTCATGACTAATGATGTTTAATGGGGAGGGGGGGAGATGGAGCATGTACAGAAACAGTGTACTTTGGGGTCACATAGTATGTTTTCAAATTCCTTCTACTTATAAATATGGACTATGCCCATGCTACCTAACCTTTCCAAATCTCAGATCCCCCATCTTTAAAATGAGGATAATAATATTGATTTTGTTTTGTGTGTGTGTGTGTGTGTTTTGTTTTGTTTTGTTTTGTTTTTTGTGAAGATTGGTTATAATCTATGTAAACTCTCTGGCTCTTAATAAATGGTAGCAAATATTATTGTAAATAGTTAGGCTGTCTCAATTTTGGGTAATGGTATTACATAAAATGAAAAAAAGTAGTCTGTGAAAAAGACAACTTTTGAATGGTCTAAGGAGCTAGTTTAAGAATATAGACTTTAGGGGCGCCTGGGTGGCTCAGTTGGTTAAGCGACTGCCTTCGGCTCGGGTCGTGATCCCAGAGTCCTGGGATTGAGCCCTGCATCAGGCTCTATGCTCGGCGGGAAGCCTGCTTCTCCCTCTCCCACTCCCCCTGGTTGTGTTCCCTCTCTCGCTGTCTCTCTCTGTGTCAAATAAATAAATAAAATCTTAAAAAAAAAAAAAAAAAGAATATAGACTTTATATATAGGCATTGGAGAGCCATTGAAAATTTTTAACTAGGGAATGGTGTGATTAAAGTTTAGAATTTGAAATTTTATACTGATAGCAGTGCTGATGCCAGATTCATCGTAGAAATAATGTATAAAGATTAGAACAATTAGATATGGAGAATAGTGTCAGACGCTGCTAGTCGTACCTGAGTATCTGTTCTTTCCCCCTTCACAGTAATAAAAACCCTGATTTTTAGCTGTAAACTTGGCCATCTAAAATAAAGACTATATTTCTCAACTTGTGGCTAGGTATAGTGAAGAGACTATGTTCTGGCCAGAAGTATCATATGGCATGCCTAAAAGTTGACTGGCATACAGCCTTTTCTCCCATCACTTTTTTTTATATCCTTTAGATAATCAGCCATTTTGGTCTTGGTCTAGTTGTAGTGGCTCATTTGGAATATTGGAGGGATGAATTGAAAGGAGCCTGAATCTCAGACTTCATGGGGCAGATTGTCCTTCCAGCCCTAGACCGAATTCCACCAGACCTCTCTATGAGAGAGTATTAAACTCTCTTGACGCCACTGAGACTTTGAGCTTTTGTTATTTGCAGTAGAATCTAACCCTAGCCAACTCAGAGCCAGAGGAAAAAAATGAATGGGAGCTTAGGCTCTAGGATTTCAGGCCAATAGCAGTATTAAGAATATAAAGGAAACATGGTTGAAGCAGGAGGATGATGCTTTTGTCTTGGGGTCCAGTCCAGGTGAAGATGTCGGATGATTAGCAACCAGTGTTAGGAACCCAGAAGAGAGGTCAGAGTGGGAGATTATGGAATTGGAGGGGGTAGCAGGCCTCTAAGTAGCTCTGATAATTGAATGTATGGGAGGGGATGAAATTTCCAAGGAAGAAAGAGTGTAAAAAACTGAGTGCAAAAAACTGAAGACTGACCCTCTGGGAGGTCTCTGTGAGGGGTCAAAGAAAGAAGGGTTGAGACTGAATTGGAAGAAGCTTGTTCCTTTTGCACCTCGCAGGAAATGTACAAAAAGAAAAGGAATTTCCAGGTTTCTCATAGTTAAGATTGTATTGATTATATGTGTTTGTTAAGGGATAAAATGCTATTTTTGTTGAATGTTTCAGGGAGGATTTTGATTCCAGCCCATAGGGTTGTTTTTTGCTTTTAATGCTTGGTTATAGCTTTGGTTAGGCTCTTCTCAGTTTAGCAGGTACATACCAAAGTGTTCCAGTGACAGAATTGCCAAAGAATTCTATGGAGGATGAATGGTTTTGGTTCCTGGATAGTCACTTAATGGTTTTTAAAGTTGTGAGTAGATGATCATACTGCTTAAGCAACAGACTATAAAGACTGAGAACTCATGAATGCTTTTGGTATTGGCATCAAATAAAAATAATAAGAAATTGGATTTGACATGTTATAATAGCATGCATAATTATCTTTGGACTTGGTGATAACAGGTCATCTAGTAACTGGCCATAGTGGTAATACTCAGTATAACTTTTGCCTGGATATATACCAGAAATTTATGGGGATAGGTGTAAGAGGGAATAATGAGAAATGTGAGGGAAAGGAAAGTTTGTGCCAAGAGAAAGGATTGGAAGGAGGTAGGCACTGTTCTGTTCCCACTTCCCAACCAGCTTGTTAGAGCTGGAGGCCTAGAGTGCCTTGCCCCCAGTTGTCTAGTGTGTCTACTTGCACCAGTTCCCACTCTCCAGGACCAGCAAATCTGCCAACTGTATTCTCTCATTTGGAGAGGATGAAAGATATTGCTCTCTGGTTCCTTGATTTCCTGAAGGGTCTTTGAGACTTTATGCATGGCCCAACCCAAAACTTTTCTTCCACCCAACAGGAGAAGAGGGAGCTGCAGACCGTGGAACTTGTTATTTGTACTCATTAGGAGTCTAAAGGGGGTAGGTCTGTGTTTGTAAAGGTTACAGGTATCTTGGACAGGGTATTGACCTGAGCAGCCATATACAAAACAGTTCTTTGTTGCGTGTTTTCAAAGATGAAACAATGCAGAGTGCAGGGCCTTAAGAAACCCCAAAGAGTCACAAACCGTGATAACAAAACATCACATTTGCTGCCACATCTTCCAAACCTAGAGGAGTGCCTAAAATATTTGCTGAATGAGTTTTGGGTAATATTCTTATTTCAGCAATATTTAAGCCTGCATCCTAAATCTAACCTGTGCTCTGTATTTTTAAACATAAGGAAATGAACACCAGTAGCTATTTGGAGGAATGGGATGGGAGAAGATGCATAGCATGGGAAGAGGAGTGAGAGATGGTATGGCTTCCCCATAAAATATTCATTATAGGTACTTGCAAAATCTTGGTTCACATTTCAGTTCCTTTAATTGCTAGTTGTGTGATATTGGGCACATTTCTTAAATTTGAGCCAGACTATCTTCATTTTTAAAATCTGAGTAACAATACCTACCTTTGATGATTTTGTAAAAGTAAATTATGTTTATGAGAACTTTCTTAGTAAATTCTAAGTGAGAATTCAAATGTTGGATGTTATTATTGGTACTAATAGCAATATCAATAAAATAATAACAATTGAAGCACTTCCAGAGAGTGGGTTCTGTGGAGGAAGGCATGAGTGGAATGCTTATGTGCAATATATGGGCCTTGGGCCCCAAAAAGTAGGATAATAATGATGGCTGCTATTTTAAATTATGGTGCGCTAGGCATTTTGTATAAGCTATTTTGAAGACTCACCAACACTATGAGTTAGATACTCTCCATTTTACAGATGAGAAATCTGAGGCTGAGCCTGGTTATGAAAGCTACTGTAGGTCATCCTGTTAATGTCACAGATGGACTTGACCCCTGGTCTCTCTGGTTCGTATGGTGACCCTGCCTCTCCAGGATTCATCATAGAATCAACAGTTCCTTGAATGACAGCTGAGCTCTATCCACTTTGAATACTTCAAAAGGCTAGCTCTCCTACTCAGTGAGACCCTGTGAGTCTGTGTGGACTAGAGAGGCAGCTGTTGAGAGTAAGCCACCATGGTGCTGGCTCTGTCTTGGGGGAGAGCAGAGGAGGAGGCTCTGCCTAGCTTTGAGTTAGTTTTGAGCAGCACGTAGTTTTGATGTGCTGAGATACCCAGGTGTCTCTTTCCTAGACAAGTGCATGTGAAAGGAGCCCAGTGGGACCTTTTCTGGTGTTTGTGGTCGATATGCTACCCTGTGGAGGGTGGCCATTTATTGAATTCCTATTCCACTCAACTTCAGTTCATTTGACTTTGGAGGGGTTGCAACATGCCCTTGCCTCTTAATCTGGGCTTTCTCTAGAGTTGCTGTGTGACTGATTCTTTGTCAGACTTAGTTAGAAATTCAGATGATATCGATTTTAAATAGATCCATGGAGTTTGAGAACAGTTAGAGCACAGATGAGGAGAGGTTAAATTTTTCCTAAATTTTCAAGTTGTCTGTTATTAAACTCATCATCTCCTAGTAATGGACATAATCATGGAAATAATAATCTGTATCTTATTCATCCATCCATCAAACATTTATTACAAGCCTACTGTATACTAGTGTGCATACTAAGTGCTAGAAATATAGAGATAAATATATGAACATTGCCTGTCCTGAAGAGTGGATTGGAGAGCCTGAGGGTGGTATTAGGTTTGTCCAGGAAATATATGCCCAGCAAGTTTTTGTGAAAGTGTGAATTTTTTTTTTCCTTAGAGGACAGGAATTGCATTTATTTTGCTCACAGATATAGCCTATTTCCACAGAATCTAGCACAGAATCTGGCTTAGGTAAGTACCCAAGACATTTTGAGAGTTGACTTAATGTTTCAAATATTATATTATTATAATATATTATTAATGTTTCCATATACATGATCAAGTGGCCAGAATGAGTTCATTCAACCCATGAGTTCTTTTTGCTCCCTTTATTGAGCTGGAAATTTTGGTTGCCAAAGTCAACCTGGTAGCCAAATGTTTAAATTTTGGTAATTAATGATTGCACTTAGTCACAGGTTTGATGAATGATTTATTTTTAATAAAAGCAGAAGGTTCATGACAAGCTCAGCAAATCGCTTGGCAGTTTTAAGACATTACACCAGATTGCTTAGGAAAATTTCCCAGCAAATGAGACCTATTAGATTATATAATATTCTTGCAAGGCAACTAGAAAAGAACTTTAAAAATTATATCTATTTTGCTATTTAAAAGTGGAAATTACCTGGGGCGCCTGGGTGGCTCAGTTGGTTAAGCAACTGCCTTCGGCTCAGGTCATGGTCCTGGAGTCCCGGGATCGAGTCCCACATTGGGCTCCCTGCTCAGCGGGGAGTCTGCTTCTCCCTCTGACCCTACCCCCTCCCGTGTTCTCTCTCTCATTCTCTCTCTCGCTCGCTCTCAAATAAATAAATAAAATCTTTAAAAAAAAAAAAAAGTGGAAATTACCTGAAAAGGGAACAAACTGTGGAAAATTGACTAAATATTTGGTGACTTTTTTTTTTGTAATTCAAAGGAGTAGTAGATTTTAATTTCTCACAAAAGTTAAATCATAGTTCTAAATGTGGAAATAATAGTTTCCATTTGATTACTAAATTTTTTAGAGTTGACTTACCTATTTTTGGTTGATTTTAGCTACCCCTTCCTTTTAAAATTCAAACTCTAAATTTAAGGCTGAACCTCAACATAATGTTTGTGAAATGGGTTAAATCTTATGGAATGTTCCAGTGCAATCTGAAACCACACCAAGTACCAGAGGTTTTATGTTTGAAAGTGTTTTAATCAGTGATGGATTTGGAATTATTGCCAGGTGATTCTTGAATCTTTAGGCCTAGGCCTTATGAATACATTATCCAGGTGTTTATAAAATGCCATTCTACTAATGTCCTGTTTATACTTTGACTTTGTGGTAAAGAAATAACATTTGCCTACTTCAAAGTACCAGATGAAAGTATTTTACATCAACTAAATATTATACTAGAGCTGTTCAACAGCCCTTCACCCTCACTCCCTCTGCCTTAAAGGGGCTTATTCCCTATCATTTCCTATTTTCTCCATGACATAGGATAAGAATTCAGCCTGTTTTGTGGAATTTCATGTGAATACTAAGTCCTTGGTAATGCTTCTTACACCTTCCCAAGCTTTTCTACTTTCCCCCAAATGTATTCTCTCTTGGAAATAAAAGTTTCATTTCTCAATTTTTAAAGCCAGATTATTAATTGAAACTATTCAAAATGAGTGGAGGAACACCCACTAATTCCTCAAAACTCAGCAGCCGAATCTAATCCTTTGAAAAATCTGTCTGCTTAACTTACCATTATTAATCAGTTTAAGATGACTTAGAAAGGTATATTGGGAGAAAGAAATAGAAAAAAAAGAGAAGAATAAAACAATAATAAAGCTGACATTTTATATTCCAGTTGGGAGGGTAAAAACAAAAAAAACACCTCTTTTACTTTTTCATCTATTTTTGAGTCATTTTTTGCTGCATAAATTTACATATATACTATTGGGATTGGAGAATATGCACAATTTTGAAACATGTTTTAACCATTTTCCGTGTCATTAAATACCCTTCAAATATGGTGCTTAATGGCTGCAGAGTTATTTGTGATGACTTTACCATCCTTTATTTGGTCTTTCCTATTTTTTTATGGTGCCGAGTCTTAGTCCCATGGTGATTCGCATCTACCTTTGGCTTCACAGAGACCCTCTTGGTTCACTATGGTATTCATTACCACCTGTCACCAAATAGTTCTGGCTGTTCACTTTCTACACATAAAAGAGCACTGCACTTTCTGGCCCCATTGGGTTTTGGTGAACCATATGACTTTTTCTAGCCAATGAGATGTGAGCAGAACATTTAATTATTAATGAGAGAAATCTTCCAGAGTGCTTTTCCTTCTGCCACAGTAACTGGCAGTGTTCCAGAGAGTGGCTGCTCCATTAGTCTGGATCCCAGAGTGAGGGTGAGGCCAAGGTGAGCACCCAGAAGAACTGGGATGGATAGGTAATGTGAGCAGGAAATAAAACTGTGTCTTGGGAGTTCTGGTCAAAGATGGCAAAGTAGGAGGCTTCTAAACTCATCTCCTTCCACACACACACACCAAATCAATAGCTGTGCACGGAACAGGCAATTCCCTCTGAAAGAAATTCCAAAACTAGCTTAGTGACTCCTACCTATCAGACAAGAAAACACCCTCACTGAAATGGGTAGGAAAGACTAAGGCCCACTCTCCCTATAAACCTTAACTCTGGCGGAGTGCTACAGAGTTGGGAGGGAATGCACAACTCCCAGCTTTTTCCTGAGGAGCAACGTGTTTGGACCTAACATCTAGTGCCCCCAGCTTTTAAGACTTCCACCTGAGGGACAGAATCCCCTAATACCTAGCACTGAAAGCCAACATGATTTGTGTACATGAGACCTAGAGCAAAGAAGGACTCACTATAGCTTGCACCTCAGCCTCAGCACCGAGGGAGTAGAAAGAAATGCTTATTTCTCAGTATCTCCCTAAAGGAGGCCTGTTTGCATCCTTTAAAAGTTCCTGCCTGAGGTTCGGGCCTCTAAAATGTAACATACACCTGGGGGCTGACTGCAGTCCTCCCCAGTGACTCATGAGGGAGTAGACCCCATCTTCGCGTTCTCCCTCAGGCCTGCTCCACACTGCTGTTGTTTCCCTGGAAGCTGCATGTGTACACATCTAGCATCCTGGCTTTTCCAGCTGCCATCCGGAGGATACACCCTTGGATTGCCTGGCTCTGGTGGCCAGCGGGACCTGCTTTTTTTTTTTTTTTAATTAAAAAAAATTTTAATCCCAGTAAACATACAGTGTTATGTTAGTTTCAGGTGTACAGGAGAGTGATTCAACAATTCTGTACATTACTCAGTGCCCATCATGATCAGAGTAATCTTAATTCCTTCACCTATTTCACTTATCACTCTATCTGCCTCCCTTTTGGTAACCATCTGTTAGTTCTGTATAATTAAGAGTCTGTTTTTTGGTTTGTCTCGTTTCTTCTTTGTTCATTTGTTTTGTTTCTTAAGTTTCACATGAGTGAAATCATATGGTATTTGTCTTTCTCTGTCTGACTTATTTCACTTAGCATTATACTCTCTAGCTCTATCCATGTTTTTGCAAATGGCAAGACTTTATTCTTTTTTATGCCGAATAATATTTCATTGCATAAAGATATGCCACATCTTTATCCATTCATCTATTGATGGACACTCAGGCTGCTTCCATAATTTGGCTATTGTAAATAATACTGCAGTAAACATCGGGGTGCATATATCTTTTCAAATTAGTGTTTTCATATTTTTGGGGTAAATATCCAATAGTGGAAACACTGGATCATATGGTCATTCTATTTTTAATTTCTTGAGGAAACTCCTTAGAGTTTTCCACCATGGCTGCACCAGTTTGCATTCCCAACAGTGCAAGAGGGTTTTCGTTTTCTCTACATCCTTACCAGCACTTGTTGGTTCTTGTGTTATTGATTTTAGTCATTTTGACAGGTGTGAGGTGATATCTCATTGTGGTTTTGATTTGCCTTTCCTTGATGATGAGTGATGTTGAGCATCTTTTTATGTGTCTGTTGGCCATCTGGATGTCTTCTTTGGAGAAATATCTGTTCATGTCTTCTGCCTATTTTTAAATTGGATTCTTTGGTGTTTTTTTGGTGTTGATTTGTATAAGTTCTTTATATATTTTGGATACTTACCCTTTATCAGGTATGTCATTTGAAAATATTTTCTCCCATTCAGTCAGTTCTCTTTTAGTTTTGTTGATTGTTTCCTTTTCTGTGCAGAAGCTTTTTATTTTGATGTAGTCCCAATAAGTTATTTTTGCTTTTATTTCCCTTGACTCAGGAGACATATCTAGAAAAATGTTGCTATGGCCGATGTCAGAGAAATTACTCCCTGTGCTCTTTGCTAGGATTTTTATGGTTTCAGGTCTCACATTTAGGTCCTTAATCCATTTTGAGTTTATTTTTGTGTATGGTGTGAGAAAGTGGTCCAGTTTCATTCTTTTGCATGTAGCTGTCCGGTTTTCCTAACACTATTTGTTGAAGAGACTGTCTTTTTTCCATTGGATATTCTTTCCTGCTTTGTTGAAGATTAGTTGGCCATATAGTTAAGGGTCCATTTCTGGGTTCTTATTCTCTTTCATTGGTGCATGTGTCTGTTTTTGTGCCAATACCATACTGTTCTGATTACTACAGCTTTGCAATATAACTTGAAATCTAGAATTGTGATGCTTCCAACTTTGTTCTTCTTTTTCAAGATTGCTTTGGCTATTTGGGGTCTTTTGTGGTTCCATAGAAATTTTAGGATTATTTGTTCTAGTTCTGTGAAAAATGCTGTTGATATTTGATAGGGATTACATTAAATTTTTAGATTACTTTGGGTAGTATGGACATTTTAAAAATATTTGTCCTTTCAATCCATAAGCATGGAATATTTTTCCATTTGTGTTGTCTTTAATTGCTTTCATCAGTGTTTTATAGTTTTCAGAGTACAGGTCATTCACTTCCTTGTTTAAGTTTATTCCTAGGTACTTTATTGTTTTTCATAAAATTATAAATAGGATTGTTTTCTTAATTTCTCTTTCTGCTGCTTTATTATTAGTGTATAGAAATGCAGCAAATTTCTGTATATCAATTTTATATCCTGCCACCTTACTTAAATCATTGATCATTTCTAGTAGTTTTTTTTTGGTGGAGTCTTTAGAGTTTTCTATATATAGTATCATGTCGTCTGTAAATAGTGCAAGTTTTACTTCTTTTTTACCAATTTGGTTGCTTTTTATTTCTTTTTGTTGTCTAATTGCTGTGGCTAGAACTTCCAGTACTATGTTGAACAAAAATGGTGAGAATGGACATACTTGTCTTATTCCTGACCTTAGGGAGAAAGCTCTCAGTTTTTCACCATTGAGTGTGATGTTGGTTTTGGCAAATGCTTTTTCTGCATCTATTGAAATAATCATATGGTTTTAATCCTTTCTCTTGTTGATGTGATGTATCACATTGATTGATTTGCAAATATTGAACAAGTACTTGCACCTTTGTATCCCAGGAATAATTCTCACTTGATCATGATGAATGATATTTTTCATGTATTGTTGATTTCAGTTTGCAAATATTTTATTGAGGATTTTTGCATGTATGTTCATCAGAGATATTGGCCTGTAGTTCTCTTTTTTGACAGTGTTTTTAATCCAGTTTTGGTATCAGAATACTGCTGGCCTCATAGAATGAATTTGGAAACTTTTCTTACTCTTCTATTTTTTGGAATAGTTTGAGAAGAATAGGTATTAACTCTTCTTTAAATGTTTGGTAGAATTCACCTGTGAAGTCATGTGGTCCTGGATTTTTGTTTGCTGGGAGTCTTTGATTACTGATTCAGTTTCATTGCTGGTAATTGATCTGTTCAAATTTTCTATTTCTTCTTGATTCAATTTTGGGAGGTTACATGTTTCTAGGAATTTATCCATTTCTTCTAGGTTGTCCAATTTGTTGGCATATAATTTTTCATAATATTTTCTCATAATACTTTGTATTTCTGTGGGGTTGGTTGTTATTTCTCCTCTTTAATTTCTGATTTTGTTTATTTGAGTCCTCTCTCTTTCTTTCTATTTTTTTCTTTCTGATGAGTCTTGCTAAAGGTTTATCAATTTTGTTGATCTTTTCAAAGAATCAGCTCCTGGTTTCTTGATCTGTTCTTTTGTTTTTTTTTAGCTTCTATTCTTGTGGAGCCTGCTTTTGCCAGTCCCACAGAACTTTGGCAAACAAAGAAACAGTTCTTAACCAGTGATCTCCCCAGGGCTAAATACATAGGTAGCAGACACAAAAATTCATCTACTAGTCTTTCCCAGAAGGAAGTCTATTTGCATATTTGAAAAGCTACTGCCTGAGGGTCTGAATTCCAATCAGCCTGCATCTAGATGTTGACTGAGATCCTCCCTTTGGAACACTGACAAGTCTTAGCACACCCTCAACTACTGAGAGCCACTATGAACAAAGATAGGAGCTTGGACATTCACAGAGTTTTGAGAGACAACCAAAAGCTCAGGCTGGGCTAAATGATAAAGTTAATCTGCTACATGAGAGCACTCCGCCAAGACTGGGAGAGTTGGCTGTTTTATCTAATGTGTAGAAACCTACAAAGAGAGTTCAGGAAAATGAAGAAACAGAAGAATATGTTCCAAACAAAAGAACAAGGTGAAACTCCAGAAACAGATAATGAAATGTTGATGTGATTTACCTGATAACGAATTAAGAACAATGATCATGAAGATGCTTACTGAGGTCAGGAGAACAATGTATGAAGAAAGTGAGAATTTCAACACAAAGATATAAAATATAAGAAAATACCAAACAGAAATCACAGATCTGAAGGAGAAAATACCTGCACTGAAAATTTTAAAGAGAGATTTAATAGCAGACTATGTCAACAGAAGAAAGGATCAAGGAACTTGAGGATATGGTGGTGGAATTCATCCAATCAGAGCAGCAAAAAGAAAAGTGAATGAAAAAGACTTAAGATGGCTTAAAGCACTTATGGGACACTATCAAGAGGACCAATATTCTCATTATAGAGGTCCCAGAAGCAGGAAAAAGAGAGAAAGTTGCAGAAAGCTTATTCAAAGAAATAATGGCTATAAATGTCCTTCACCTGGGAAAGAAACATACATTTGGATCCAGGAAACCCAGAGAGTTGCTCTGTAGAAGAAGCATCCAAAGACCCACACTGGGACACATTATAATTAAAATCTGAAAAGTTAAAGACAAGAAAAAAAAAAACATGTACAAGAGAACTCCAATAAGACCATCAGCAGATTTTTCAGCAGAATCTTTGCAGGCAATAAGGGAGTAGCATGATAGAGTCAAAGTGTAGAAAGAGAAAAACCTGTCAACCAGAATACTGTACCTGGCAAGGTTGTCCTTCAGAATTGAAGGAGAGATAGAGTTTTCCAGACAAGTAAAAGCTGAAGGAATTTGTCACTACTAGGTTGTCTTTAGAATAAATGTTAAAGGGAATTCTTCAAGCTGAAATGAAAGGATGCTAATTAGTTACAGGAAGACATATAAAAGTATAAATCCAACCGGTAAAGGTAAATATATAGTTAAATTCAGAATACTCTAATGTAATGGTGGTAGGAAAATCACTTATAAATCTAAGACAAAACTTATAATCACTTATAAATTAAAATTTATAATCACTTATAAATCAAAAGACAAAAGTAAAAATGCCTTGAATTTCAATAACTGGTTAACAAATACACAAGGCAAGAAGATGTGAATTGTGACATTGAAAACATAAAACATGGGTGGGGAGAGTAAAAATGTAGAGCTTTAGAATGTATTTGAAGTTAAGCTGTTATTAGCTCAAAATAGACTTATAAATAAATATAAGATGTTTTATGTAAGCCTCATGGTAACCACAAACCAAAAACCTATAGTAGATACACAAAAGATAAAGGATTCTAAGCGTACCACTTCTGAAAATCATCAAATCACAAAGGAAGAGAGCAAAAGAAGAATGGAACAAAGGAATTACCAAACAGCTAGAAAACAGTTCAGAAAATAGCAATAGTAGGTTTGTTCCTATGAATAATTACTTCAAGTGTACCTGGACTTAATTCTCAATCAAAAGACATAGAGTAGCTGAATTGATTAAAAGAATAACAGCAAGACCCAACTATATGCTGCCTACAAGAGACTCACTTTCACTTTAAGGAAACACACAGACTGAAAGTGAAGAGATGGAAAAACATATTCCTTGTAAATGGAAGCCAAAAGAAAGCAGAAGTAGCAATACCATTATCAGACAAAATAGACCTTAAGCCAAAAAGTATAACACAAGACGAAGGGGGTCATTATATAATGCTAAAGTGGTCAATCCAAGAAGAGGATATAACATTTGGAAATATTTATGCATACAGCATAGAAGCACCTAATTATATAAAGCAAATATTAACAGACCTACAAAGAGAAATAGACAGCAATAAATAATAGTAAGGGATACAGTGCCCCCCTTTCAACCCACCTTTCAGAAAATCAATAAGGAGCATTGGATTTAATACATATTAGACCAGATGGACTTAACAGATATTTGTAGAACAATCTATCCAACAGGAGAATATACATTATTCTCAAAAATACATGGAACATTCTCCAGGACAAATCATATGTTAGTCCCAAAACAAGTCTTAGTAAAGTTAAGAAGACTGGAATCATATCAAATATCTTTTCCAACCACAATGGTATGAAAACAAAAATCAATTACAAGAAGAAAACTGAAAAATTCACAAATACGTTAAGATTAAACAGTATGTAACCCAACAACTAGTGGGTCAAAGAAGAAATTAATAGAGAAATCAAAAACTATCTTGAGACAAGTGAAAATAGAAATACAAGATACTAAAACTTATAAGATGCAGCAAAAGCAGTTGTAAGAGGGAAGATCATAGCAATAAATGCCACATTAAGAAATGAAAGATCTCAAATAAACAACCTAAGTTTACACATTAAGGAACTAGAAAAAGAAAAACAAACTACAGATCTTCCTTGACTTATGATGGGGTTACACCCTGATAAACCCAGCATAAGTTGAAAATACCATTAAGTCAAATTGCATTTAATACACCTAATCTACTGAATACCATGGTTTAGCCTCATGTACCTTAAATGTCCTCAGAACACTTACAATAGCCCACGGTTGAACAAAGTCATATAACACAAAGCTCATTTCATAATAAAGTGATGAATATCTCATGTAATTTATTTAATATTCTCCTGAAAGTGAAAAACAAAATTGTTGTATGGGTACAGAATGGTTGTAAGTGTATGGGTTGTTTACCCTCATGAATGTGTGGCTGACTGGAATCTGTGGCTTTCTGCTGCTGCCCAGCGTCACAAGAGAGTATTGCCCACATATCACTAGCTTTTGAAAAGATCAAAATTCAAAATTTGAAGTACATTTTCTACTGGACACTTATTGCTTTCACACCATTGTAGAGTTGAAAAATAATGAGTCAAACCCTCATAAGTTGGGGACCATTTGTAAACCCAAAATGAGTAGAAGTAAATAAAGATCAGAGCAGAAATAAATAAATTAGAGACTAAAAAGAGAATAGAAAAGATTGATGAAATTAAGAGTTGTGCTTTTGAAAAGATAAATAAAATAGACAAATCTTTAGCTAGACATATAAAAAAAAAGGACTCAAAATTAGAAATTAAATAAGAGACATTACAACTGCTACCACAGAAATACAAAGGATCATAAGAGACTACTATGAGCAATTATATGCCAACAAGGTGGACCTAGAAGAAATGGATAAATTCCTAAAAACGTAACTTACCAAGACTGAATCAAGAAGAAATAGAAAATCAGAGCAAACCAACTACTAGTAAGATTGAATCAGTACTCAAAAATTGCCCAACAAAGAAAAGGCCAGGACCAGATAGCTCCATTGGCAAATTCTGCGAAATATTTAAAGAAGTAATACCAATCCTGTTCAAACTCTTCCAAAAATCGAAAAGGAGGAAACACTTCCAGACTCATTTTATGTGGCCAGTATTACCCTGATACCAAAGCTAGACAAGGACCCTATAAAAGAAGGAAATTTTAGGCTAATATTTCTAAACACAGATGTAAAAACCCTCAACAAAATATTAGCAGACTGAATTCAACAATACATTAAAAGGATTATACACCATAATGAAGTGGGATTTATTCCAGAGTTTCAAGAATGGTTCAACATCTGCAAATCAATCAATATGAAACACCACATTAACAAAATAAAGTGCAAAAATCATATAATCATTTCAGTAGGTACAGAAAAAACATTTGACAAAATTCAACATTCATTTATGATAAAAACTCTCAACAAAGTGAGTATGGAGAGGACATACCTCAAAATAATAAAGGCCATATATGATAGGTCCACAGCTAGCATCATATTAAATGGTGAAAGCTTAAAGCCTTTCCTCTAAGATCAGAAACAAGACAAAGATGCCCACTCTTGCCACCTTTATTCAGCATAGTATTGGAAATCCTAGCCAGAGCAATTAGGCAGGAAAAAGAAATAAAAGGCATCCAAATCAGAAAGGAAGAAATAAAACGGTCTCTATTTGCAGATGATTTGATATTATATATAGAACACCTTAAAGATTCCACCAAAAAACTGTTAGAACTAATAAATGAATTCAGTAAAGTTGCAGGATACAAAATTAAAATACAAAAATCAGTTGAGTTTCTATACACTGATAATGAACTATCAGAAAAAGAAATTAATAAAATAATTCCATTTGCAATTGCATCAAAAAGAATTAAATACTTTGGAATAAATTTACCAAAGACGGGAAAGATATGTACACTGAAATCTGTAAGACACTGATGAAAGAAATTGAAGGAGACACATGTAAATGGAAAGATATTCTATACTCATGGATTAGAAGAATTAATATTATTAAAATTAAATGCCCATACTTTGCAAAAACTCAAAATTCTAATGGTGCTTTCCACAGAAATAGAAAAATAATCCTTAAATTTTTAGGAAACTACAAAAGACCCTGAATAGCAAAAGAATCCTGAGAAAGGAAAACAAAGCTGGAGACACTATTCTACCTGAATTCAAGCTATATTACAAAGCTGTAGTAATCAAAACAGTATGGTATTGGCATAAAAACCAGACACATAGATCAATGGAACAGAATAGAGAGCCCAGAAATAAACCCATGCATATATGGTTAATTAATTTATGACAGTGGAGCCAATAATATACAATGGGGAAAAGGTAATCTCTTCAATAAATAGTATTAGGAAAACTGGACAGTCACATGCAAAAGAATGAAACTGGACCCCTGTCTTACATCATTCACAAAAATCAACTAAAAATGGATTAAAGACTTGATCATAAGACCTGAATCCATCCAATTCTTAGTAGAAAACATAGATGGTAAGCTCCTTGACATTAGTCTTGGCAATGACTTTTTTGGATTTTACACCAAAACAACAAAAGCAAAAATGAACAAGTAGGACTACATCAAAGTAAAATCTTCTTCACAGTAAAGGAAACCATCAGCAAAATGAAAAGGCAACTGATTGAATGGGAGAAAATATTTGCAAATCATACATCATCTGATAAGGGGTTAATATCAAAATATATAGAGAATTTGAATACACAACTCAATAGTAAAAAAACAAATAGTGCAATTAGAAATGGGCAGAGGAACTAGAATAGACATTTTTCTGCAGAAAATATGTATATGGTTAACAGGTACATGAAATGGTGCATTACATTACTAATCATCAGGGAAATGCAAATTAAGACTGCAGTGAGATATCACCTCATACCTGTTAGAATGGCTATTATTAAATAGAGAAGAGATAATGAGTGTTGGTGAGGATGTGGAGAGAGTGAACACATATTTACTACTGGTAGGCATGTAAATTGGTGCAGCCTCAAAAAATAAAAAAATAGAATTAGCATATGATCTAGCAATCCCACTTACAGGCATATATCCAAAGGAAATGAAAACAGGAGATCGAAGAAATATCTGTACTCTCATGTTCATTGCAGCAGCATTCACAATATTGTTCTGCAATAAACCACCTCACATCTTCCAGCAAGACAAAAGCCACTAAGTTTGAATAAAGACATCACCCAATGAATTAAAGTAGTATCTGGCAGTTTCCTAACCAATTGAGTATATTGGCAGCAGCATTCACAATAGCCAAGATAGGAAAACAACCTATGTGTCCAGCAACAGATAAATGAATATAGGTGTTTAGGTAGACACACACACAGGAATCTTAAGTGACATAATCCAGACAGAGAGAGAAAAATACTATATGGTATCACCTATATATTGAGTTAAAAAAAAAAAAGTCTAAGTGATTGCCCTGTCCTGGGTGGGTGGGGATCCTAGAGGTGGGAATAATCAAGAGGTGGGTAAAAGCCTTCAAACTTTCAGCTATAAGATGAATAAGGCCTGAGGATCTAATGTAAAACATAATGACTATAATTGATAACACTGTGCTGTACAATTAATTTTTGCGAGGAGAGTAGAACTTAAATGTTCTCACCAAAACCAACCAAAACCAAAACAAAAACAATACATATGTGAGGTGATGGATATGTTAATTAGCTAGACGAGAAGAATACTTTCACAGTGTATTATCATTATCAAATCATCTCAAGGTACACTTTAAATATTTTACAGTTTTGTCAATTCTACTTCAGAGAAATTGAAATAAAAAAAATCTATTGTTTGAGGAATGGAATCATAAGGACTGTTTGTTATCATAGTACAATTTCACCTACCTTGACTGATACACTGTTCCTATGTATTTAGATTGGGAATCTGGCTTAGACCTGTGATCATCAAGTGGATCCATGCTCACCTTCATTTTCATGAATTATGTGCCAGGTTATGGTACAGCCCCTCAGATTCTCAAACATTTGGGAATATTTCCCCCTACATGTCTATTTTCAAAGTGTTTCTGTAGCTGACTTTAGGCATATTTGATAACTCATATCATAAACAAATATAAGCATTTATACCTTCTTTCTCACAATATTTATGATTAGTCTTGTCCACATTTTTCTGTTGCTCTGGCAAATATCAATAGCAGCTTTAAGATAAAGATTTTTTAAGTCCAAATTTTGTAGTTGTATGAAAATGAGAAAGTTCAAAGAAAAAGATGCTGTCATTTCTCCTACCATGTTAAATTTTTTCTATGATCCTGTATTTCCTTCTGTTCCTTGTGCATAAAACTTTATATTGCTTGTCATAGTTTACAAAGACCTTGTTATTTTCTCCATATTATGTCAAAAGTTTCATATTGTTTTATAGACTTCATAATTAACATTTTAATGGCTACAAAATACTCCATTGAAATTGAATACCATAATTTATACTACAATTTCCTTATTGAACTTCTGGGTTGCTTCCATTTTTTAAAAGAAACGCTGTTGGAATAAATCATTTTAAACAAATATGCAATACTATATACATCTAATCAACATTATTGTGTAAATACCTTGAGTCTAAGCACATATTCTAACACAGGTGCCATTGATGTAAACATTTCTGATACTTCTTTTTTGAGATTGTCTTCAGATCCAATTGATCAGCTACACATTTAAAAGTTTCATTATTTTATAATATATCTTGGTTTTGGACCCTAGATCATTTGTTCTTTTGTTCATATTTTGGCTGTTTCCAAAAATCAATTCTAATTTTAAAATACCTAATTTTGCCTCCATTTTGACCATTTGGTAGGCTGCCAAAGTGTTCTGAAGCCAATTTTAGAGGAAAAAGTGCCAAAAATGTTTAGAGCACTGGGCAATTACTGCAATAACTGTGCAGCTTCACACAGTGACAGCTTTGGAGGGCTAACACTCCTTTTGTTATGTGAATTTGGGTAAGTCTGTTACTATGTTAAGTCCATAACTCTGTAGTCACACTTCTATGAAACGAATATTGTCCCAAATAATGTCACTTTCTTGAGAGCAGGGGTGATTCTTTCATAGAACCTGTATTCATGTCTTGCACATAGTACATACCTGTGTATGTTTGTGATAGATTCTCTAGCAATGAATACTCTGTCGAGAATACACTTTTTCCATGGGCAAGCACCTATTTTTGAATAAACTCTTCCAGTGAAGGCTCGAACTCTCCAACACTTGGGACCAACAATATCTGCATCACCTGGGAGTTTGTTAGAAATGCATATTCCATGGCCCCATTCTGCACCTCCTGAATCAGAAATTCTGGATGTTGGGCCCAATGACCTGTGTTTTATCAAAACCTACATGTGATTGTGACCCATAATACATGATCAATAAATAGTAAAGTTTGGAGAAAACTGGAAATAGAGTTCAAGGAGATAATATGATGAGCAAAAGTTAGTGTCAGGGGCCACAGGTTAGAAAATTCTGTGTTTTCTGAGCACATATTCTGGACTAAAAACTGTGCTGTAGCACTGGGTAGACAAAAGCAACAAAGAGAAGGTCTTTGTTCTCATAGAGCTGATGGTCTAGAATAGATAAAAGATGAGTAAATAGTTACAATGCCTGCGATGCTTCAGTATAGAAGTGTATGTAAAATATGGGTGGTGATGATCATAACTATCATTGATAAGCCACAAATTATCTGTCAGGCACAGTGCAAATTCTTTCCATCACAATATATCATTTTTCTCAGTCTGCCCATCAGAAGGAATATAAAAGATTTAGAGGTGCTGTGTGGCTTGAATAGGTTCCCTTGAACCTGGAAAGAAGAGCTTGGTCTCAAAGTTCACTCTTCCTTGCCCAGAGCACTCTACGTTTGTCAGTTCCTTTCAGAAATGGGTATATGGGCACCTACCTTAGAATGGATATGAAGATTAAATAAGGTAATGAATGAAATTGCTTAGCTCAGTATATGTCTTAAGTATGCAATAGATAGTAATGTTTTGATTCCTGTTAATGGTAATCATCATAATTACCACTACCATCATCATCAAAATCATCATCATTGTTCCTAGAGTGGTGAGTGGCAATATAATATAGATTCTATATGCATTAAGAGGGTGGACTCCGGCCAGACTGCCAGGGTTCAGTTTTGGCTTTATCAGCTTCTAGCTGTGAGACTATGGCTTAGCCTCTCTGTACTTCAATTTCCTCAGCTGTAAAGTGGGGACAGTAAGAGTGCTTACTTCATAGGGTTATAGTGACTGGTAAATGAATTAATGTATGTAAAACACTCAGAAGGCCACCAGCCCTGTAGCAATTGCTCCGTAAGTGCTAGCTGTTATTATCATTCATGTTTGGGGGAATGTTCCATGGATTGCTCTGTCAGAGAGTTTAACTTTTCTTTATGGTATGTTGTGAGTTTTGATGGAAGGGTTTATGCTTTAGGGGCCCATGGAATAAGAATACCACTTCCTTAAATCTGTAGGGTTTAAGGCTCTACTATTTGACTGAAGGCCTTTTTTGGTGCCGAAAAATAAGGACAAAAAACTAATACCAAAATAAAGCTTAAAAAAGGCCAAGGGGAAAATTTTAAAGCAAAGGTCAGGGCATCCATTTTTATTTTATGGAAATGTCTTATTTGAGCAAGTTTACTGATAATGATGCGCAGATGCTGTTTGTAGACATTATTTTCCTCCTTTGAAGTAATTGAGTGCTGATTTCCTATCTGTGCCAGCAATCTTTTCAGAGGTAATTCTGTGCCCCTCTAGATCATTGTGGGAAAGAGCGCTCATACACAACTTCTCTAAAGATTAGAAGACTAAAACATGTACCTATTGCCTCAGAGGTTGAGAAGATGTACACAAATGTGAATAAACAGTTAAAACACTACCAGATGCACAGGAAGAGCCCTTGAACCCAAATGCAATTGGCATCAAGAAAATATTAGCTTTGTAATTCTGCCTAGATGGCACATTGATGGACCAGCACTGCAGAAGGATTCAGCTGCAAGTATTTCATGTAATTGATGGTGGAAGAAAAGAAAATTTCAACAGATATTTTTCTGTTAATTCGCCACAGGTGCTCAAATGCCTGTGACCTAGTATATCAAGGATTCAAACTGCCACTGTGATAGCTTCAGTCTTTGCTTCCAGGTTGTTTTACAGACTGTGGCATAGATTTTTAAGAATTTACTTCTGTTTATTGGTAATGTTGCAGTTCACATGATCACAGTCTAACAGGATGAGTGTAGGTTCTCAAAGAATCTAGGGGTTATTAATTTATATCACTCCAGATTCATGTTCCGTTTTTATCATGTGCATTTGGTATTCGGTTCTTTTATTTTAACTTAACATTATTTCATCTACATGTTTCCATGTATTGCTTTTGGCCATTTACTTGCCTTGCCAGTTTCATTTTCCTGCTACCTCGGCTAGATTGTTTCTAGATTTTCACATTTATACACAGAGATGCAGGAAACATCTTAATATAAATTGTTTTTTTTTTCTCATTTTATAATATTGCCAAAGAGTCTGTCCTCCAAAGCAGAATAAGCAAACAAAGTAAGAAATTTTATAGTTCTTGCTACATGTTGGGAGATCACACTCTAGAAATATTAAATTAATTAAACAGTACCATCAGCATGGAATGTATGTATACTTTCCCCTATAATTTATACAATATTGGATTTTATTTTATGTAATGGCTTTTTAAAACACAAATGACATAAAAGTTAGCATCTTACTCATTTTAAGTGTACAGGTTAGTGGTATTAATACATTCCTAATGTGCAACATCAGAACCATGCATCTCCATAACTCTTTCATCTTGTAAAACTGAAACTCTATACCCATCGAACAATAACTCCCCATTTTCCACTCCCCACCGGCCCCTGAAAACCACCATTCTACTTTCTGCCTCCATGATTTTGATTACCCTAAGTACCTTGTCTAAGTGGAATCATATAGTATTTGTTTTTCTGTGACTGCTTTATTTCACTTAACATAATGCCCTCAATGTTTATCTGTGTTGTAGCATATGTCAGAATTTCCTTTCTTTTTAAAGCTGAATAATATTCCATTGTATGTATATACCACATTGTGTTTATCCATTCATCCACTGATGAACACTAGGGTAGCTTCCACCTTTCAGCTATTGTGAATAATGCTGCTATGAACATGGGTGTATATCCTTGAGACTCTGCTTTTAATTATTTGGGGTATATGACCAGAAGTGGAATTGAAAGATCATATGGTAGTTCTGTTTTTCATTTTTTAAGGAACCACCATACTGTTTCCCAAAGAGTCTGTCCATTTTACATTCCCCATTATAGTGCGCAAAGGTTCTTATTTTTCTGCCTTCTTACCAACATCTGTTATTTTCTGTTTTTTGATAATAGACATCCTAATAGGTGTAAGGTGGTATCTGATTAGTTTTGATTTTTATTTCCCTAATGATTAGTGATGTTGAGCATCCTTTTTTTGGGTTTATTGACCACTTGTATATTTTCTTTGTTGAAATGTCTATTCAAGTCTTTGCTCACTTTTAAATTGGATTGTCTGGGTTTTGTTGTTCAGCTTTTTGAGTTCTCTAATTATTTTGAATATTAATCCCTTATTAGAGATATGATTTGCAAGCATTTTCCCTCATTCTGTGTGTTGCCTTTTTGCCTGTTGATGTTGCCTTTTAATGCACAAAATTTTCTAATATTCAGGAAGTCTAATTTGTCTATTTTTTCTTTTGTTGCCTTGCCTTTGGTGTCATTTCCAAGAAATCATTGGAATCTAATGCCATGAAGCTTTTGCCCTACATTTTTCTTCTAGGAGTTTTACAGTTTTAGATCTTTCATTTAACCTTTGATCCATTTTGAGTTGATTTTTGTGTATGATGTTAAATAAGGGTCCAACTTCATCCTTTTGCATGTGGATATCCAGTTTTCCCAGCACCATTTGTTGAAAGTTCTGCCCTTTCCCCATTGAAAGGTCTTTGCACCTGTCAAAAATCCCATATAGTCAAGGGTTTATTTCTGGGCTGTTTTATTGCATTGGTCTATACATCTATGTTTATGCAAGTATAACACTATTTCGGTTGTGGTAGCTTTGTAGTAAGTTTTGAAACCAGGAAGTGTGACTTCTCCAGCTTTGTTCTTTTTCAAGATTATTTTGGCTAGTAAGCATATCTTGAGAATTTTAGGGTGTTTTTTTCTATTTCCACAAAACATGTCATTGGGATTTTTTGATAAGGATTGCATTGAATCTGTAGATTGCTTTGGGGAGTATTGACATCCTAACAATGTAAGTCTTCTAATCCATGAACATGGAATGTGTTTCCATTTATTTATATTTTCTTTAATTGCTTTCAGCAATGTTTTGTAGTTTTCATTGCACAAGTTTGTCACCTCTTTGGTTAAATTCATTCCTAAGTATATTAGTCTTTTCAATGCTATTGTAAATGGAATTGTTTTTGTAGTTTCCTTTTCAGATTGTTCATTGTTTATGTTTATGCAGCTGATTTTTATGTTTTGGCTTTGTATCCTGTTACTTTGGTGAATTCATTTATTAGTTCTAACAGTTTTTTTGTGCGGAGTCTTTAGCCTTTTGTACATATAAGATCACATCACTTGTGAACAAATATAATTTTACTTTTTCCTTTCTAATTTAAATACCTTTTATTTCTTTTTCTTGCATGATTGCTCTGGCAGTAACTTTCAGTACTGTATTGAATAGAAATCGCAAAAGTTAGCATCCTTGCTGTGTTCTCGATTTTAGAGGAAAGGCTTTCAGTTTTTCAGCACTGAGTATGTTTGCTGTGGGTTTTTCATATATGGCTTTAATTATATTGTGGTAATTTCTTTCTATTTTTAGTTTTTTGAGTGTTTTTATCATGAAAGGGTCTTGAAATTTGTCACATGCTTTTTCTTCATTACTTAAGATGATCATATTTTTCCCCTTAATTCTGTTAATGTGGTAAATTACATTGATTGATTTTTGTATGTTGAACCATCCCTGCATTCCAGGAATAAATTCCACTTAGTCATGGTGTATAATCCTTTGAATATGCTGCCATTTGCTAGTATTTTGTTGAGAATTTTTACAGTGTTCCTAAGGGTTATTGGTCTGTAGTTTATTTCCTTGTAGTGTCCTTGCCTGGCTTTGGTATTAGGGTAATGGTAGCCTCGTAGAATGAATTAGAAAGTAATCCCTCCTTTTTATTTTTTTAAAAAGTTTGAGAAAGTTTGATGTTAGTTCTTTAAATGTTAGGTAGAATTTTCCCTTGAAATCAACATGTCCAGGGCTTTTCCTTGTCAGGAGATTTTTTGATTATTAATTCAATTTCCTTACTAGGTACAGATGTATTCAGATTTTCTATTTATTCATGACTTAGAGTTGGTAGGTTTCATGTTCCTAGAAATTTGTCCATTTCATTTAGGTTATCCAATTTGTTAGCATATAATTGTTCATATACTCTTTTATAATCCTTTTTTATTTCTGTGGAATTGGTAATAATGTCCCCAATTTTATTGCTGATTTTAGTAATGTGACTGTTCTCTCTATATTTCTTAGTCCATCTAGCTAAAGGTTTGTCAATTTTGTTGATCTTTTCAAAGAACCAACTTTTGGTTTTATTGATTTTTCTGTTGTTTTTATATTCTCTGTTTCATTTATCTCTGCTCTAATCTTTTTTTTTAAATCTCTATTCTAACCTTTATTTCCTTTCTTTCACTAGCTTTGAGTTTAGTTTGTTCTTCTTTTTCTATTTCTAGTTCCTTAAGTTGTAAAGTTAGGTAGTTGATTTGAGATCTTTCCTGTTTTTTAATGTAAGCATTTATCACTATAAACTTTCCTCTTAGCAGTGCTTTTGCTGCATACTGTATGTTTTGGTATGTTGTGGTTTTGTTTTCCTTCATAGCTAAATATTTTATAATTTCCCTTGTGATTTCTTCTTTGATCCATTGGCTGGTTAAGAGTGTGCTGTTTAGTTTCCAAAAATTTGTGAATTTTCATTTTCCTTTTGTATTTTTTCTAACTTCATTCTTTTGTGGCCAGGGAAGATGCTTTGCGTGATATATGCCCTTTTAAATCTGTTGAGACTCAGTTTGTGGCCTAATATGGCCTATCCTGGAAAACATTCCATGTGTGCTTGAGAAGAATGTGTGTGCTGTTGTTGGATAGAGTGGTCTCTTAGATCTAATGGGTTTATTGTGTTGTTTAAGTCCTCTATTTCCTTACTTATCTTCTGTCTGGTTGTTCTGTGACTTGTAAATGCTGAAGGAGACATAAAACTGAAGAAAAGGATTGAGAAGTCCAGCTTGACGAGAAATGGTTTATCAAGGGGACTCATGGACAGAAGTATGTTTTGGGTGGATACAAGGCGAGTAGATCTCCGAAACCCCACCTCTATTAGGATCTGCTTTTATAGCCCTAGAGGCTAGGAGTAAATGCTGAGGGACCACCCGAGAGGGGAATGTTTATGAACAGGTGTATGTCACAGGTTGTTCTATCCACTATTGAGAGTTGCGTATTGAAGTCTCAAACTATTATTCTAGAACTGTCTATTTCTACCTTCAATTCTGTCAGTTTTTGCTTCATATATGTTGACAGTCTGCCATTAGGTGCCTAAATGTTCATAATTGTTAATATCTTCTTGCTGTATTCACCCCTTCATTAATATATAATGTTCTTTGTCTCTTATAACCCTTTTTGATTTAAAGTCTATTTTGTCCGATATCAGTATAGCCATCCCTATTCTCTTTTGTTTAATATTTGCATGGAATATCTTTTTCCATCCTTTTATTTTCAAAATATTTGTGTCTTTAGCTCTAAAGTGAGTCTCTTGTAGATAGAATATAGTTAGATAATTTAAAAAATCCATTCTGCCAATCTCCACCTTTTGATTAGAGATTTTAATCTATTTACATTTAAAGTAATTATTGCTAAGTAAGGACTCTTTTCTTTCATTTTGCTATTTGCTTTTTTTTTTAAATGTCTTCTAGCTTTTTTTTTTGTCCCTCATTTTCTGCATTACTGTTTTCTTTTGTGTTTAGCTGATTTTTTATAGTGGAATGTTTATATTTCTTTTTCATTTCCTTTTGTTTATATTCTAGAACTATTTCTTTGTGCTTACCATGGGGATTACATTTAACATGCTAAGTTATAGGACTCTAATTTGAATTTATACCAGCTTAACTTCAATAACATAGAAAAACTCTGATCTTTTCAGCTCCACCCCCATGCTTTTTGGTCACTGATATCACCAAGTTACATCTTAATACATTATGTCCCCAAATAAACTAAGAATTATTTTAAATACATTAGTCTCTTAAATCATTAGGAAACATGAAAGTGGAACTACAAACCAATGTTACAATGAAAATAGCCTTTATAATTACCTATTTATTTATCTTTATTGAGAGCTTTATTTCTTTACATGGCTTCAAGTTACTGTCTAGTGTCTTTTCATTTCACTCTGTAGGACTCCCTTAAGCACTTCTTACAGGGCAGGTTTACTTCACTATCTTCCCAGAATCCTTTATAATGGCTTCTTTCAGTAATTTTAATTTGGATATATTTATTTGATATGAAGCTGTATATTTGTGAAAAGAAAGGTTTAAGGTTAATATTTATAATTTTTAAATATGTAATGCATCATTTATCTATTTTGGTCATTGCAAATGTTGGGAATATATTTGGCTGCAAATAAAAAGAAATTTGACTCATTGTGGCTGTTTTAGTCATGATTCTTTAGAAAAAGAAAACCAATATATATATATAAAGAGATTTATTATGAGGACTTGACTCATGTGATAATGGAGGCTGCGAAGTCCCAAGATATATAGCCAGCAAGCTGGTGAATCAGGAGAGCTGATATTCATGAAGTTGTACAACACTCATCATTAATTTTAAAACATTGTCATCAGCCCCCAAAGAAACCCCATACCTATTAGCATTCACTGCCCATTTTCCTCGCCCTCAACCAGCTCTAGGCAACCTAAAATTTACTTTCTACCTCTATGGATTTACCTATCTAAACATTTCATGTAAGTGGACTCTTACAATATGTGGTCTTTTTTTACTTCTTTCACTTAAGGTAATGTTTTTAAGTTTCATCCATGTTGCAGCATGTATAAGAACATAATTTTTTTTATTGCTGAATAATATTCCATTGTATGGACATACATTTTATTGATCCATTCATGAGCTGATAGACATAAGGGTTGTTTTTACCTTTGGCTATTATGAATAATACTTCTATGAACATTTGTGTGCAAGTTTTCGTGTGAATATATATTTTCATTTCTTTTGAGTATATACCTAGCAGTACATGTTTCACTTTTTAAGGAACTGTCAAATTGTTTTTAAAGTGGCTTCACCATTTTACATTCCCATCAATAATGTACAGGGTTTCAAGTTTTTATATATTGTAGACTGTATATATTGTAGACATAAGTGCTTTATCAGGAACACAATTTACAAAAATTTTCTCCCATCCTGTGCATTGTCTTTTCATTTTTTGATGGTGTCTTTTGAAATACAAAGGTTTACAATTTCCATGGTTCAATTTATCTATTTTTTCTTTTGTTGCTTATGATTTTGGTGTTGTATCTAAGAAATAATTTCATTACCTGAAGTCATGACGTTTTATAATTTTAGCTCTTACATTTAGGTCTGTGATTAATTTTTTAAAAATATTTTATTTTATTTTTATTTTTATCTTTATTTTTATTTGTTTTTAGAGAGAGAGAGAGGGAGGAAGGGGAGGGGCAGAGAAAGAGGGAGAGAGAGAATCTTAAGCAGGCTCTACACCCAGCACAGAGCCAGACTCAGGGATCAATCTCATGACCCTGAGATCATGACCTGAGCCAAAATCAAGAGTCAGACACAACCAACCTAGCACCCCAGGTGCCCCCTGTAATTAATTTTTTAATTGATTTTTATATATGTTGTGATATATGGGTGCAGCTTTTTTCTCTTACATGTGGATATTTGGTTGACCCCAGCACCATTTCTTTGAAAATATTTTTCTATATACATTGAATTATTTTGGCACCCTTGTTGAATATGAACTGACCATTCTTTTAAAGGTTTATTTTTGGACTTTAAATTCTATTCTATTGATCTATGTCTATCCTTATACCAGCGTCACCCTCTCTTGCTCCTATAGCTTTTTTTTTTTTTTTAACATGAAGGAGTGTTAGATTTAGTCAAATGCTTTTTTAGTATCTATTGAGATGATCATGTGGCTTTTGTCCTTTTGTATTATATGATATATTACATTGATTGATTCTTGGATGTTAAACCAACCTTGCATTTCTGGGATAAATCCCTCTTGGTCATGGTGTATAATCCTTTTTATTTGTTGCTGATATCAGTTTGCTTATATTTTGTTGAGGATTTTTTTGCATTTATATTCATAAAAGATTTTAGTTCATAGTTTTCTTATGATATCTTTGGTTTAAATATCAGTAATAGTGACCTTGTAGAGTAAGTTGGGAAGTGTTCCCTTCTCTTAAAATTTTTGGAAGAGTTTGTAAAGAATTGGTATTAATTTTTAAATATAATCGTTTTGATTTTTTTATAGCTTTCCTTGTAGTTTACCCTTTGCTATTGTTAAATTGCAGGTGGGGTTATAAATGGGAGCAGGAAGGTGGTGTTTAATGCTGATCATCCCCTGTAGAACAATAGGCAGTGAAAGTACAGTACTCCAGAGAAAAGTGTTGAGTCCTCATTCTTCCTACTTCTACTAAACAGTGCTGGATTGCACTCCTGGAGGACATTCTTAATTGCAGAAACAAATTACAAAGGCTTTTATATCTTGAATTCAGAACCATAGTTGGAAGATGCCTTTTAGTGCTGTTTTCCTCCCTGGAGTCATGGGTGCATGCCCAACTTACTGTCCCCACTTTAAGAATGCTTACCCTAACTTATTGGTACCAATTTCTTCAGGAAAATCATTTAAGCAAAACAAACAAGCAAAAGGAAAGAAAAGAAAGTGAGATTGGCAAACCAAGAAACAGACTCTTAACTATAGAGAACAAATTGATGGTTACCAAAGGGGTGGTGGGTGGAGGGATGTGTTAAATAGCTAATAGGGATTAAGGAGTGCACTTGTGATGAGCAACAGGTATTGTATAGAAGTGTTGAATCACTATACTGTACACCTGAAACCAATATTACACTGTATGTTAACTAACTGGAATTTAAATAAAAACTTAAAAAAAAGAACCTGTTGAGAAATGTTACACTGACCTCCTCTTGAGTAAGAGTCTGAGAACAAGGAGAATTTGTTGAATCCCAGACATCATGTAAGGTAATCTGAACAATAAATATTTAGATTGTTTTCCTACATGTTTCAAAGTACTTTTGGTCATTAATCACTGTACCAACTCATTGGGAAAAATTGCACTGAAGAAATAATAATAACTAATATTTACTAAATAATTATAATGTGCCAAATACCATTTTAAATTCTTTATATATACTATCTTTTATCCTCATAGCAATCTTATGAAGTCAATACTAATATTATTCTCCACTTTATAGATGTAGAAACTCAGAAACAGAGAGATCATGTGGGTTGCTACATGTCATGGTAGAGCCAGGATTAGACCTAGGTTATATGACCCCATGGCCCACTCTGAACCAGAAGTTAGAGTGAATTAGGCATATTCCAGAGTAGGGATTGAGATTTAGGGTTTCTGTATTACAGTTTTTGAGTTTATAAGTCATTTGTCTCTCTCTTGATGAAGACTACCATTTAAGAAATGTTCATAGAGGGTGTGCTAAGATGGTGCTAAGGATTTGAGATTAGACAGTCTCTCTCTGCAGGGATAAGGTAATAGACAAGTTAACAAAATAAATATTTAGCATTTATTGAGTGCTAGGTTTCATGGCAAGTGATTCACTTGTATAAATTAATTGAATCTGCAAAATAACTCTGTGAGTTAAGTATTATTATCACTTTTATTTATAGATGAAGCCACTGAAGCAAGTATATATAATTTGCCCAAGGTCAATTAGCAATAAGTGCCATAGCCCAGATTTGAACCTAGATGGTTTTGCTCCGCGGTCTCTGTTCTTAATAATTTTGCTGTGCAGTTTCTCTAAGTAAGTAGTCACCAGACATATTGTCACAACCGTGCAGTCACACCAAGAAAGCAGTGATAAGACTGGATTGTCATGTTTATGCATGTGGAGGTTGGAATCACTTCTATAGGAGAGAAATGTGTTGTGGCTGAGAGAAGGAGAAAGGGTTTCCTGCAAATATGAGGCAACTTGAAACAAACGTGGAAGTAGGAAAAGAAAAATTACTTTTAAGAGGGAGGCAGTTAGCTTGTGCCTTCATAGAAGATGGGAATGGGCTGATAGGGTGTGGTGCACACTCTGAAACTTGTGCCAGTTTGGTCCCGAGGGGGTTGTGGTTTGGGAGCCTTTGGAGTCCTACCTCAGGATCGAAAAGGGACAGTTTGACAGAGCAATTTTAGGAAATGAGTTTGATAAACTCAATTAGCATGTATAGAGGTTGAATCAACAATAGATTCATAGAAACTTTAATTACAAGTGTTTCTAGTAATCTAAGAAGCATCTGGAAATTACTAGGAAAAACTTGACCGTTGGGGTAATATTTCTTTTTTAGTGCCAAAATTATCATAGTTTTCTTTTTCTTGTAACAGTAAAATCAGGGACTGGGGTTTATGTAGCACTTTTCTCCATGGGAACACAAATATTTCCCATTGTTCTACAGTTTTCTGCAAAAGCATTCTACCACCAATGCAGGGCTGCATGTTCAGATCTCTGTGTTTGAGTGGGAAGAGAGTATCCGCAGAATCAGTCTGTGACAGAGAGCTGGATGTATTTGGGCAGTTTTCTCCCAGAGATGTGGGTCTTCTGGTCTGTAGCCTTGATGGACTTCAGAGCTTTCTTTGTCTCCTTGAACACATGTGTTCATTCACCTCTTGGTCGTGAAGGTGCTGTTAATGTTCTTTTGAGTTTGAGGCAATTTGCAACTTTAAAGGATCATCAAATTATCAAAATAAATTTCATGTAATGTTTTCAATGAGATGACCATTAAATTGAACTTTCTAAGTTATTTTTACCAAAAAGGAAAATTCACATCAAAAGCAAATAAACCAATATTGCCCACCCATCCTATTTCTCATATGCAAACAAAGATCAGTGAGAGTTAAATGCCAAATACAGACACTTAAAAAATACTTTTGGCCCATTTCTACTTTTAAGGTAACCTGGTGGCTTCTTTTCTCAAGTCCTCACACAGGTATTCAGGAATACCAAGATGGTGTGCCAAAAATCCCAACAGCTTGTATTACAGTGGAAGATGCAGAAATGATGTCAAGAATGGCTTCTCGTGGGAACAGAATTGTTATTCAGCTGAAGATGGCGGCAAAGAACTACCCAGATGCTGATTCCTTCAACACTGTAGCAGAGATCATTGGTAGCAAGTACCCAGAGCAGGTGAGTGAAGGGGGCGCATGGGCTGTTTGGGAATAGGGTTTTGTGGTCAAGTATCAGTTTTTAGAGATGGCTGGGGAAAGAGAGAACATGAATTTACAGAGATGGTCCTTATAAACTCATTGAAGGCAGGATATATATATTTACTTATTTCCCACCAAAAGTTTTACGATGATTTGAAGAGTGTAATAGGATCCATGGTGTGGAAATTCAACCTCTGTCTAGCTGCACACCCACACCCACACACTCCCCCCCCCCACACACACATGTATTTATTCCATTTAGAGCCAGGTTGGCATTTGAGATCATACCGATAGCCTATAGTTATTATGCTTATTGTGTGGATTATGTTATTTGAGTCTTTCAAAGTTCAGTGAAGTGGATTTATTTTCATCATTTACAGGTGAGGAAAGTAACATCAAAGGAAACTCAGGTGCCTGGGTCCACACTCAGGTGCCTGAGGTCAAAACCAGGACCTTAAAAATGTTTAAACCAAGTTTTAAACCACAGTAATTTCCCGAAATATTTTTTTCCTTAGCAAAGTTTGCAAATCAAATAGTACTAGAGGTAGATTCAGACTCTATGCTAGCCGAAGGTTAAGTAAGTTTGGCAAGTTGCTTATTCTCTGAGTCTTAGAGAACTTTTCTGCAAAGAAGCGATGGTATATGTAATTTAGCAGGATTATCTTGAGGACTCAACTAGCCCAGCACATCAAATAGCCTAGCACTGTGTTTGGTACAATGCAGACACACACTGAATGGAAGTTTACTTCATCTGACATTAAGTGTACCAAAAAACTGTTCTGATAAGGTGTCTGGTGCAAATTTCCTCTATTAGTAGTTATTGAAACTCTGGAAATAGCATTTAAACATCAAGTTATTCTAGAATTACAGACTTGTATTTTGCTTAAAGAGGTAGATGGGGTGAAGGAAAAAGTGAATAGTGATGGAGAAACAAATCTTCTGTACATGTCTTGACTCAGGACCTCTCCCAGACATAAGGGCTCTGTTGCAGTGAAGATTTGTTTTATGTTCTTCCTTCCCAAATTACATCCAGGATGTGGGCATGCATCAGCCTTAGGCTTGTAGCCACAGGGATAATGGAGAAGCAAGATTTCAGTAGGACCCTAGGGAGTCAGATAGCTATAGAGAAACTCTACTTTCCAATGTTGAGAAAACAAACAAACAAGCCCCTTGCCCTTTAGGAACCTGATAACAGAAGGGCCCAGAGTCTATATTCCAGGCTCCAAGGAGTCAGCCTCCTTAAAGTGTAATCCTTACCAGGTATTTTCCCCAGTCAGTAGTTCTAGGATAAAGTGTTGCCATTTTTAAGGCTGCTAGTCCAGAGCAGGAGGGGTTTAGGATTATCTGTGATCAGTCGTCTGGGTGAGCAGGGTTCTCTGGTCCCTAGGCTGGGTGGCAAGATGAGTGTGAGTTATCGGGAGCCTTGGTCTGCAGCAGCCAGGGGGTGTCATGGTCTGAGCTAAAGCACTGAAGCAGAGGAGTTCTGTTTAGGGCTGTAGCAGCCAGAGGGCTGAGGTAGTGCTGGCTCATACAGCTTCCCAAGGGCCGATGCCAATGGTTGGGAATGCTTGGGCCTATTCCTCAGCTCAGGCTGATTTAAAAAAAAAAAAATCAGCTTTATGGAAGCATAATTACATAAATTTACCAAATTTAGTATACAATTCAATGAGCTTAAAAACTGTACACAGTAATGTAACCACTGCATAATAGAGAATATTTTCATCACTCCAAACACTGCTCGTACACCTTTGCTGTCCATCTCCTCCTCCACTCCCCTGCCCCCTGGTAACTACTGATCTGCTTCCTAGAACTAGAGTTTTTTCTTCTCTAGAATTTCATAGAAGTGGAATCATAGAATGTGCAGTCTTCCGAGTCTGGCATTCTTTCACTCACATATAATGCTTTTGAGATTTATCCATGTTGTTTTATCAATTGTCCATCCCTTTATATTGCTGCTAAGTGATATTTTATTGCATGGATATACTACAATTTGTTTATCCATTCAGCAGTTGTTGGACATTTGGGTGGTTTCTAGTTTTTGATTGTTATAAGGAGAGCTTCTGTGAATATTCTTATGCAAATCTTTCTGTGGACCTACATTTTCATTTCTCTTTGGGTAAATGCCTAGGAGTAGACTTGCTGGGTCAGCCTGAAATTTAAGCACCCTGATCTTCTTCAGGGTGCTTCAGTCTCTGTATTCTGTGGGGGGTAGCTTTTTCTCTAGGTGGGTAGATTCCAGAGAGTTCACAAGACTCAGGATTAAACTTTTACTTCTACCATAGCATTGCATAGCATTCCAGCAGTTGGTTATAAATACGTTGTTACCAAGACATACAAGGTAGAAAATTAACAAAAGTTCTCCCACAAAGAAGTCACAGTATTACTTCCACAGAAGGCATGTGGATGAGTGCAGTGAAGTCTGTGTGACTATTTTTGGGGAGGAATCTGTCTCATAGTCTGCTTGAAACTGCAGGGGATGTCCAGACTGTGAAGGGAAGCAGCAAGCATGTGTTCTTCTCTCTAGGCATTAGGTGAGCTAATGAACCTAGTGTAAGTAAGCATAGTCCATCCCTGATCAGTGCTGCCCCTTCCATGAAGCTTCCTCAGGTAACCTTCACCTCATCTCAGCACTATATGCTCTGATGGTGTCATCTCCCGCCAGAGCTTGCTAATGCCCTGAGCAGACACTGTTTACTTTTTTTCTCTCTTCTCACTAATGCCTGTACTAGGACTTGGCATGCAGTAGCTTCTCAACACATATTTTGTTTTAGTAAAATGAAGAGAGGAAGTAAAGGAGAAAATGGTTGGAGAATTTTCTTAATCTCAATTCCTGTTAAATCGAAAAGTTCTCCTGTCCATTTAGAATAGTGATTGTCCATTGACATATTGGACATCACCTCTAAATGCAGCTCTGTATTGTCCAAGCCTGAACACCTCAACTCCTTCAAACCTGATCACTTGCCTTAGTTTCTCGTCTCTGTGAAAGGAGCCGTGTTTACCTGCTGGCACGGTTAGAGCACTTCACATTAGTTTTCATTTTCTCCTCTTTATCACTGACCTACAGCCAGGCACCACATCCTTTAAGTCTACTTTCATCATGTTAAAAAAAATCTGTTCTGTCTTGCCTTTACTGTCATTATTGTCCTAATTCAGGCCCTTGCTATTCCCTCCCCACTGATTTTTCTTGTTCTAATCTCTCCCCTATTTTTGCAATGCAGCTCAGACCTGTTTTAAAATGCTGATCTCCACCTGGTGTTTCCCTGCTGTCAGACCCCCTCTCCTGTTCCCTTTAAGATAAAGGTTATGATAAAGATAAATACTGGGGTGAGTAATCAGAGGTGAGCAGAAGACAGAGGAAAAGAGACCTAGAGGGAGGGAGGCAGTTACAGGTAAGAGGAAATTATGTAGCAGAAAATGAATGCTCAGAAGCAAGTAGAAAATGAGAATGAAGGAGGGGAAAGACATGTCTGATGGAGATTCAAATGCCAACTAAGAACGATTCTTTCATTGGCTAATGAGGGAGTCTAGCTCTCCTCAACTCTGGCAAACTTTCTGAAAATCGCTCAGCTTTGTTTTTAATGATAGGTACAGTAGTCCTGCCTTATCTGCGGTTTCGCCTTCTGCGGGTTCAGTTACCTGCGGTGAACCGCAGTCCGGAAGCAGATGCTCCTCCTTCTGATGTAAGGTCAAGTCAGTAGTAACTCAAGGCTACATCACATGCCTACGTCATTCCCCTCACTGCGGCTCATCACATAGGCATTTTATCATCACACATCATCACGAGGAGTGAGTACAGGATAGTAAGGTATTTTGAGAGAGAGACCACATTCACGTAACATTTATTACAGTATGTTGTTATAATTTTCTATTTTATTATGTTATTGTTGTTAAGCTCTGTGCCAAATTTAGAAGTTAAACTTCATCATGGGTATGTATGCATAGGAAAAAATAGATATAAGGGGCGATGTTATCCGTGGTTTCGGGCATCCACCGGGAATCTTGGAATGTGTCCCCTGTGGATAAGGAGGGGACTACTGTAATGGCAGCAGTGACGTAAACATTAGGTTGTTTAGGTTGACTAACTTATCTCTAACACATCCTCCCTGCCTTGCTCCATATCATACTAAAGAAGAGTGTTAAATAATGCTAAGCAAATTACTTGCAATGGAAATTAGCTCTAAAAAGAAGAGGGTTTATTGCAATTTCTGTTATTCTGCTTGCAGATCAAACATCCTGGGTGTCTTGAGAGTAGGCTAATATTCTCACAGTGGCTGACAGACAGTCTTCAGTGCTAACACCCAGCATAACCCCTTACATCTCATTATTCATACTCAGCACTTTAATGAAAGAAAAGCAGTTAGCACATAAAGAATCCCTCTGATTTGGCCCAAGAACCATGGACGAGGTGTGGTAATTTTCAGCTCTAAAAAAGTGTATATGTGATTGATGAAGCATTAACACATTTCAAAACCCTACTGTATAATTTAGCCATAAACTATAAGTACTGAATTAACCATAGGCTTCTTAAAACTGCCAATAATACAAATACTTTATTGAGTTTCAATATGTGAAAATGGCAGAGTAGGGGTATTATGCACATTAATTCTACCCTCTTCCTAAAGTGGCACGTTTTGGCTCCTCCAAGCCCAGAATCATGCCAGTGTAGGGGGGGACCCTGTCCTGACATTAGCCTGAATAGCCCTTTCCTGGCCTCACTTTATGATGCTTCCAGGGTATTTCTCTCCAGCAAACAGGCAAACACAGAAGGAGGGTTGTGCTCAAAGTGACCTGACAAAAGGGCTGATGACCTGAAACTAGGGAGTTGGTGCACCTGTAGGACAGACTCTCTACTGAGAACAGATTTTCCAGTATTGACTCTTGGGGCTGCCCCATCTCCTTTGCTCCTCAGTGATTTCCTAGGCCTCCTTCTGAGGTTTTGCCTAGTAAATGTAATATTTTAAAAATGTTAATATATTCCAGAAGTCTGAGGGAATTGTGTGGAAAAGAAAAGTGTTTCAGATTTTTTTTTTTGGTTGATAATATCCAAATCCATTTTGATAAAGCCTTGATGAGTGAAATCGTTTTTTTATACATGCATTTTTCCTATGGCAGTTATTTTCATGGATTCAAAGAACAATTTCAGTTTCATATAAAGTGTTATTTCAAATATAATGCAGTACTGTGCAGGCCAGTGGGAAACGTTGAGATGAAAGTTTTAGTTTGTAAGGTGTATAGCTCACTTTTTCTTTGTGTGTGTGTGGGGGGAGGGGTAGGGTTTCTTAATATCTACACTATTAGCATTTTGGGCCAAATAATTCTTTGTTGTGGGGGTCTGCTCTGTGTGTTGTAGAATATTTAGCAGCATCCCTGGCCTCTCCCCCACACCCTATAACCGTAACTGTCAAAAAAAAAACAAAAAAAACTCCAGACATTGCAAAATGTCTGGGACAGAAGTCACCCCAGACTGAGAATCACTGGTGTGGAATAATGGAAGAAACACAGTATGGGTGTTGCCACACGCCTTGGTTCTGGTTTTATTTCTGCCACAAATAAGCTGAATGACCCTGGCCCACTCAATCCTTCGACTATAGAATGGGGAACTTTGTCTGGGAAAACTCAAAGTTCATTTCCAGCCTTAAAATTCCATTATTTAAAAAAAAAATACTCGGGGATCATCATCAGACTGATGGTACACACGTTGTATGCTGTTAGATAGTAACAAGACGCAGTGGGAGCCCTTTCATTACTTGACAGAGTAGCAGTGTTGGTCAGTGTTTTGTTTGTTTGTTTTTTTAACATTATGTGTTCAGATACAGTTAGGAACTCTTCTATTGAAAAAGTAAAATAAACTCCTTTTTTTGTGGCACTTCTTTTTTTTTTTTTTTAAAGATTTTATTCATTCATTTGACAGAGAGAGAGGGAGACACAGTAAGAGAGGGAACACAAGCAGGGGGAGTGGGAGAGGGGGAAGCAGGCTTCCCGTGGAGCAGGGAGCCCGATGCGGGGCTCGATCCCAGGACCCCGGGATTATGACCTGAGCCCAAGGCAGGTGCTTAACGACTGAGCCACCCAGGTGCCCCTGTGGCACTTCTTAAACCTTTATTGTGCTGGTGTACTCTGGGAATTTTTAAGAAGTTTAAATATTTGTAATATTCCCCAAACTTTTTGAGAAACAGTAGGATAGAGGCATAAGATTCACTGGGTAGCTTATATTTGGTGTTTTTTAATATTCATTTTTAAAAACTATTCATTCATTAATACAACACGAATTTATTGAGTACCCGGTATGTGTCAGGCATGAGAGTTACAGCAGTGGTGTCAGATGGGCAGCATAGCCCTGTAGTCAGAAACGTAGCCAGTAGAATTCAAATCCTACCTCTCACATTCTCTTGGTAGGTCATTTTGCCTCTCTGACCCTCAATATATATTGACCTTTACTGGAGAGGGGAGAGCTTATGCAAAAGCAAGGAGTTGAGAAATAGGAGGGGCTCATCAGAGGGACGGAGCACAGCCTTGACATACCGTGTGCAAGGCTGGGGCTTTGTCCTGTTGGCAGTAGGAAGTCCCTGAAGGGTTTTAGCAGGAACTTTGCGTTTTGGTACAGTATGGGCACTATTAGAAGACTGAAGGCAAAGACTGAAATTCAGCTAGGAGACAGGAGGATGTGAACTGGGACAGCTGACATAGTGTTGGGAAAGAGGAGAAGGATTCAGGAAATATTTAGGAAATAAAATTGGCAGAAATTGTTAAA
Source organism: Phoca vitulina (assembly GCF_004348235.1). Taxonomy (NCBI): domain Eukaryota; kingdom Metazoa; phylum Chordata; class Mammalia; order Carnivora; family Phocidae; genus Phoca; species Phoca vitulina. The sequence continues at coordinate 43,141,844 of NW_022589728.1, forward strand.
GTTTGAATGCAGGGGACAAAAAGTGCAGTTTGGGTGGAATTCATTTATTCATTGTACAAGAATTTATTGAGCTCTTACTATGTGCTGGCTGTATCACATTCCTTTCATAGCACTTGGGGCAGAAGAGACAAGCAAGTAAACAGGTAACCACAAGTGTCGTAATATGGCAGCTACACGGTATAACAGGGGCTCATTTCAGGGGCAAACATCCTGGTCAGGGAAGCCAAGGAAGCCTTTCTGGAGAGATCCAATTGACTCCTCAACACGAGTAGTTAACCACGAGGAGTTAACCAAGCTAAAGGTTACGTGGGTGGGGTTGGGTTGGGGATGCTCCAAGCAGAGGGAATAGTATGTATGAAAGCCCAAAGAGTGGTGTTATTCTTTTTTTAAAGGAATGTGATGTGACCACCTATAATTTCTAAATCTGTCTGATAATGAACCCTGTGTTCATGGAGTTATGCTGTAAAATATGCCTAAAGAAAAACGCATGGCCTCTTCCCCATATGTATGTTTTTAAAAATAAATTATTGAAAATCTCAGCCATCCTTTTGGAAACAGCTTTAACGTTGATGCTGTCAAGCCCTTGTCGAAGGAATAAACAAACCTGATTGACCTGGTGGACAAAATCATGCTGTACAGAATTGACGACTTAGAGGCTATATAGCAAATGCAGTTTTGTCTTGCATCTGAGTATGTGGTCTGATGATTTGTAAAACCTCCTTAATGGGGACAGCAAGTTATGTTGCCTGGGTGGGAGCCTTTTTACTAACAAGCAGCTGTTTAAACTTTCATAAGCAAAGTAATTATTAAATCTTTCATGAACCTATTGGTTGGAACATTTGTTCACATCTTAACCTTGAGTTGGAAAGTTTTGGGGGGTAGGGTTAAAGAGTTTGAAGCTGGCAAATTTCATTCTTTTTTTTCTTTCTTATTATAAACTTTTTATGGCTTAGAACCAGCCAACCTAAATCATGGAAGGAAAAATACATGTGTGGCAAGCATAAGGCATTTCATTGTTTATTTTTCAAATTTCTGAAATGTGCTCATAGCTATGCATGCCTCTGGGCTCATAAAGACAGCAAATGGAAATAGCTCCAGCCAGACAGGCTGTTTTAGATAGATAGCCACCCAGGTAGACACGGCGCTCCTTGGAGAGTACTCTTTCCTGGACTCAATAAGTCATCCTAGTGGCCAAAATGGGACTTGCAAGCAAGAGGATGCCATCTTTCATAGATTTGAGCACCTTTCTTTTATTAATGATGGAGTTATTTAGTAATAATCATAAGATGAATAACAGTCCACATTTATGGAGTGTTTACCATGTGACAGGCAGTATTCTTGATGCTTCTCATGCATTTTCAAGTAAGCCATGCTGTTATCCCCATGTTACAGGTGAAGAAACTGAGGCTTAGATCATAAAGTTCACAAAGCTTCTGCATGGAAGAGCTAGGAGTAAACACAAGTTTATTCTATCCTGGAAACTGTACTCTAACAATTAGTTATCCTGGACTTCTTAGTCTTTTTCTAGTCTAGTTTGTGAGATCCTGCTCTCTAAAGAGTTTCCTGTTTTACCCTAAACAAAGAAAACCAGCACAACTGTCAGCACTATAATCAGCAGCAACAAATGCTTGTTGAATACCTAGTCCATGTAGAACTCTATGTGACAAACTCAGGAAGTATTCTGAGGCAAAGAGAAGAGATGGTAAAGGGCCCCTTGCATGGTGGTTAAGTGAAGCAGGCAGTGAATTCTGCAACTCGGACTCCACAGTACTGACGCACGGCCTGTGGCGCTCCGTCCTGGCTGACCCAGTACGAACGTACCCTGCAGTCCTTTACAGTTTGCAGTGTACTCTCACCTGTAGTATCTCATTTAATCCTGACAACAGGGCTAATTATTACAGTTTCACCTGAAAGAGGAAGAAGCTGAGATTCAAGTAAATTACTCAAGTCAGACACACATCTAATAAGTGGAAGTTAAGATTCAAAGTCTGATTCCTCTATAACTTGCTGTAGTCACTGCCCAGAGCCCTGCAGTTTAATATAGCATAGAACAAATGCTTTAAGGATGCTCTAAAACACAACCTGAAGAATGAAATTATTTGGATAAATAATTACCATATAATTCAGTAAGAGCAGTCTCGGAGGTTTTTAAATTGTCCATAAATTCTTTAATCTCCTTTTAAAAGATGGAGCCAGATTACCTTCCCCCATGTGTAGGCTGTACTTAGTGATTTGCTTCTAATGAATGGAATGTGGCAGAAGTGATGGTGGGTGACGTCTGGGATTAGAACATAAAAAGCATGTGGCTTCCTCCTTGCTCTTTCTCATGGATCACTCACTCTGGGAGAAGCCAGCTGCCATGTTGTGAGGATACTCAAGCAACCCTGTGGAGAGGTCCATGTGGTGAGAAGCTGGGGGCCTTCTCTTATCCACCAGCACAAATTAGCCAGTAAGTAGATCCATCAGCTCCAGTTGAGCCTTCAGATGACTACAGCCCTGGCCACCATCTTGACCACACCTCATAAGAGACCCTGAGCCAGACCCACCTAGCTTCTCTGCTCCCAAATTCTTAACCCACAAAAACTATGTGAGGTAATTAAGTATTTATTATTTTAAGCTACTAGGTTTTGGGGTGAAATAATACAGTAATCAAAGAGCACAAGATACACAGAAAGGAATACTGTGTCTGAGTTGTCAGGAAAGCTGGCTACTGAAAGGTGAGAGAGATGAGCAGGAATTTAATAGATGGACAAGGAATTTATTGGGAGGTGTTCTGGGCAAAGAGAAAAGTGTATGCAAAAAATGTGCCACAGCAAGGCATATTTTAGGAACTGCAAATGAAAGAGAAGACAGACTCACAACTCAGAAATCATAGCATTTGGGATATAAGGCTCTCACTAAGAACTTACTATATTATATGATAATGTAGCAACTAATGTTCCCAAGAGTGACGAGTCTGCAAGGAATTAAGATGCATAGGGGTGATTTAGGAAGACAGGAAAGCAATCAAAACATTGAAATATTTACTTCAAAATTAAAACAAAAAATGTACTGTATAAATCCTTCATGAAAGGGGAGTCCAGGTTATCCAAAATAGCCACCTCCCTATGTTGTTACTGCACTAAACTGTCTGGGTCTGTGTTTTGAAAACTTTAAGCTTAAAAGAAGGGCTAAGAAATAGCTAATGAAGAACACCTGGATTTTCCCCAGGATTTTTCACTCTACCAGTTCTGCTGCAACAATCAGGTAGAAATTAACATTTTATAACCAATTATGTGTTTTGCTTGGCATCCTGCTAACCAACTGAATTTTTTAAAAAGAGAATTGCCCAAATTTACTTGTTATTCTGTGCCATATCTCATTCATGGACTATTTATTGAGTGCTACCCATGTGTCACCCACTGTGACAGGCCCTTAAACAGAACCTTTATATTTAGGTTGCAGAAATCTCTTTGCATCCCAGTTCCAACTCCACTGTTTTCTAGATTTAGCAGCAGCTCCTGGTAGACAGACTACATTTATTGTTTAAGTTAGATTTTCATATAAAATTAGTATCTACATATTTGAAAAACAGAGAAAAATAAAAAGAATTTTTACTCAGGAACAAATTAACTCAGACAATTGTTATTAACATCTTGCTGCATTTCCTTCCCTGTGTTTTCTTCTATGAATGTTTTTATATAGCTATATTTTATAGATAGTGTCAGATCTGATTTTTGTTTAACATCAGGCAAAATATCCCTTGGAATAGAAATTTTAGGATCTGTAAGTTATTCTGACAAATAGATATTCTGTAATTTACTTAACCTGTTATTAGATGTTTTGATTATACATGAATCTTTCAGTAAAATGATGTTACATCTAAATAAATATGTGGCTAGGGAATTTTGAAGTTGTCTTTTGAACTGTTTATGGGTTTTGCTAAAACAGAGTAATTTTAAATAATAATCAATGGGAAGCTTAGTAAGAGGTTAACATGGTTTCTCTCCGTGCCAAAAGAACTGCCCTTGGAACATTCTAAGAACACTGTGTGGCCATGTGCCGAATGTGCCGTCACAGTAATGCTGTTAGTTAAATTAAACATGAATGATTGGATGAAGAACATTATTATTCTGTGCACATTCTTGACTCTTAATTTAAGGTTAAACTAACTTAGTTTAATGTCATGTGAATTTTTAGCAGCAATTATGGCCAGTTAATGCATGTTCTTCCTTAGTCATGCCTCATCTCTTTGCAAAATTACAATATTTCATTCCAAATTTATTTTGACCAGAACTTTCTCCCATTTTCCCTCAGTGTTTATATCAGAGGCCCTTTGAGTTTATACTGTAAACTACCATTTGTATATTTTTATAATAAGCCTCTAAGAAGTAGGCCTGGATATGAGTGCATAGAACTCAATGCAGATCAGAGAACTGGACCTCATTCCTTCTTTATCTGTCAGGGGATGTTGTGTGGATGATAGAGATACCATCTTAACATCTCTGTTCCAGTCTTTCTTCTCTCCTGTCTGGTATATCACCACCCAACCGATATCAAGGATGCCTCAGTACAGAAATATGCCTCTGTCGACCTTCTATTTAAAATAGGCAGTGGCTCCCCACTTACTGTCAACAAACAAACAAACAAACAAACAAAGCCTTGCATCTACAAGATGGTACACTGGTCATGCCTTTCCCCAGAGATAATCTATGTCCTCCAAGCCTGGAAGATTCTCTGTTCCATATGTTTTGTGTCACGTCTTGGTTTCTTTGCCTTCTCCATACTGATCCCCATTTCTGTATCTACCCGTTGAAATCTGGCCTACTCTTTCTTTATTCGTTTATTCACTTTAATTGAATGATTCAATAACATTAATTCATTTAATAGAAATTTACTGAGCTATAGTTGCCTGTCAGACACTGTTCGAGGGCAAGCTCAGATGCCACCTCCCCTAAGAAGCCTTTCCTGATCACCTCAGCCATATGCATGGCTTCTCTCTTTAGAACTCCCATTGGTCTTTTTTATACTAATGTTTTGTCACTAATCTATATCTCATTTCTGTGTATATAGTAGGCACTCAAAAAATGTTTTTTGCATTAAAGAAAAATGAATAGATGAATGAATTAATGATTAAAAGAAAATGTTTGCCTTCTCTACCAGTGGAAGCTAATGACTAAAATAAAATGATGAAACTGGTCTAGAAATTTAATATTGTTGTGGGTTTCCAGTCTGTGAAACACCCTTCGTGTGGTTTCCAACAGAGAAGGAAATGAATGCTTTTTTCTCACTGTTCTACCACATTCTACACTATCTGATATTAAAGGCAGTATTATACTTTGTCATTGCTTTTTATTATAAGACAGTGTTTTAAGGACATTACTGAAAAGGAAGATTCCACTTCCAGAGTACCATTACTATTTTAGCATTCAAAAGGCAAATATATTAACCGGAGTAGTGAGAAAAGCAGCAGATTAAGTAATTTTGAAAAACCATTTATTTTGAGCAATAAGAATCCTATAGGAACCTTGATTAGTTTCCAGTAGAAGTGAGCCATCAAAATAATTATCATAACTATGAGTTTGTGTTTACCATGTGTCAGGGATTTTACCATCCAGTTTGTCATTTAATCCCCTAAACAACTCTATGAATCAGGTACTTTTATTTTCCACATTATACAGATGGGGAAGCAAAAGTTTAAAGAGTTAGGCATGCCCTAACTTGTCCATGCCCACTGGACAAAGAGGGTGGTTGGTGGGCAGAGTAAACCCGTGAGTTCAAGCTCTGCACTCTTGTTCAACCTCTGTGCTCTTCTTTATCTACTCATGAGGTTGGGAATGTGTGGGCTGTGACAGTGACTATACATTGAAGATCCTCTCAGTTACCTTGAATGATCTCTATTTACATAATTGTTCCTGTACTAGCCCTATGGATGGTGAATAAGACTTTTTTTTTTTTTAATAAGACTGTTTTTTGCTTTGTTTTGTTTTTAGGAAACTATTGAAACCCCAGAAAGGGGGAACCTCAACAAAAATTGTGCCATTTTGAGGCTGTGCACCATTCTGAAGCAGAGTAGGTTTGACTCTCCTTCTGGAGATGATTGAGCATTCTTTTAAAACCTGGAGTTACTTTGAATTCTTTTTTCTTATATTTAGGGCAGAGAAGCAAGGGAAAGGTAAGGGGCCTCTAATGAAGACATCAGAGCTTGAGAAAGGTGTTTTTGTCTGCCCAGGATTCCTTCCTTTGAGAATGGCCCCTCTCCCAACATTTGGGCTTGTGGTGGACTGCCAACTCCCACTACTAAGAACTAGAATCTTGAGCAGGAACACACAGGGACAGAGCAGGTGGGGGATAAGTCACTCATGTTGTTGCTCTGCACAGTTGAGGATCTCTGAGCCTCAGGTTTACCTTCTGAAAAATGGGGTTTGTATGCCTCACGGATGTGTTTCAGGATTCAGTGAGATGTCCATGAAAGCTTTGGCACAGAGTAGTTATCCAGTAAATGATGGTTACTGTGCTTTGAGATTCTGGGGACAGTTCTTTTTTCCCCTAAAGAAGGAAAGGAAAAAGTAGACTCTTTCTACTGAGGAAGGCATAAGATGCAGAATTATTGATGGTACTTGAGAAGAACACCCAACGATTCAAATGATGAATTAGCAAAAGATAATCAGGGTGATTGTGAACTGTGGAATGATGCACTGCTACTTTAGCATAACACTGTTGTTAAAACTCACAATACTTCATTCTTAAAAAAAATCAATGGTATGAAGGAAACTCAAGCCTCTTGGAGGTGAGGGGTTTGGAGGGGGATGTGTAGGGAGTAAGAAGGATATTAGTGTTTAAAAGGATAGCCATCCAGTCATCCAGTGGCCAAATCCTCCTTTTAATGAATAGAGTTATGGCAATGGTTCAGCATATTAATAAATGTTCCACTATGGGTGGTGAGAACTTCAAATGTGAAACAGTGTATATTGGATTTGATAATAAGAATATAGAGAATTATAAATGATTTGTCCAGGAGGCATCTGTGTTAAGGAAACTTAGGATCAAGACTTTGTATATTGTAGTCGATGAAAAGTTGTGGGCAGAATTAGGGTGCTGTGGTGGAAAAAAAAAAAGGATCCTGCTGGCTGGTGGAACACTGATGTGAAGTTATGGGGAAGTTTCGATCAAGCATGTATCTTTGATCTTCAGTAAGGGGTCTGGAGAGAGTATTAGAAGCTGTAGGTGCAGCTACATACCTACTTAAAATTGACTTTTTGTTATGTTATTTCAAGTTTGAACAATCAATTTATCAGAAGTTGTACAAAAAATAGGTTGGAATTTGGAATGCATTTCTACATGGACATGAGACTGAAAATGCGTGTTTATCTTATAGCATTGGGTATACTAGAATAAGGTGTGAGGATAAGAGAAATTTGGTGTGAGGGGTTTAGGGTGATGGAGGAAAAGACTAGGGACTTTGGGCCAACACTTGGCAACAAAACAAAGCAAAAACTTAACAATAGATAATGTTGTCTTTGATGATGGCCCCTCTTTTTTGTCCTTTTCCAGTTCCTAGTACTTTTTCTTCCTACTAGAACCTTCTTGTTTCAAAACAACTTGATGAGGTTGGTATCCCAATGATATAATTGAGAAAGATGACACTCAGAGAGACGTATGTAACTTATTCATGTCCATATAGTAAGTAAACAGGAAAAGTCAGTTTCATAATCAAATATACCTGGCTCTAAAACTCATGAATTCTGACATTTTTGTCTTGTGAAGTCTGAGTTAATAGTGCCACCATTAACAAAGTAAAGGAATATACAAGGAATATGGGTTGGAGTGGGGTATAGGCAAAGGAAAGTTGAATTGAGTTTTAGATATGTTGATTTTGAGCTGCCTTCACAAGAGAAATTCTGGTTTGTTGCCCAGAGGTGGATATGGGTACAGCTGGAGGGTTTCATTTGCTGCCGAATAGTGGAGGAGAAATAGGTGGCTACGTAGATATCTAGATAGGTAGGTAAGAAGGTAGCTATGTATGTAGATAGATGACAGATAGATGATAGGTAGACATAGATGACAGATAGATAAGTTTGTTGGTGAGTTGGGTGTTTGGAAGTTGGGAAATGTCTGTAGTCACTATTCCTATTGCTTAGCAACTTTATTTCCTCATGAAGCTACAGCAAATAGAACTTTCATATTTATTTTTTTGGCCTAAGGGCTGATAGTGCTGCCTATGAATGATGCATAAGTGACAATTTTGTATTATGAGCATTACTCTGACTCTTGGAATCATTGAATCTCAAGGTTGGAAGGGAACTTAATATTCTTTCTTGGATTTGCTCTATATTCAGACTTTGCTTTACACCTGCATGAAGTCCTTACTGACACATCCCAGTCCTTTAGGTAGCACTCCCTCTATGAAAGATCTCACTTTTGAGGTGAAATCTTCCTACCTGTAAGTAGATATACCACAGTTGTTCCTAGATTCAACCATAGCAGACAAATCCCATTAATTCTTCCACATGAGAGCTCATTGCACATTTGGAAATGGCCTTTACATATCTCCTAATTTTCTCCTTACTGAGCTGAGTGTCTCCTCCCATCTCTTCAGTGGTTCCTTGTGGGGAAGGACTCATTGGCCCAGGCTCTGGAAATGCACTCAGCAGATGGCCTCCATTGTCATCTCCTTCAGGGACTGTTTCACTGGCAGAGAGCTGCTCCTACAAGGTCACACCCTGTCCTGGTGTGGTCCACATCCAATGACTGATTCATAGGGGGTATAAAAAGCCCAGTTATTTTAGTCTAATATGTGACAACTGACAAGCCATTTTAGTTCAAAGCTGCCTGCTTTTTTCTCAGTGTTCTACCACATTCTACACTATCTGATATTAAAGGCAGTATTATACTTTGTCATTGCTTTAGTCATACTTCACTTGGCATTGCTCAACATCCTTCCTAATCTCCCTTTCCTTCTTTCTAACCCTTGCTGCTCTGGGTTTACTCCCCTCCCTCACTGGAAAATCATGAAAGCCAAGCTAAGGAAGTGGGCCTGGGCTAAAAAGTGGGAACAAATGGAGAAGTAGGCAATGTCTCAGCAGTACTTTTTTGTTGAATGACAAAAGGACATCGATTCTTTGAAAAATGCATTTAGAATAAAGTGGAAGTTGATATTATGACTAATGGGTAAGTTTCAGTGCTTAATAAGAAGTTAATTTTACCACAATGTGAGCACTTACAAAGGAGGAGGGAATTTTAGGAGTGAAGAACCTGGCGAGAGAATTCTCTCCCTGATTAGGCTGATTGGAGATCACGTTTACTTTAGGACCCTTAACTTTAGGCCTCCCCGCTCCTCCTCTCCACATTACCCGTATTGAGGAGAGCCACCATTTTCTACGAGCTTAGGTATACGCCCAACACCACCCTAAATGGTCAGTATGCTCTCATTTAGTCTCATTTGAGGTAGAAAACAGATACAGTGACGTGACTGCAGAACAGCTCATGCGTGCCAGCGCCAGAGTTCACACCCAGGCCTGCCAAACTCCGAGACCTACACTCATGGCTGATACCTTCTGCTGTCTTCTGCAAAGTTCTTTATCAAGGGAAGTTATTTGGAGCAGGGAAACGCTGCATGGAGAGGAGATATGGCACGAGAGCATCTTATTCCCTTTGTCCTAATTTAGTCCAAAGGCAACTTGCGGTGGAGCCAGCTGCTGGGGTTTGCAGCGTCCGTGCCCGCCTGCCCGCTTCTGGGTAGCAGACTGTGGGTACTTGGAAGCCAAGAATGCCTCCCACCGTGAAGTAGTAAATGGGCCCTCTGGCTCCTTGATCACACTTTTGTGTATTGGAGCAGCATGGATAAGTCCTCTACGTCTGCCTGGCAGAGCCCAACCCTGAACCCACCACAGCCAGCAGATTCTTCCTCAGGACTTTTCTTGATAGGTGTCCTTAGGGGAGCCCAGTTGTCTTTAAAATTATTCCTTTGGTCTAAAGCTCTTATCTCCCACCTTTCCCTCCTCGAGGCCTCCCCAGAGTTTTGTGTTCATGCATAAGTAGGACTATATTTGCCATGGAAGGAAGCCATGGTACAGGAGATCCACGCAAAGGAGAATACAAATTGCATTTCATATTTGACTTTGAGATGTCTCATACCACTTCTTACCCTCCTAGTAATGTTTTTGTGGTTGTCTTTGTTTCATTTTCCTTTGATTTTGTTATATGTTGTTTAAATGCTAGAGACAAAAGGCCCTTGTTGAAAGTCATGAGTTCTGGGACCTGACTGCAGCTGTGGCTTACCAGTGGAGTGTGACCTTGATCTGTCACCCAGTCCTTTGGGGACTCAGTTCATTTACCTGCAAAATGGGAGAGAGGGGTGAGATTATTTATTCCCAAACCATGCTGATCATGAGAATTACCACAGATGCTTTTTCAAAAGGGCCCCATCTCAGACCTACTCATCACAACTCAGGTGAATGGAAGACAGGGAGAGTAGGGAAGGAGCAGAGGCCTGGAATCCATAACTGCAACAGGCTCCCCAGGTCATTCTGATGCATAGTTCAGGACCCACTCTATGCAGGACTGCTGGTAGCACCATTCCGGTGGTGCCACTGGCACTGTATGAACTCGTGGGCACTGTTCACATGGAACAGAATATGATTGGGGCTTCCGGGAGTTGTGCAACACAGCAGCCCTGTGGGAGCTGACTTCTGCAGAGGGTCGTTTCCAAGCATGGTACTCCCTGATGTTAGGACAGTAGAGTGCAGTGAGGTGCTGAGTGGGCAGTGGCCCAGAAGCCTGTGGTGAAGGGTGGGAACACGGTAGCTATGACAACAGGATAGAAAAGTGGAAGCAGCTTAAGAACAGCTAAGGAATATTAGCCCACAGGAAACTGGCTATCAGATTGCCTCCCATGTTACTGGTACCTATCTGAGAAGAGGGGTAGGTCCATGAAGAAGTAGGGCATCACAGGCAGCTTGGTCCAAACAGTGGGCCTCGGGTCAGAGTTCCCCAGACAGGGTTGAGTTGAAGAGAAGCAGGGCTTTCTCCCAGCTAAGACAAGCTTATAGTTGCCAACTAGTATCTCCATTTTGGGGGGTTACTTGGCTTTGTTTTCCCTTTATATATTGTGAAGTTCCCTTTGAAAAAATAATCCAAATCAAAGAAAAGAAAAAAAAATTGTCCATACCTAACTAAGCCTGGATAGAAATATCACAGTGGCCGCCAGAAGCTAGGCTGTATTGATAAAAGACTAGAAAAAGAACTAGGGGCACCGGGACAGATTAAAGGTTAAAATTCTGGGGGAAGATTGTTAGGATGGAGTCATGATTAGATCAAATGTTATAAGTGAATTTTTTTTTTTTCATAAGCTAATAAGATGCTGCTGAGCAGACCTGAATGAAGTATGTTCATTGCCTAGGACAGTACTTTGCTTATTTTGCATGGAAATCAGTTGAAGCACGTGTCAAAAGTGTAGATTCCCTCCAAGCCCCCAGCTATTTCTGAGTCATTGGGTATGAAGGGGTCACCTGGGCTCCTCACTTCACATGAGCATCCAGGAACCACACTTTGAGAATCCTGTCCTAGGTGCTGAAAGGAAGGATGGTGAACTCTGTCCAAGAATTACATTCACTCCTCTGAGCGTTAGATTCCCTTCATGTAATATGAATAGCCCTACGTTGCCCTACCAAACTTGCAAGCCTCAGAAAAAACTTTCAAAATAAGCTGGCTACCCATCACCCGGTATTAAGGAGGGCACGTGTCATGATGAGCACTGGGTGTTATATGCAGCTAATGAGTTGTTGAACACTACATCAAAAACTAATGATGTACTCTATGTTGGCTAACCGAACATAATAAAAAAAAAAGAATTTAATGGTAAAGAAGAACTAAATAAAATAAAATAAACTGGATAAAAGAGATGGTGCTAATTACTTAGCATAGAAATCTACATGAACTATAAAGTCCATGTCCTGGGCTTCTGTAAACTCACCTCCCACCCCCAGTGCTTAGTACAGGAACATGCATATAGAAGGTACTATGCATATATATAGTATAGTATAATATAGTATAGTATAATATAGTATAGTATAGTATATACTATTGCATTTGCTTAGGAGCCTTTGAAAGATTTCTAGGATATCAAAATGAGAGAACTGCTATTAGTTATGTCTCTGTGCCTATTAGAAAACAGGATCTTCCAGAGTAATGTAGAAGGAGAATTTGCCAAGACAGATTGATAGAAGGAGCCCAGTAGATAAGGAAAACAAATACTGACGAATAAATTATATTCATAATATATTTTATATTTATAATATATTTTGTTTTTATTTGGGGAATGTATTAAAATCTAGCTGCTGTAACAAAGAGATCAACAGTGCAGTGGCTCAAATAACAGATCAGCTTATTTACTGCTCATGTAGCAGGCATGAGTGGTACATTTCTCTTGAGTAGCTCAACCCCCCATGGTCATTCAGGGTACAGTTTCCTTCCATCTTGTTGCTCTGTTATCACCTAGGGCATTGTCTTCACTGCATTACAGAAGCTGGCTTGTCACCTGGGAAAGGGAAAGAGAATGTCAAACATCTCAAGGCTCAGACCTGGATGTGGCACATATCACTTCCATTCACAAGGCGTTGGTAAGCTTAAAAAACATCGCCATGCCTAAGTGAAGGGGAGGCTGGGATATGTAGCCGAGCTGCATAGCAATAAACCCAGCTCCACCTCTATTATTAATGCCGTAGATGAAGGGGAGAACAGAATTGGTGACTAACTAGCAGTCTGTGCCGTAGGAAAGGTATATGGAACTTTGAAAGTGGAGCCAATCACTAACTTTCATGGCTGCACTAATTAGCCAGAGCTGCTGCCTATGCTGTGGAGTATTCTATTTCCTTTGATGTGTTGTTCCCAGCCTGTCTCAAATGTCATTCCTAGTATCCACCTAAGCCCGTGAGTTATTCTGGGCAACGTGGATGTTGGCTTTCCCTTTTCTCAATTGTGGGGTTCTCCTCCTATATCCTTTGGAAGGTCATGAGAAGAGACTTATTGAGCCCTGTCCTACAGTTAATAAATGTGCCATTGGTTGAAATATGTTGGCAAAAATATCAGTATGAATTGTCTTCCATTTGCTGTTCTGACAGTTGTGATATAATGAATCTCAAGTGTGACTATTGTCACATAATCGGAGGTTCTGAACATTAAGAATGTTTTCTTAAGGATCATCCAGGCAGAAAATGAGTTCACAGATTTTCAGCATTTTTACTGGTATCTCTCAGGGCTCCACTTGTCCCTGCACTCCCTTTATTCTGTACTACCTCTTTATTTAATCTCTTCCTCCCTCCCCCGCCTCTTTAGGGGGTGGGGGAAAGTCAGGGAGAGAATGTTCCACCATGACAACGTATTTCTGAATTCCTAAAGTTTGTTATTTTGTGATATATAGCTCTATTCGAAACAGGAAGGTCTTATAATTAGCTGTGTTGGGATGTTCTAAAGGTGAAGCCACTTGGCTGCCATGCATCTTGCAAGATTAGTGACTTAGGCTGGAAGTTGGCAGGTGACAGACACTTTTAAGGAGGATGAAAACCTATTGGTACAAGTAAGAGCTGTGCCTCAATGGGTACATTGGTTTAGAGTGACCTCCCCGCCATGGGAATTGGATCCCTAGGAGATGGTGACCCAACTTCAATGAGATGAGCATCCTTCACAGAATCAGAAGGCAAGGTTGTGAGGACTGAGATTGTTCAGGAAGCTCAGATGACTAAAGGCAGAAACATTCATGTATACATGGGGAATGGGAGATAGATTACTTTTCTGACAACTAGTTGACATTGTCATTAAAGTTAGTCTTACTGGAAGAATTATGCAGCCATTTCTCTTTTCAGTTTCACACACACACACACACACACCCTATGTATGCACATATATTTTGGGGCAGGGATGTTTGGTTTTATTTTGTAACACAATTTAATAGCCTCTTATATTCTCCAGGAGATGTAGGCTGGCAGCCATGTTCCCACAGTATTCTGGAATTCTTCTGGAATTCTTCTGTCTACCCTCAGCCTGTCCTATCACCCAAGTGATTTTTGTGATTCTCTAGGGCCTCACCAACATAGTTTGGTGAATGTTGCATCTTGGCTTTTATGTTTTGCCACTTGTGATAGCAATTTATAATAAAATCAAGATGTAACCTGTTTTGTGTCCAGCAACGCCTGGGTCCAGGATTCTGCCTGTGATGTGCAGTGTGCCTTCAGCGAGGGGACAGCTGTAAGGTGAATGGACTTGTGAGGTAAAAAAGGGCTTTAATTTCTCTTCCTCTTTTCCCATGGATATAAAACTTTGTTATGGTAAACTACACCTCTGATATCATATACAACTGCTGGCATTCTAGATTGTTTTAATGGCCACTCCTTATTGCTTAATCCTAAGCATTACCATCTGTTTCTTTCTTAATTATAAATGCAGCAGGAATTCACAATGACATCAGCAACGGTGGAAATAAAATGGAGTTAGAGGCCTTGTACTTGACACCAGGCAGGCTTCCTCTAATGTTTTTCTTCTGTTACAGGCATTGGCTGGTCAGAGAGAAGAATTCCTCAGCGGTTTTCTCTCTCCCCTTCTCAATGTACCTACCATGAGAGTATCATGCTATAAATTGAGCATTTATTTTAGTGAGCATTTTAGTGAGGCAGAGCTGTGTCCTTGGAGCTGGGGATGTGTGGGCAGATCGTTCTCACAGTATCAGAGGCCAGTGGTGTGATGGCCCTGCTGTTATTGGCATGTGTTTTTGTGAGAAGAGAGATGAATGGTAATAGCCCGATGACATGAGTCATGTCGATCCCCCAGAGAAGAGCTGGGAGTGGACATCTAAGGGGCTGTGATCAGCCCACTAGTAGCCAGTCTGCCTGTCCCTGAATAACAAGGGAACATTTGTGGAGGGTGGTCATGTAGAAATTGAAGGAATATGTAACTCTTCCTTACTTAGGCTTTTATTTTTCACTAAGTGGAAAAACTTACACAATTTTAGACTCCTAGCATTTTAGAATTAAAAGAAATCCTTCGGAATCATCTAGATCAAAGCCATGGTCACTCTTCTTCCTTTGTTTGGTACTTGGCCAGGTTAGCATGAGCTTTGGAGTCCGCAGAACAGGGTTTGAATTGTGAGCCACCTGTGTGTGCTTTGCATTCTTCTCCCTGAGTTCTCAGTGTCTCGGTTCTTGTCCTGGGTGACCATGGATATATCATAACGCTTCTTGTGAAGCCTACTGTTGGGATTAAATGAGAGAGAACATGTAAATCCTAGCCCATGTGAGGCCCATGGTTTTCTTCTCTTGCTTCCATTCACATTTATGACAGATGAAGAAGTGTTGGTCAAAGAGGTTAAATGCCTCACCCAGTGTTGTACATCTAGTGGATGGTGGACCTGGAACTGGAGGTATTATCTTCCAAGACCAGTGTTTCCCACAATTTTTTCTCACTAGGTCATGTCGAGACCTCTTGTCTTTCTCTATCCTAGTTACCCATGGAACTTTTGTATGATAATAACCCTAATAATTATCATTTGTATAATACTAGTTAATCTGTAAAATACTTTTTAAAATGTATATTCCCATTTAATGTGCAGTTGGTGAAATCATATTAAAATCCCTATTTTACAGTTCGGGAAACTGATACTCTGAAAGGTCAAGTATCTTGTTGAGGTCACACTGAGGATTGAGTGAGGACCACAACCCAGGTCTTGAGACTCCAGTGCGTGGGCTTCACTCTGTTCCGAGTGCACTCTTACTGTTAGGCCAGCACATATAGCAGAGGACAGAGAGATGAAACAAATAGCCATCACAATTATTGTCTACAGTGTAGTAGCTACAGGTAGGATGCTTTAGGACAAGGATGCTACCAGAAGAGCAAAACGGTTTTCTTGAATTATATTAATGTTTTAGAGATCCATGTGCTTTCTAGCCACCAGAAGGATCCCCTGGGTGAGAAAAGAGGTGGAGCAAGGGACGGTGGGTTTCCATCAAGAGGAGCTGCAGAACCAAACCAAAAGAAAACAAAATGTACAACAATCAGGAAAGGCCCTTGCTTCACCATGCAAATGAGTGGTTTGCTATTCAAAAATGCAGCTCATAAATGAGGAGACCGTGTGAGTCATTTGTTCCTGCCAAGTCTAGGTTCAGGCCAGTAAGGGTCAAGCTGGTGCCTGCTCTCAAGCGGGCCTCTGAGGGCTCAGCAAGAGAAGAGTCAGTGGGCCTTGCCCTGGCCCTTTTGTCCCAGTGCCCTATCCAGACAAGGAGTCCCCTTTGCACTTTCCCAGCCTCTAGGCCATGTATTTTGTCAGTCCCTCGCTCTGTGGTCAGTGATACTTGGGGATAAGGGCACCACGATGAGTTTCACTTACATCCGGTCTCCCTTGGGTAATGCCATGCTTCTCTTGTCATGTGTCACTGAGCCGCCAGGCCCACTGTAAGCAGGCTTACTGAAAAGCAGTCCTTTCCGGCAATAAAACTAAATCTTTTAATCTCAGAAACCGTCGTATTGACCGTGTGCAAAAAACCATGCAAATTTTAAAAATGTAAATATTGACATTCTGAGGTTTTCCTATGTAACCCGATTTAGTCTGATTTTCCCATTATTTCTGCTGTTTCCGGGGGCATATTACTGAATCCAGGTTTATAAAGCAGCATTATAGGGAAGGGGCAGCTTACAGGGGCAGCATTATTCGGAAGGTAATCACACAGGCTGTGGAGTTAGCCAGACCCGGGGTTGAGTCCTGGATCTGCAGCTTCACCACGTCACCTCACATAAGAGCTCTGAGCCTCGTTTTCCCCGTCTGTCAAGCGCCGGTGCTGTGAGGATCAAACGAGCGGCCGCGTGTGAGGTTCTGTCATTCCACACCAGCATTTTGCCTGATCTAACTCCCCAGAACCAGATGAGTGATTCACTGGTGATGTTTTTTTCCTCATTAGGAAGCTTTAGCTAGACAGAGGTCATTCAGGATTCTTTTAACATGTGAGACACATTCATTTTATTTGAAAGAAATAAAAAATATTATTTTTAACACTTTGTACCTTGCTTTAGAAGTCAAGTCTTAAAACACCAGTAAGTTTTCACTTCAGGTTACTTTCATTTCTTACCCTCTCACTATGAGCAAGGCAGCAAGAAAGGTATTCTTTCTGTTATCTTGCATATGAGTATGAAAATATCCTCTATGTGCCGAGGACATCTCTGTGAGTATGTGGTTTGTTTTAATCCAGCCTTTTTTTAATGTCAGAAAAATCTCCAAGTTCCAGTATATGATAATAACTAGAAGTGCTTATGAAAAAGTACATTAAGAGATAAGGCTATTTTTGAGGACTCGGGCATATAAACAGGTTATTATATTTTTGTAATTGTATTAAATCAGGCATGTGCCAGCCAAATTCATGACTTTATATGGGTTTTTTTTTTTGAGCTTTATAGAACTAATGCTAAAATAAAGGAATGTGAATTCCTTTGCCAGTCCTTTGAAGGAAACAGTAGAATCTGACCTACCTCAAAGGAGTATTAAGAGAAACAACCCCGTTATATTGCTGCAGGTTTAGAATCGCTAACTAGTCTGGAAGGTCAAATCTGCATTAGCTGCATAGAATGATTCCATATGCTCCCCTCTGAAACTTCTTCTTTGTATCTGTAAATGGAGCTGTTTTGAAACCAGTGTGAGAAGCAGCAGTGGAAGAAAGCTCTCTGATGACGAGAATACGCAAGACGCGCCACACACAGACATCTCATCTGCTCAGGATTTCATCAACCCTGGCAAAGCTCGGACTGACTGCTCTCTCCCGTGCTTTCTCCTTGCTGCTCTGCTCCCACCACACACACACGGCCTGGGCTCGTGTGCACCCTTCTTCTCTGAGAAATGAGAAGTTTAAGCAATGGTGTTCTTGTGGAAGCCCCTCTGCTATGAAGAAAACTCTGTATTCAACCCTTTGATTCTACTAAATATGCAGAAGCATTAAGCAAGGCCATCAGGCAACCACACGTACCTCCAGATGTATCGTACATATGGGCCATTGTCCACACTGCTGGTGGGGCTGGCAACATTTTAAAAAATGGTCATAACACATATGGTCCCTTGCTTGTTGCTCTGGCTTCCAGGGTCTTGCTGATCCAACCACATCATCCTTATGCTGTTTCCAGGAAAGCAAATCTCTGTCTGCTCTCAAGTTGTGAACTCCATGTGCTTCCCTAGCACAAGGTGGCGGATAAGTTAATCGAAATGACAGTGAGGGGCGAGGAGCTTTGCCATACCCCTCCTCTTGCAAAAAGAAGGGGCAAGTGTGAGGTGTCACAAGAGGAAATTAAATGGATTGGACTCTCTCAATTTAGTGTCTTGGACCCCCACTCATAAGCTTTTAAGCTGTGGGGGATGATACTTTCCAATTTCCTTTCTATCCAAGACTCCGGGTTGTGATTCAGGATGGAGAGTAAATTGTTCGTATTTTATAAATATCCTACTTCCCATCTCTCATCATCCAAAACCTCAAAAAGGAAACTTAAGGGAAGTTGTTTTGGTTATCTAGCTATTTATAAATTATTATTCAGTTTGAAGTCGTGCTGGTTGCTGAAAACTTTACAAAAAAAAAATGGTATGATGGTCATTTACTTCTCAGCCGTTACTTTGCTGTTTACACATCCACATGATTACCTTGAACAGCACTGAAAAGAAATTGCAAAATAATGCTGCCTCAACACATGCTAGGTTTACAAAGTGATTATAAATGGCTTTTAAAGAAAATAATTCCCATTCCTTTCATTGTGTTCAAGCTTCTCTACATAATTGTGCCACACGCGCATTGGGAGACTGGTGGGTAAGTTGGGGCACACAACCAAAGCAATTTAGTTGTTTTTCAATAGACAGATTATATTAGTGCTGCTTATACTTTCACTTTTAAATTAATTTGACAAACGTTTATTGAATACCTTCAACATGTTGTAAGGAAGCTTTACCTCTCTTTGGGGTTTGAGTTTTTTACTTGTTTTTTGTTTTGATTAGTCTTGAGAAAGGAGGACTTTATAGCTACGAAAAGGCTGTGGTAGTTACTCACTACAACCTAGATATGAAAAAGAGATAGCCTTGACTCATTCCTTGAATGCCTCCATCCTAGAGCCACTTATAGTAATGGCAGCAAGATTGTGAAAAGGCAAAGACAGGGCCATGCACAGAGCTCCGGGGGTCTGTGTGCAGCGTTTACATCAGGTATGGGTGGTAGGAAATTAATAGATATAAGCACTGTGAGGAGGGCTGGCATTTTATCTATCCTGTGAACAGGTTTAGGAAATATAATTGACTTCTGCTCAGAAAACTGAAATACGATTTTTGTGATAGTAATTTGCCCTGCAGCTTTGGCATTTCCTTTCCATTAAACTTCTTAGTTTTTAGTGATTGTAATACAGCCCTGGTCCTGCTTTGTCATTTTGGGATGATTTATTTTAAAATTATAGTAAGGGATTTGGGGTTAGAATTCCACCAGGCTAATTTCAAACTGAGTTTGCTGACTCCAACTAGCCATAAATGGTCCTCACCTCCAGCATATAGAACAGGAAGTGGCATGCTTGGGTGCCAGGAATAAGGCAATTGCTCAGATGGAATAACACTTGGCAGTTTGGAGGAATTTGTTGATGTAAGCCTAAATCGTAGGTTAGAGACTGACTTGTGGGATGCATTTCTGCCAATTATGGTCCATTGTGCAGTCAAAAATGGGAAAAATTACTTACTGCAGCTGGTTCTTTGGCACTGAGATCACTGATGGAGTAATCAGAGAGAAATCTTATAAGTTATCAGAAAAGATGAATGGTGATGCAGGATGCTGGTTTCGTGGGTTATCTGCCTTACCTTTCTTACATGACATGAAAGAAGAAAGGAACTACGGAGCTGGGGAACTGTTGGGTGGTCCTTAGCTCTGACTCGCTCATTGATAACTGATGCCTACAAATGCCCTTTCCCTTCTGCCACTGCAGGGGCCTGTGATTTTTAAGAGTTGGGGCCTTAAGAGTATCCTTGTCGTGATGAGCACCAGGTGATGTAGGAATTGTTTTAATCACTGTATTGTACACCTGAAACTAATATAACACTGTATGTTAACTAACTGGAATTAAAATAAAAATGTACAAAGAAAGAGTTGGGGCCTTAGGAAAGTTCTTTTTCAGTATGTGTCTTCTGTCTAAGGCCCTTGGCATAATAG
The DNA here is from genome assembly GCF_004348235.1 of Phoca vitulina. NCBI lineage: Eukaryota > Metazoa > Chordata > Mammalia > Carnivora > Phocidae > Phoca > Phoca vitulina. The sequence goes on from NW_022589728.1 coordinate 43,162,021, forward strand.
GAGAGGTGGAGACAAGCTCCCTGAGTGTCTGTAACTTCCTACTCTAGGAGCCCGCATATTGTATACCTGGAAGTCTGCAGCTGAAATGCTGAACACCAGAATAACTATAGTCAATTATTGCAAGCATGCCTATGACTGAATGTATTTTTTTCTTTTTCATTCATGGATTTGTACATATTCTGAAAAAAAAAATCACTCTAAAAATAAGATTTGCAAAAGAGGAAATAAGAAAACACACTACTCACCCACATAGACCAAATGGGCTTCTCTCCTCATTGATGAATTCTAGGTCATTGGAGTTTTTCCATACTTGTCTCATTTAATGCTCCTTTCCCAGAAGACCTCACAGTTTTTCGACTCTGTGTCCTCCATCACTGTACTCCCAGTACTGAGGCCAGATATTCAAGATGTCTTTCTTGAGGATCCCATCTCTCTCCTTTATAACTTGCTGCTTCCGTCCTCTATGCTTGGGTCGAAATGTCCTGCTCGCCTCAACCTTTTCTTTGGATTGTAGGTTCCCTGAAGGGACAACTGCGCTAGACAGCTGATATTTTGGCGTACCCAGCATCTGCCTCCCCTTCTTCTGGAAATAGTACAACCTCATCGGGAGAACTTACTCTTTCCCACTTTGCATGCAGACTAGGTGGCATCCCAATGAAGATGTTCCTGCTCCCCTGTTCCCGGAGGTGGTCACAAGATTCAAATGAGGCCGCACGGAGCTTTGTGATACAGGAGGCCGGTTTCCTGGGTCATCTGCTTTACCTGCTGTTCTGAGAATTTGAGCTTTGAACAGAATTCCTCCAGAATGGAAAAGTTCTAGAGCTGATGCCTCTCAAGGGAGTTCTTTGAAGGGAAGGCAGGAGATCCCTGCTGCTTGCTTCCCGTCCTTTATAAAGACTGGGTTGGGTAGTTTTACCTTCATTCTGCGATCTGCCCCATCTCTTTCCAGTAAATCCATTTATTTCGTTCCACTTGGCCAAAGTTGATTGTTGTTCGCTGACAAAATATCCTGATACAGACTTAATCTTCTAGTGCCCACGTATATGTCACAATGGGGCGCAGCATGTCGAAAGCATCGTGAAGGTTGTTGCCTACAGTTTCAAAAGTTCTCGAATTCAAAGGGATCATAGGAACTAAACCAAATAATGTTTTCCCTTATATCACTTCATTTCTGCTAAGAGTGTTAGAAACTTGTGAGTTTAAAATGGTGAGTTAGAGTAGAAATTATGGAAATTTGCAATCTTTTTTAAAGTGGACTTTTTAGTTAAGAACAGTTGAATTTACAGAATTATTGTGGAAACAGTGCAGAGTTCCCATATAGCACACACCCAGTTACTATTTTTTTTTTTTTTAAGATTTTATTTATTTATTTGAGAGAGAGAGTGAGAGAGAGAGAGAGCACGAGAGGGAGGAGCGGGAGAGGGAGAAGCAGACTCCCTGCTGAGCAGGCAGCCCGATGCGGGACTCGATCCCTGGACTCCAGGATCATGACCTGAGCCGAAGGCAGTCGCCTAACCAACTGAGCCACCCAGGCGCCCCCACACCCAGTTACTATTAACATCTTACATTACTATGGTACATTTGTCATAATTAATGAACTAATATTGATGTTGATCCATATTTTATGACATTTCTTCAGTTTTTCTCTAATGTCCTTTTCTTGTTTCAGAGTCTTACCCAGGGATCCACACTACATTTAGAAATCTCATACCTTAGACTCCTCATGGTGTGATGGATTCTCAGACTTCCCTTGTTTTTGATGGCCTTTATAGTTTTGAGAAGTATCAATCAGATATCTTATAGAATGTCCCTCAGTTGGAATTTGTCTGACATTTTTCTAATGATTAGACTGGGTAATATATTTTTGGGAGGAAGACCCCAGAGGTAAAGCACCCTTCTCATCACATCACATCAGGGGTAGATGTTCTCAACATGACTTATCACTGTTGATATCGACCTTGAAAATCTAGCTGAGGTTGTATTTGCCAGTTTCCTCCACTGTAATCTATTTTCCCTTTACACAACTGTATTCTCTGGAAGGAAGACAGTGTGTGGAGCCCACACTTAAAAAGAGTTGATGAGTTATGCTCTACCTCCTTAAGGGTGGAGTATCTCATAAATTATTTATAATTCTTCTGCACAGGGGATTTGACTATTTTCCCTTGTCTGTCTATCTACCTTTTCAATCATTTATTTAATTAGTATGGATGCATGGATATTTATCCTATATTTTGGGTTATAATCCAATACTACTTTACTTTGTTGTTCAAATTGTTCTACTTTGGCCATTGGGAGCTCTGTAAGTTGGCTCCTGTGTCCCTTTGACACACTCCCATTATTGTGGTGTTTTTTGTGTTTGTTTTTGTTTAAGCACTTCCTTGCTTTCTGACAGTGCAAGATGCTCTAGGCTTATCTTGCATATTTCCTGCCCTTGTTCTAGAATCAGCCATTTCTCCAAGGAGCCCTAGTTCTTTTATTGGAGAATGGCATTAAAAACCAAGATCTGGCATTAGGTATGCTTGTTATTACTGGGGTGTCATAGCTTGCAGATCCTCTCAGCTGACAGAGCAAGGAGGTGTGGGTTTGTACACTAACCCGTTTGTGTACACATATCTATAAATAATTCTATGTGTAACCATCTGTGTCTATATTAAGTTAAACATGAATTCATACTAATGTCTCCAGCTCTGAAGCCTTACCACATTGTAACCTTGTCCTCTTGCTTCCCTATAACCCGTCACCCCAACAATGAGAAAGCTGGCCCCCACCAGCCTCCCCACATGTACTTAATTGTTCAGTTCCGGTGTACAGGTATTGTTTCGGCGCTGGGAACTTGTACCCTGTGGGAAACAGCTTCATCACCTGGAGGCCAGTGCTTGTAGCGCACTTCATTTCACCTTTAGCCTTACGGACTCCACTCATTTCCGGAGTTACTTAGATGAGCACCTTATTCCCTCCTTCTGCAGTAGGGTTGTTTTACACCATGGTATTTTTAAAAGTATGTTTTTATTTACTCAAAGGATAAATACATAGCTGAAGATGTCAAATAGTGCTGAAGGGCTTATAATAAAAAGAGCAGTCCCCTCCTTCTACTCCCACTCCATCCTGACCTGCTTCCCAAGAGCAGCACTTCCAACTCTTAGCTGTTTACGTCCATACATCTGAGTAATGTGCCTTACAGCTATCTCTCAAGCTGTCGATCTTCAAATTGATCCATTGATCTCCTATTATTGTAGGTGAGGGATTAGCTTTATTTCACCTCCTTGCCCTTACCCATTTCTTCACAGTATAGTTATTTCATAATTTTTAAATTATTTATTTATTTATTTATTTATTTTAAAGTAGGCTTCATGCCCCACATGGAGTCCAACATGGGGCCTGAACTCACGGCTCTGAATCAAGACCTGAGCTGAGATCAAGAGTCAAACACTTAACCGACTGAGCCACGCAGGCACCTCCACAATTTTTTAATTAAGCCAGTATTCAGTGTATATTAACCCTTTTGTTAACTTTTTAAAGCCCTGGAATTAATAATTACTTCATTCTATGTACTTATCACTCTTACCCAGCCCACATTTTTTTCTCATGTAATCAAACTTGTAAGATAACTTTCAGTTCTTCTTACTCCTCATCCTCACCTCCCAGGACCCTCTGTTTTCTGGGCTACTTCATTGAGAATAAGCATGCAGAGCCAGGAATAAGGCTGCTTGTATGTGGGAACTGGGTAGAAAAGGAGACAGGGTCTCTTGTTTTATACGCAGACTTTCACTTAATCTCCCTATTCTCCGATTGGTGCATTACCCTTCATTCCACTGTGCCCAGTCATTGAGTTCCAAGCCTTTCTGAGTCCCCTTCTGTGAGACTTATATGCCTGTTTGCTGGCCTTGGGAGAATGTGGGTTGCAGGCGCTTGTGTGGGCATGAAGGAAGTAAGGACCTGGGGGTATACATGCTTTTCATAAATACTTTCAAGCAAACTTCCTGCTTTCAATCCTGCGTCTCACCCCTGCCTCACAGGTAGCTGGTACCTCTCATTCCTGTACCTTCCTTAGGCTCTCTGCAGTAATGCAGCTTAGGTATACCATCTGGAGGCACATAAGTTCCTCTTGATTTACTCTGCCAAGTCAGCAAAAATTCCTGTATTTGCTTTGTACCTTGACTTCATGTGATTCAGTGTTACAGATGTCTTTAAATTTCTTCAAAGATGGGGTTGGTGTTTGTGTTTCTTAAGCTGTGGTTGTTTGGATGGGGATGATTTTAAAAAGAAAAGGGAGCCCCAACTTAAACAAGAAGTCTTGCACCTGGGCTGCATTTCCTATGACCTGCACTGGACTTAGCTCATGTTGCCTCTTTGGAGAAGGAATGGCTGAGTCCTTCAAGCAAAGTAAGTTACTTTGTTTTTGTCTTCCATAGAATTCTGACTGTACTTTCCATGCACATGCCACACTGTATTGTAATTGTAATACATCTGTCCATTTTCCCCACTGGACTGTGAGCCCATCTGGGGCACGGACCACGTCTGTCTAATGTGGGCGCACCGTGAGCCTTGCACCATGCTGATTGTGTGACATATACTTCATACACGCTTACTGAATCCAAGAGTAAGTGAACAGGACTATGTTTGCCACAGTCCCTCTGCACAGGCCCTAAAACCTCTGGAATACGTTGTCATTGCTCAGACACCATCTTAGAAGTTAAACGGTAATGTTGGGCTGAACTAGAATCTCACATTTTCAAGTTTTTACCCAGTTTTATGCCCTAAAACTGTGCTGCCTCTCGGTGTTCTAGGGTGACCTGGAAAGGAATTGTAGGAAATTGAGGATACTATAATTTGGGAGATTTCCAAAAGAACTGGATTTTTCTAATTAGATAGAGGCATCTTTCATACTTTAATATCTTTTCTGTGCAGATTTGCTCTGATTTGGGGTGTAGCCTAACCTTTAGAACTAATTACTTTAGTGATAAAATTAACTTGGAAGTTTAGTTAGGGTTAAGATAAGAAAGCCACTGAGGTAACAATTAAGAATGTAGACTCTGGAGTTAGAGCTGAACTTGAATCTTAGCTCCTTCGCTGACCAAATGGGTAGGTCATTAATTTCTCAGAGCCTGTTTTTTTATACTACATTATTGGGTGGTATGAGGATAAAACAAGGTAATGTATGTAAAACACTTAGCATAATGCCTGGAATGTGATAAGCTTTCAACAAATACTACTCTATATGACTGTTAAAATAAGGCCATGCAAGTATTTGATGGTTGTCTAAAATAACTTGAAAAAGTTTAGTGAAAAAAATTTGGGGGTGGGGATCGGGATGGGGCAAAGAAAATGTAGCAACCTAGGGAAGCAGTGGTAGTGTCTTCACTAAGGCCTATTAAATTGAAAGATTGTGTTCTAGCAGCCGAGGAAAAGAGCAGCTATACGAATCATTTCTTATGATCTAAAGTCCATTAGCTACTCCATTTAGCTGTTAATGTTGTGAGGCCGTTGGTGTAAATAAATGTGTTATTTGGTAATGGACTTGTTTTCTTAACAATTATAATATATTGTTCTCTCCAAAGGCTATAATTTAACTCTGGCATTCTGCTAATTAGTCAGCAGATCAGCCTTCAGTGTTGTTTCAATGTCTCATCCCCTCACCACATTTTTATATTAAAACTTATATTTAGTTGGTGTTAGGGGCTGAATTCTGTTCCCCCCGAATTCTGTCCCCCCCAAATTCATACATTGAAGTCCTAATCCCCAGTACTTCAAAAGGTGACTGTGTTTGGAAATTGGGTCTTTAAAGATGTGATTAAGTGAAAATAAGGCCCTTAGGGTGAGCCCTATTCTAATATGACTGGTATCATTCGAAGAAGAAGAAATTGGGGCCCACAGGGGTGCGTGTGCACAGAGAAACAACCATGCAAAGAGATAGAGAGAAGGAGGCTACCTGCAAGCCAAGGAGATGGACCTTAGGAGAAACCAAACTTGCAGTCTCCGGAACTGTGAGAGAATAAATTTCTGTTGTTGAAGCCCCCTAGTCTGTGCTATTTTGTTTGGGCAGCCCTAGCAAACTAATACAGTTGGCACTGAGGAGTAAAATTTGGAATTTCTGATTTTATTTTATTTTATTTTATTTTATTTTATTTTCTTCCTTATAGTTTATAAAGCACTTTTTACACACTTCGTTTGAATCTCACCCACTCCTATAAAGTAAGTGTTATTATTAACTTCGTTTTATAGATGTTGCAGCTGGGGCTCAGAGAATCTATACACACACATAGCTGCTTAGGACACAGGTGGGATTTGAAGCCAGGCTATTTGATTTAAATCTCCTTCTCTTTTCACTTTACTGAAGTGTCTCTCACAGTTACCACAAGTGTAGAGAATGCACCTGTTCTTCCTAGTGTAGTTTATATACTTGACTTGTTATAAGATGGTTTTGACAGGTTACCACTGACAGGTTAACATAGGAAACTGTGGCTTTCTGCCTAATGCTGGGATGAAGAAAACAGCAAACTTGCCAAATCTGAAGAGAGAGTATGTTTGTTTATTACTCAGCTTCCAGAATCTAATGTGTTTCAATTCTCAGTCATTGTTCCACTGAAAGTGAAGAATGGAATATTGATGTCCCCATTGTTGTTGTTATTGCAGTGTGTTTGTTTTTTTGTTTTTGCTTTCAAGCTATTCCATGCGGTTAGATTATTGTTTAGTTTGTTCATTCATTCCGCGAATATATATTGAGTACCTGTTTTGAGCCCGAGTTTAGACATCAGTTTTTGAGGTAGGAATTAATGTGTTCAGTATGGAGAGATGTGGCTGAACAGAAAATTTTGGCTCTGGAGCCAGGGAGACCTTTCCTTTCTATGAGGTTACGCTGTAATTTCTTTGTTATATTGAAAATATATCTTTACCCATCCTCAAATTAAACTTTCGAGTTTCTCCTTCATCCTTAGAAAAATGTCTGTAGAAATTTGTAAAAGCTGCCCTCAAAGTAATGTAGTAAGCAGTCCGATATTACTGATCTTATATAATCTTAGTTTATGGTCATAGTCACTCAATTATTTAAAGTGATAACTGCTTGCTCATATGTGGAAATATCATAAATAGACAGGAAGGGGACATTGAAGTAAAGCTTTGATTTGGGATTTCTTCTCTGTTATTTTTAGACTACAATTTAAAGACATTTATGTAGATTATATTTTTCTCACCAAAAATTTTACTTCAAGAAATGAAGAATGCTCCTATTCTTCCCTCTAAGAGAAACAATAATTTAAAAATTCATCTTCTTAAATTTAAATTTTTTAATTTCAGAGACCATCGCTATTCTTGTGTGACAACACAGAATATGTAACTTTAGTTCTCTGGCCATCTAATTAGAAAGATGTTTCCTAAGTATGATCAGCATTGGAATTCGTCCAGAGCCCATATTTATAAAACAGTAACTATGACAACCCATTCTTCCCAACCAGGTTCAACCCCTAATACTTTCCCAACTGTCTGTTTTACAAGATGACATAAGTAGAGGGTTTGGGGGGAAAAAAAACTTTGGATGATAATCAAAATGTTTTTTGCAAACAGAGCCTTTAAAGCTGTTTATTCAGCAGCATGTGATTTGGACAGTGGGAGTTCATCAGACGGCAAGGATTAACCCCCTAATTTGTTTCTCTTTTTCCTTTGGAAGGGGATAGACCACTGTGAATTCCATGTACTCAGCCTGGGCTGCCAAACAGGATTGGAAACTATTTGACTGACTAGTCGCCGAAACATGAGGCAGGGATAATTCATTGTTTTCCTGTTCTTCATGACCCTGTGTAGTAGGGTTTCGTTTTACTTAAAAAGAAGTAAAAAATATATTACAACTTTCAACAATGTCTTTCTGAACCTGAAAGCCTTTTTAAATATTCCATCCTTTCCTGGTTAAGTAGAATGATACTATTTATCTGTAACAATTTTAACCAGATTCCTTATAGTTATCTCTATTGCCAACGTAGAAAGTCCTCTAAAGTGAATACTTAACAGATCATAATATGCTGGAAGAGCCAGTTTCTTTAGATGAGTGCATACCTGGTTGGTTTTGGTTAGACCACCATGGTGTACAGAGGGCTTGGAGCATCCAAGGCAGGGTCTGAATAGTCCTCTGGTACTTGACTGGGTAGTGTATCCCATAGGATAAGCTGAAACTCAAAATTGAGCTAGTGGCAGGACTGTGCAAGTGAGACCACTCCTTAACATTGATCCCTCCCCTAAGTCCATTTCTACATGTCTCGGTGAGAATGAATTCCCTGCAGGGATAGGGGAGTTAGAAGAGCTGCCTCTATCAGGACAGCTCCACCTTCCCTTGGGCCAAAAGTAAGTAAAAGGTAGTAGGCTACCTACCAGGAGTAGTTCAACCCTATCTGTAGGAGACATTGTTCAGACATTCCCTGAATATGGAAGCCATCTTAGCCAGGACTCAGCTGCGGGGATAAGGACCTTGCAGTCAAGATCATATCAGACCTCTTCATGGCATGGGGCACAATTAACCAGTTTGACTTTCTGATGCTCTTTCTTCCCTTGGCTTCTATACTATCTTGCATGATTTTTTTTTTTTTTTAAATATCATCTCTCTGGAAATCAAAGAAGTATAAAGAAGCTGTGTGGGCGCCTGGGTTAAGAGTAATGCATTAAGCTGAAATTGTTAAGATTATGATGCAAAAAAGTATAAAGAAGCTGTGTAAAATACGAACTTGAATCGTCAGTGGTATTGCAGTTTAACACAGGGTCTGGGTATTCAAAGAGAGTATATTTTTAATGTGCTTGTCTCTCATGGAATACCTTCTTTTTTCATCCCTACACTGGCATAGCTCTTCCATCAGAATCACTCAACTAGATCCTAGAACCCAGCCAATGGGAATAATCCAGTCGTCCTTTATCTTCTATTTCTCTCTCTTTCTTCAAATGTTATTTTTTTCCCAATGGCCAGTGTTTATCTTATTATTTTATCCATTGTCCCCAGTAACATACTCTTGTTTGTCCATCCATCCATTCACCCATCTTTCCATCCATCCATCCATCCATCCATCCATCCATCCATCATCTATTTAGCAGCTACTACATGCATGCAGGGCATATTCTCAAAGCATCATTATTTCCCTGACCAAAGTAGGAAGATAATGAAAGATTAGATGCTCTGTTCTTAGTTTGATTCTTCAAAAGCGGACCCTATAATAGAGAATTCGACCCTGTAATAGAGATAGTCTATTTGGTAGGTGGTTCCAGGAAGCCAAAGTGAGATAAAGAGGTAAAACAAAGGGAAAAAAATCCAAAAAGGATGCATTTAAGACATGGCTAATTACTATAGGCAAGTGGCCTCAGTCCTACTGGGGATTTTTTTGAGAAACTCTGTAGAACGTTTTAGAATCGTCCCACCAAAGGATGGCAAAGCTGAGATGTTTACCTACTGACTGTTGTCATCCTTGGTTGGAAGTTACCCTGGGAGCATTAAATCCATGGCATTTTCCGATTGCCTCCTAGTAGGCTTCCAGTGCTAGAGAAAGCCCTTGGGCAGAAAAGCAGAGGACAGGGGCATGAACAGATTCTGTTCACCAAGACTGCAGTGAACCCAAAGGTGGGCTCGCAGGCTGTGGGGTGGGGTGGCCAAAGCATCTGCTTCGACCTCTGTGGCCATCCCAACTGCTTCAAATGGAAATGCATGCGAGTTGTCCGTTTTCCAGTAAAGTTTACCAGAGTGAGCATTTACTCTATTTCATGTGCAGAAACATAGCACTATGTTTAGAATTGGACTTACTCATTTCCTGAATATATATAGCTTCCCTCTTCTCTACAACCTCTTTTCAGCAGATTTATACAGACAAGAAAAATATCGCAACCAAAAGCTCCACTGCAAATTTCCCTGTACTGACGTTAATCATGCCCATTTGATTTATCATCTATCATTTGAAAGGAATATTTTGCAACTCTTGTGCAATGGTTTTTTTTTTTTATTTTATGAAGAATGATTACATCCGTGTAGTATAACTCTTCTAATGGCTAATGCAGTTTGTTTTATCACCCATTCACTCCGTAATTATGTGTGTTAGGAAGCCGACACTCTTCATGGAAAGTTGGGAGAGAAATATTTGATTTCAGAGAAGAGGAGATGGATATAAAACCAGACTAGATACAATGATTGATTGTTGAGTGCTTGGTTGGCTGGGCTTAATTTACCAGGTACTATTGAACTAATTAAAAAACAAAGAAACTCTATGGCTATTAATACTTTCTCAGGTGTCAGACTTAGAATGTCATCTACTTTGGGTCCATTGAAAAGATTTTCATTAACCCTTTATCATTGAATTGACCTTGTTTTTTTTTGTTTGTTTGTTTTTAATTTAACATAGCCACCCACCCTTTTGTGTAATCTTATACTACACGTCCCATACTACTGGGCTGAGGACAAAAGTAATTGTGAGTGACTAATAAATGGGAAATAGTTATTGAATGCATGAAAGAAATCCACTTGGAATTTATACCTAAGAACAAGAGCCCATGAACTGTACCAAAAATTAGTAAATTGATCTTCTATTTTGCATTCATTTATGGATGCTCCATAATATGTATTTATCAAACATATACCAGGTTGTGCCAGGAATTCTCTATCTTTCTCCCTATTTCAAATCTTACCCAAGCTTTAAGGCTCAGGCATAATTTGTCCTTCTTTAATGAAACTTCTCCCATTTCTTCCAGTTCAGTGCATCTTGGGGAATAGGATGCAGTTGGGGAGCTGCCAAAAGTCTTTTTGCCCAGGCTACACCCCAGATCATTTAAATCAGCACTTCTGGAGGTGAGATTCAATTCTCTTCATTTAAAAAAAAATTAATTTGGGGGCGCCTGGGTGGCTCAGTTGGTTAAGCGACTGCCTTCGGCTCAGGTCATGATCCCGGAGTCCTGGGATCGAGTCCCACATCGGGCTCCCGGCTCAGCGGGAAGCCTGCTTCTCCCTCTGACCCTATCCCCTCTCATGCTGTTTCTCTCGCTCTCTCTCAAATAAATAAATAAATAAAATCTTAAAAAAAAAATTTAATTTGGAGAGAGAGAGAGAGAGCACAAGTGGGGGAAAAAGTAGAGAAAGAGGGACACAGACACTGTGCTGAACGTGGAGCCCAACATGGGGCTCGATCTCATGATCCTGAGATCATGACCTGAGACAAAATCAAGAGTCGGACACTTAACTGACTGAGCTACCCAGGCACCCCTCAGGTCTCTTTATTTTTAAAAGCTCAAGTGGTTATAGTATGCAGCTGAGACGGAGAACTACCACGCTACCTGGATGTGATTGCTCCCTTCTCTGAAGACCCAGAAAATCTTGTTATACCTCTTAAAGACTGTTGTAGTTGGCCTTGTATTCTGGTTCAGGTTACTCTGAGGATCAAACCAGCCCAACCACCCTTCCAATTCCTAGATACCTCTGACAACATTCTGGTTGTCCAGCTTGAATATCCCCAGTGACATGGAGCTCATTCTCCAATGTGAATCTTCGGGCAGTTCGAACAGTTCATGTCTAAGTCTGTCTTTTTCTAGTTTCAACCTATTCTTCCCATTTCTGCCACTATAGGAGAAAAAAACCTTCCCCCAAAGTTTTGAAATGTTTGAATAAATCGTTCATTCGGTAAACATTTAAAGAACGCCTACCATGTATTAAGCCCTGGGCTACCTTATTGGAAATAAAAGTACAGATTCCTAGGAGGATCTGAAAGTCAATCTTCATTTCTATAAATAAGTTTTTTTTTTTTTTTTAACCTGCCACATTTCTTACATAAAAGATTTTCTAAGCTGGAATAGTAAAAGACCAAATGGGCTTAAGCTACAACAAGAGAAATTTATGTAGCAGAGTTATGACTAGAAAACTTTGGAAAGGGTTTTCTGAATAAGGTTGTGCAGTCTTTCTTTCAGGTTTTAAATGTGACATATTTTCATGTGACTTCATTTATATACTGTCTTGAGGGCTAAGGGCAGTGTCTTAGGTTACTCCTCAGAGTTCCTTCTGAGCCATTCTACGTCTCTCAAGGAGGCAGACCTGGGGAAGGGAGAGTGAGTGCTTGATTGAGATACCTGTTTGACTTCCTGATAACTTTTGGGGTGGGGATGATAAACAAGGTTGCTTACCCTCCTGTTGTCCCCCATAATACAGCATCCAGCTGGGGTCTCCCAGAAGAATCTTGGTCCAGCAGTGCTGGGTCATGTCGGTTTCCTAAAACTAAAGGTTTTGCTGGGAAACAAAGCACATGAAGGGCAGTTCTGGGTCACAGTGGCCTTCCATAGCTTTCGGAGACTTTTTCAAGGAGAGGGAAGCCACAGAGCTCCAGGGGCTCCATTCCCATTGTTATGCTCTGAGGGGTTGCATTCATATACTTGCTGACTCCCTAAGAATGATGCCCCCTGAAGTAGTGCCAGGGGGTGGCCTTGGCCCCAGGGGCACAGTGGGGGTGAGCTCCTTATGAAAGAGCTGGTGCTGAGGAAGTGTGGAAAGCTCACTGCTCTCCCAGCAGAAGGAAAGTAAGGGGGCCTAAGGACTCTTTCCTGGGAACTAGAATATGGTTCCACTTACCTCAACCTAGAAGCACATCAGAGAGGCACTTTATATTCCAGAAACCAAGCTAGCTGAGACATTTCCACCATCCTCTCTTATCTGCTTAGACCCCAGGTCCTCCCTTCCTTCAAATAAACCCAGCCTGAGATGATCTGAATTCCTTCTAATCTCTGTTTATCAGCACAGCGACATTTGCACTCCGGTGGTTAATTCTGGTTTATTTCTCCATCCTGCCATTCTTTATCCCATGGTATACATTATGCCAGGAGGTAGTTGCGCCCTCCTCCAGTTGCATCCATCTTAAAACAGACACATTCATTGAAAATCTGCAGGGCCAGACCAGTAGGTCCTGTGCAGCTCAAGTTCATCATGGTGTTTTACAACCGACCAATCACTCAGTTCATTTTAGGTTGACCATGCCCAGCTCTTACTTTCAGGAAGCATTTTCTAATATCATAAGACAGGGAGTATGGGAAAAGTGCTCCTTCAGTTCCAAACCCTGGGGCATTTATGCACTAATAACCTTCCTGCTTTGTCTTTTCACAAGAACATAAACCAAAGCAATGAAATTAAATGAAGGTAACGTTGGCATGGTAGCATAAATCAATTGTCAGGAAATCCAATATTAAAGGGTTCACGTTCCTTTCTTGTGAGCTGTCTAATATCTGCCTACTTTGATTTAAGAACAAGCCAACACTTGGGCCTTGCTATGAGAGAGGGTTGCAAGGGAAGGAAAGAAAGAGTTGCTGACCTTGTATTTAGCAGCAGAGAGGCAGCCTTGTGATTTGTGGGTGATGCATGTCTATCAGATGTTTGTCTTTTTGCTGGCTACATCATTTTTAATCAGGGTCTCCTGCTCATGGCAGGCAAACATAGGCAAACATGGGTAAGCAGTTTACCTCCACGCTCAGCTGTTCCAGAACAGAAAGCAAACAGCCTTGTGTTTAGACTGCACCCACCTGGGCTGTGCTCTGAAGAGCCGCCAGATTCTCCACATCACTGACTCTTCCCGTGAAAAGCAGAGGTTTCTTCAACTTTGTTCATGGACTGAAAGCTGCTTGCAAGATGGGCTTCCAAAGTTCAGACCCTGACGCAGAGAAATTATATCCCAAGTCTGAGGGCAGCGAATCAGAAGAAACAATTTGCTTGGATTTGGATCTGATTTTAATTTGAGGAGTTCAGGGCCTGAAGGCTTTCTGCTGAGTCTGAAACAAACAAAACCTGAACTCCTCAACCCGGGTGCCTTTTAGAATTATAAACTATTTAAAACCTGTATTTTTATTATAATTTATTCTCAATGAGAAGTTGCTCTCCCCTTCCAACCTTATTTTTGCACCTGACTTCCTAATGAACTGTTAACAAGCATTTATATTAAGAGCTTTGCAGGCTCTTGAATGATGGAAGATCATTCTGATTTAAATGAGTGATAGCTTAAAATCCCAGATGCTTTCTCTCTTTCTCTCTTTTTCTCTTTCTCTCTTCCTTCCTTTCTTTCTATTACTGAGGAGGGATAGGGGACCAAAACTTCCTGGAGAGATTCTTTTAAGGGAAAAAGAAATAGAATGTGTAATGTTCATTTTGTTGGCATGAGGAAGGCCTTACTAAAGTCTTGGTGAGCAGATGAGATCCATTGTGTTGGTTTGGAGGAATGTTGGAAGATAAGATGTTTAGTCATGTTATACTGTAAAGAAGATCTACTTTAGGAGATAAAACAGAATTGCTCATCTTTCTAAGCTTTCTTGTATGCGTCCCCAAATAAACTCAAGTTTCTTAGTTTTGATTCTGGAGAGTGAGAGTGCAGTTCCCTCTCTTGTTACTCCTCTGGCTTAATCTCAGAAATCCAGTCGGATATTCCTATAGTTTTATTCAGCCTAGTTCAGAGCATGGCTTCTCGCCAATTCTGTCTCTGTGAAACGCACTTAATTTTTCCCCTAAGTTTTCTTACACAGTAGAGCTTGGGTTGAAAATGTACTTTCACTATATTCTCTTATTTTCAGGAGTGTGTATGTAAGCACACACATGAGTTATGCTCAAATACAATTACTTGTGCTTGCTTCAAACTGAAAAAAGCAGGTAAAGAATTCAGTATTCATTAGATCTATGTCCCAGAAGTGAGTTTCTTTTCAAATTGCTATGCTTTGAAAATAGCGTTTTCTGTGTGTTGAGATCTCAGTGTGTGTGTGTGTGTGTGTGTGTGTGTGTGTGTGTGTGTATGGGGGGCTGTGTTCAGCAGGTGGTATATCAAGAAACACCCCCAGCTGGAACAGTCAGAAACCAAGAGGGGGGAAGCTTATCCTTTCTGAACCTCACTGTTAGATCAAGAAGACGATACAGGTTTCCTGAGACGTATTCAGAAACTATAGGTGTTTCTATCATAGTAGAAATGAACAGGGAAAACACAGTGTCATCTTCTCTCCTTAAAACCCCTCAGCTTCACATGAGCCCAAAATCAAGGAATCAAATGCATAGAAAGTTACAGAGCCAAGAAGGACACGTGTTTCTTCTAGCCCAGCAAATGGCTAGCAACTAGAACTCCTTATGTCCTGAGTGGATGAGGAATTAAGAGAACTGTTACATTTCTTTTTTTCTAGAGTGATTTTTTGGGGAGATATTGAAATGTTCATCCTGTTCATCTGTGCAGAGTCTGTTTGGAGTAAAGAATTGATCTTACCTTCCAGCTCCTCTATAGCTCCTCTATAGAATGAAGTCCATAGAATCGCTGTTTCAGAGGTTTGATCTTTGGCTATTTCTAAATAAATCAAACTCTCACAAACACTATTACCAAAAAGTTCTATCTCTGGTAACAAGGATGATATTCTTTGGAGATTTTTAGTGTTAAACCATCTGTTTAACCAGAGGCATAATTTGCACACCCCCATTTCCCAGTGTTTGGATGGAAAGCCTTCACTGCGCTCTTGGTTCTCCCAGAGATGACTTTTCAGGTCTGCAGAATGTAGAGGACAGTGCCAGGTCCCTTCACAGGAGCACCAACAGATGTGTCATTTCACTGCCTGGCAAAGGGTAGGAATGGAGATAGTCGTAGCTGGCTGGACTCCAAGATAAGGAAAAATTCTGATGAGCTATTGGAATGTTGGACAGATTTATATCACCTTGGACCTGGGTCTGTCAACACTGCTGGGAGGAGGATGTTTGTCCCACAGAGAGGTATTCGTGGGGCAAAGAGGGACATCAGTGTGCTAAGTCCTATAACCTTCCTTTGCATCAGCTCCCTTGGCAGGTGGTCCCCTTGCAGGTGGCAGAGGGACCAGAGGAAACCCAAGAATGTTCTCCCGTTCTTCTGTCAGTGGCTCTGTGCATACCAAAGGCCACATTGACCTTTCATCAGACACACGTGCAGGCCTCTGGCCTCTCTTCCCCTCTTCCCCACAAAAGGTTTTTTGAAGCAAAGATCATGTCACTGGATAAGAGGTAACTGACTTGCACTTAGAATATCACAGGGATCAAGGCTATTCACTAAAGTTCAGCAATGCTGGTCTGGCCTTTTTGCCTTATAGCCATGCTAGGTTCAAACAGGAAATGGGTAAAATGGTTTCATTTCTGTCTTTTTTCTTCTCTTTAACTTTTCTATTGCACCACAGAGGACAAGTATGTTTCCTTCTTATCTAAAGAAGTTTTGGCAGAAATGAAGTTTCAGTCTTACATTTTTATGGTAGCCCTGGATAAATTGCCGTACTATTTGTACAACCCCATTGCTTGCTTGTTTGTTTTTACTTTAGTCCTACTCTTTCTTTTGCTCTTGTTCTATTTACCAACTTGGAGAGCCAAATCTCCTGAGCCCTGTACAGCTCTGTGATCACCTAAGCTGGGTGACACTTGGCCTTCAGAGTAGGAACAGACATAGCAAGAGGAATGCACAGGGGGCTGCCATCGGCTTAGCTTGCTCTGGGACATCCTCCCCTTCTTCATCTGGAATCCCTACTTGAAGCACCTACAGCTGTCCCTTAGCTTGGTATCATTGAGCTCTGGGACTAACAAGGCAGTAGTCTGAGGATCTTAAACTTTTAGGACTACTGCTTTCTCCACACACCCTATTTCTCCCAGCTCCAAAAAGAGTTCTGAGGGAAAAATTGCTCCGAATAGAAGGTGCCTCATTTGACAGGGTTGAGAGAAGAGTACCAGATTGCATCTTGGGATGCTGAAAGATTTGAGTAGAACTTGGTCTAGTGAACCAGGATCTTCCTGGTGTGAGTTTAGTCCTCTCGCCCTGAATGATACTTATGGATCTCTGTGGACTTTTTCCCTCTAGCCAATCAGTAACTTTCCCAGGGGGAAACTCAAAATCTTTTATTCTGGATTTTCTATATAGCAATCCCTAACACTGAGTCCCTAAACTCAGTGTTTCTTTCTTTTTTTAAAATTATTTTTAATACAAAAAATTTCAAAAATACTAGAAAAACACAAAAAATCAGGAAAAGACAAGCATGTATATATTCACTCCCCAGATTGAATAGATATTAACAATTAGCTATATTTGCTTCAGATGCCCCCTGAATAAAGAAAAGAAGGAAAGAAGCAAGGGAGGAAGGCAGGCAGGCAAACAAAATAATATAGATATAGTTAAAGTTCTGCCCATATCTTCCTTGTATCTTCCCTATAGAATTCACTTCTTGAAGTCTGTATATATCATTCCTATGCATATTTTGATTGTTTTTATTACATATGCAATACTCAAATTAGGTTATTGATTTTTAGTATTAAATTTTTAAACAAGTAGTGTCATAAAAATATCCTTTTGCAACTCGATTGATTTAATTCAACATTATTATTACACATTTAAAGACTTATCCATATTTAGTTCATCCATTTTAACTGTATAAACTAACTAGTTTACTAAATGTCATTGTTGCTCTAAATACCACTTAAGCATGCAAAACTGATTATGTTCTTTCCCTACTCTTCACAATTTGGCTCCAACCTACCTTTCCAGTCATCACGAATTACCTCATGGTCCTACTTTTCAAAAAAAAAAACAAACCATTGGTTTATCTGATAAAGTAGTTGTGCTTTGACCCTGGTGAGTAAAAATGGCCTTATAAGCAGCCTCTTCCAGGTAAAAGAGTTCATTTGAGATACCAGGTTTTGTATGTTCACTGTTATCTTCCCAGTGTCTAGGAGAGTACTTGATTCTTAATAGATAAACAATAATACTTGTTGGACAAATGTCTGCTCACGTGAAAGTAGATGTTTGTGGAATAAGGGCTAAATGCTGTGATTCTGAATGCATGTAAGAGGGTATTGAGGCCTTTCTGAAAATATTTCCACCGTTCTCCAGCAACCACTGGTTTCTTCCCAACTGGTTGATCCCACAAAAATTGCCACAATAGATTAAAGAGATTATTTCTGTCAACTCTCAGATTGTAGACTCCTGCATGGCTCAGTGAGGCCCACTGGATGTTTGCAAAGAGCCACCAAAAGCTCTTGCCATGGAGAATTGGTGATTTGAAAGGTCTGGCAGATGTTATGCTCTCTTGCCATCTGTCTCTTGAAAGTAGCTTTGATTTGGTTTTGACTTGGCCTCAGTAAGGTCACAAATACCAACTTTGGTGAGAAATGCCAAGTGTGTAGACCCAGTCAAAAGGACTGGTAGATTTTTTCCTTTGCTGTTATTGGTATCCCCAGGCCAGTTTGTTCTTGCTCTGCTTCTAAGTGGCTGCACCCTCCTGAAAAGTATGGTTGAGGGGGCCAAGGTGAAATGGAAAGTGGTTCTGAAAGGTCAGCAAAAGCTTCTTGTGGACTTTTGTCAACCTTATTTATGCAACAATTATTTACAGAATAAGCAGTTGACAAGACATTGTCCCTGCCTTTAAGTTGCTTCTAATTCAGTGGAGGAGACAGAAAGCTGGGGTTTTCAGGCCATTAGCTAAATGTGAAAACAGGCAGAGAAAGCACAGGGTGGTATAAAAGCACTTAGGAGGGGCTCCAACCTACTCTGAGGTGTGGTGGTCAGCGAAGGCTTCCTGGGGGAAGTCAGTATTTCAGATTAATACTGACATCATAAGGTTGGGAGAATTTTAGGTAATGTCTTTATATTGACCACTCCTTGCTAAGCAATAGCAGGGATAGCAATGTGGTGTTGGTGGTGACGATGATGATAGAGAAGGACAAGAATGGCTTCACAGCTAGATACCCCAGTTTCAAATTCTTGCTCTTCCTGTTCTTAGCTCTGGCCAGGAGCTGGACAAGTGACTCTGAACAGATCACTCAGCCTCACTGTGCCTCATCTGTGAAATGGCACTGGTAATGTATACCTCAAGGGTGGTTGTGATGGTTATAGAAAATGTTCATAAGGAACTCACACAGTGCCTAATACATAGGAGGCATTCAGTAAGAAATTGGTGGGGGGTGGGGGGGAGGGAACTGTTGAACATTGAGTAAAAAAGCAACAGGAACGTGAAGAGAAGATAGCGTAGGTGTCATTAGTAGATATGGAGGGAAGAACTCTGAATGTGTAGGCCAGAGACCTAAGTTCTCAGCCAAGTTCTGTGAAGCTGAGTGCCCTTGGGCCTGGGCTCTCTGGCATCCTCTGGGTACCTCCCATCATTGCAGAGAGGTATTTTTAAGTAATTAAGTCAGAGGAATCGTAACAAGTGGCCTAGGATTAAGGACAACAGAGAGATTGCTGTGTGATACAATGACATGGGAAGACTGTGTGGAGAAGGGCCTTGACTGGGTGCTGAAGGTCATGTAGGCTTTAGGCCAGAAGAGCCCAGTGAAGAGGGCATTCCAGATGGGGCACAATGGAGCAAAAAGGGCCAAGTCACTGTCAGAGGCTTCCTTCATCTCCTCACCTCTGGGACAGCCTTCCTCCTGGAGGAGAATGGATAATACATAAAGGAGACTTTAGCTCAGAAGTTTGTTTCTTTGATAGTCAGGGCCGATGCTGGAAAAATTGTCAAGTCATTGAAGTGCATCTGCATGATCATTCATTTTCCTGTCAGCAATCCACCTTCATTTGCTGGTGCCTTCCTGTCAGCTCAGCTAAACAGGCCCCCACTCCCACCTCACTTTGCCTGCAGAATGTGTCATTTATAGCAGCCTTTTTCTGGCTCTTCTCTATACTCCCCAAATCTATATAGATTAAATATCTATAATCATAATATATCAAAGCTTAAGGAGAGCTTAGGGTTCATTATTAGAACTCCCCCTTATTTTTTTGAAGGGACACGTCCAAGGTTAAGCATTGAGGGACAGAGTCAGATCTCTATGATCCCCAGTTATGTTCTTTTCCTTCCACTGTGGGGCCTGCATGTTCCTCTACCATGCATTCAGATTAGGGCATCCATGCCTATGTATTAATCAGGAATCCTTGGTTTTAGGTTTCAGAAACGTAGTGAAACTGGTTTGATAAGAGGGAAATGTCTTCTCTCATGTAATTGAAGAGTTTTGGTAGGGCTGAATCCAGGCTTTTAGAAGATGTCAGGTGTTTGCCTCTCCTTCACAAAGCTCTGCTTTTCTCAGTATGATTCGTTCTCGGGCAAATGGCCTACAAGTAGTTCCAAAAGGCCTTTATAGCACACCAGGCTTATATCCTGCTATCTTAGCATCCCAAGAGAAGTTTCTTCTGGCAAAAGTTCTAGATAGGACTTGATTAGTTTGACTGGAGTCATTTGTCTACTTTCATTGTGGTGGGGCATTGTAGGTGTGTGATTGTCCAGGACTAGGTAGGATGCCCAATCCCAGAACCATGAGTCATGGTCAGTCTCACCCAAACCATAGACTGAGAATGAGAAAGAAGTGGTTTGCAAGCGGAAACCAGGTTTCTGTTTTCAAAGGAAGGAGACATGGATATCGGGCTAGTATGTGTGTGTGTACACCACATGTCATCCACACACATCCAACCATATGCTGATAACAGTTTAAGGTATTATATCCATGATAGCATTTTCCTCTTGTAAAGGACTGTCATAGTTTTAATGCATATTACATGGGAATTTTGTGTATCATGGAAAGGCCAGTGAGGGGGTTGGAGAAGGTGGAGATTTTGGATTTTAGGACTTTTCAGGCTCTCCCAAGTCATAGCACAAAGTAATTGTCTACTCTGTCTCCTTATAAATCTTATTCTGATGGTTGTTCAGGAAATCAGCCTGAAATGAAAAGGTCTCCACTGGTTAACCACATGTGGATAATTGAAAGTTGATGCTATTTAACTGTCCTCCCAACTGTGCATCCCAGTTTGTTCTACCTCTTTTCTTTTCATGTACTGCTTACCTCACTCATGAGCACAACAACCAATGTCTATGAACCCAAGTCAAGTAGTAAACATCAAATGGGAAATTATAACTTTTATGGTGGTTGTATTCTTTCTCTTCTTTTCATGGGCTTTTTGTGTAGTTCTCATGTGCTTGGAGAAAACTCAGGACTTGTTTGTTACAATGAAGTGCTACATTCTCTCACCCTCATACAGTGAGGCCATGCGGTACAGTGGTTACATATTAGAAGGAGGTAGGAGTGGGGGGGGGTCAGATGGTAGCATCATTCAGTGTGGTAGGACTAATGAAATTTTTCTGGACTGAATTGAATGGAATTTTTGCCTGAAGTCTTTTAGAAATCATTTTCAAGTCTGTTTTAATTTCTAATGTTCTTTTATGTGATTTCTGACTCATTTGCTTAATGGTTTCATTTGTGTTTAAAAAAGGAACACCAAACCTTCCTTATTTACTTTCCCCGATGCTTTTTAAATACCACAGAATTCTGTAAAGCCATCAGAGAGACCGAGGGGGCCAACATTAAACATTCATTTTCGTTACTTTGGCAAAGAATTCTTGAGATAATTCCATGCAGAGGAACCAGTGCAGGTCTCTGATAGCTGTACCTAATGCCAATGAACTCACTCACAAAATCTCTTGGCTGACAACAATTAGTAGAAATATAACAAACAATCTAAATACTCCAAAGATCTCAGAGAGACCTTTGGAAAATATTTCAAAACATTTAGAAACATCAGAAATTTGAAAAACAAAACGTTCCCACATATAAGCATGGGGATGGGGAAGGAAATCTAGCCTGATTTTTTCTGTCACCGTTACATTGCTGGCCCCTAAGACAGCAATTGGAGGAGAGGAGTTTCTCAGTAAGTATGTGATGAATCAATGTCTTCATCTTTACCTGGGTTCATGAGTTATCCATGACTTTAAAAGTCATTACGGCAGGCAAAACAGGCTGATCTCTTTTGTATTGTCATATTTATGGGTCTAGCAGCATGTGGTTTCTTTTTTCCCCTCCCTCCTTCCCTCCATTCCTTCTTCTTTCCTTGGCCCCCTCATCCATCCCCTTTCTTCCTTCTTCCTTCCTGTTTTCCTTCCAGTATTTAATGAACCCCCTACTCTGTGTCTGTGTCCCTTATGATACAGGAGTGATAAAATTTAAATTTAACTCCTGCCCTCAAAGAGCTTACAGTTTAATGGGAGACATATACAAGTAAATGGGCAATTTCAATACAATATTAACAATATTATGATAGAGAAAGTACACAGTATCTGTGGGCCATTTAAGAAGGAGAAAACCGTAAGAACTTAACTCAAACGCAAGGAATCATGAAAGGCTTCTCAAAGGAAGTGACATGTTTTGAAGGATAATTTGAGTTAGCTGTACCTGGATCTTTATGGCTGAGTGGACCAGATTGGGGGAGTCTGGGACTGGATTTAATTTACCTGTTGGGGTGAGGTAGGTGTTGTGGACCACCCCCCCCCAACCACAGCTTCAGATGCCCAGATAGAGTCCAGTCCAGTAGTGAAAGGGTTTAATCATGGAGATCATAGTCCAGAGAAGCATCTAGACCCTGCATACCAAAAAGGGAGATAGTAGTACTGGAAATCTGTCAGACTGAAGAGACACACCTATACGAGCACAGTCAGGGACAGTTCTCATGCTCAGACACCATGGCACAGCTCAGCTCAGCCTGCAGAGGGCCTGGGGCCTCTGCCATGGGTACACCGTGCAGGCCAGGAGCCAGGCTGACAGCCCAGCTGTTGCTCACATCTGTATCAAAGGGGACCATCACTCCCTATACCTCTGGGAACCCTCTGTGGAGCTACTCTAGGAGGTACTTATTTTTCTCTCTCATTACTTAACTTCATAGATGCCAACCTTGCTTCTGAGAAATCCTTTAAACCTAAAGTTCACTGGATTACAGGGTCAGCCTTCCTGATCAGCACATACTGTGTGCCTGGCACTGTGCTGGGCATTGGGGATTCGTTCTTTTGCATTTTAAGAAATTATTTTTTGGGGTACTCTTAAAATTTGTTTTGCCCAAATAATACACGAATACTTGCCTCTTAGAAATAAGTTATACAATACAGAAATATAAAGGCCAAAACATTAGTGTTTCCTTCTGGCTTCTTTCACTATTGTTAACCATTGATAACCTTTCTTGTGTGTATTTCTAGTCCTTCTATGCTTGTATATCCATATATAATTTCTTCAGTTGGGGTCCTGGCAGAAAATAGATGGTGCATTTAAATGAGGATAATTTGAGTTTAATAAAGGGACTATTTATAAAGTGTGGGGAGGATGGAGGGAAACCACGAGAGATCATGTATATTACCCTGAGACCTGAGAGGGCACAGAGGGGGAGTGGAAACGTGGACATAGAGAAGATGTTGTAGAAAGGACCCTCTGATGGCACTGAGACCTTTGGTGGAAGGCTGCAGCTAGTCCTCAGGGATCAGGGGATGTAGCTGGGAATAAGCACACTGACCTCCCTCTTCTTCCTCTTTCCACTCTCCTGCTGAAGCTCCCCATTGGCTGAACCCACAGGAAGCTGAGGGCATGAGAACTTATTGGTGCAGTCCATCTAGGTCAGTATCCTTGGCCAGAGAGCAGGGTGGAGGCTGGACTGGAGGGGCAAACAGGAGATATCCAGTACAAATAAATACTTACCGTCTAGTTTTATGAGCTTTTAGTTTCTTTGCTAACTTGCTACAGAAATGGAATTACACTATGGCATTTTTCTATGTCTTGCTTTTTTATTAACCTAAACAATTTGTCTTGAGATCTCTTCCTATCAGGATATATGGATCTAATTATTTTAATGGCCATGCAGTATTTCATCATACAATATATCAGAATTTTTTAAAATTTGTATATGTAAGGAGAATATGTACCACCTCTGTAAACTGTGAAGCCTAATAAAGAAACTACCATCTGTAAATTCACCTCTCAACCTAAGATCACTTAGTCCCATGGCCTCTACCTTGGGCTCCTTTCCCAGGCAGTCTCTTTGTGTCCCCTTACCCTGAAAATACTAGTCTGAATTTTTTGTGTTAATCCCTTGATGTTTTTAAAAATAGTTTTCCCATATAGGTATCTCTAAGCAATATAGTATATAGTTTTGCTCTTTAAAAAGCTTTATGAGATTATTTTAATTGTATATAGTCTTTTATAATTAGCTTTCTTTTTTTTTTAACATAGCATCCATTTTGCTGCGTGCAGCTGTGCTTCATTTAGTTTCACATTTTATAATACTCCATTGTGTGAATATGCCACAGCTTACCTCCCCGTTAGACTGTTGATGGACTTTGGGGTTGATTCCAGTTTTTGCTGTTTCAAGCAGTGCTGCTTATGAACATTTTTTTTGTCCGTGTCTTCTGGCACATACATGCAAGAGTACCTCTAGGGCATATACCTAGGAGTGGAATTTCTGGGTCATGGGGTTTACACATTTTTTACTTTGCTAGGTAATGCCAAATTGTTTTCAATGGGATTGTGCCAATTTACATTCCCACCAGAAGTACGTAAGAGTTCTTGTGTTCTGTGTCTTCCCCCAATGTTTGGTATTTTCAGATGTCTTAATTTTTACCACCAATATTCCTTTCAGGGATGCCAGGTGAAAACTTAATGAAAGTCTCTCTAACCATAATAAATATTTTTAACCTGGCTACCTTAAAAATGAATTCTACTTTTCTCTGTAAAAATTGTTTTCCCTTTTCCACCCTGTTTGATTCGTCTTATTGTTCCCTGATTGTGACACAATCTAAATATATTTAAAGGTAGTTGATGCATTGAAAACACATATGCCAAATGGATCTTGAAATTCTTTCTAATTCTAAAATGAATGTGAGTCTGATAGGGCTCCCCATGGAAACTGTCATTCATCAGCTGAAGGTTAGAACTGGTCCCATATAGAGGAGTTCACTCACAAAGAGGAAAAGTAAACCAACCGTTCTCCATGGACCTTTTATGGCCCCTTTACACCAAACTTCTGACCACCATGACTTTCACAACAAACTGGATTGCATGCTCTTTGAAAGGAATTGTTGTCTCCTTCCATCTCTCTCTCCCTATCTTTCTTTCCTTCTTTTATGTATTCATTCACTGACAAGCCAAAAATCGAGTGGAGAAGACAAGGAATATTAGCATGTAGCTTGCAAATTGGATGGTGAGGAATGGACAGATGGCTCTGGAATGCCGAGAAGAAAGCAACCTCAGCCCCTAGGCTGGGGAGGCTTTATCAGATATTTGCTGAATGAATGAATGAATGGATGAATGAATGAATGAGTGAAACTAAAGATTTTTCAGTTCTTCACTCATTGTAGTTTAGGAAGAGCTACATGGAGTTGAATTCCCATCAGCTCCTCTTATTTCTAGAGTTAGTCTTCTTTGGTAATTTAATACTCAGAGCACCTTATAAGGTCTTTTGATTGATTTCTTCAGGAGATGTAAAACATTCTATCAATTTATTTTATTTAAAAAAATACCTTCTGCATTCTTCCAAGCACTCCATCTTCTTTCCCCTAATCTTGGGAACTGGCATTAGCTCCTTATAATGTGCCAGCATGCTTTCTCCCCCTTTCATACAAGTAGGAGCTTGTAATCACCCAGTGTTTCTCTGACCTAGAAAAGCCGAGAAATTCACATTAATGAAAACACAGGGACTTTCAAAATTGCTCTCAGCCCTCTCCCATAGAAGCATGTCTGGCGCTAGGTAATTAGCTGGGTGGAATGTGGGTAATGGATGGAGTGCGGAGCTGCTGTTGCAGATAGGGTTATGTAACTTTGAGATCCGGAAGCACTTTCAGTGGGGTGGAGGGGAACTGCTTTTAACAAGCTGCTGGGATTGGCTGAACTTGTGCTGGCCTTGCACGCTTACTATTATAACCTTGATGTCTTTCTCATTTGTAAACTTTATTTGCATTCCAGAGCTCAGCTGAATTTGCCTGGGTCCCTAGTTTCTTTAATCTTTTGTCCTGGTTGGCTTGCATGTAAATCAGCTTCAGACTTCAGCTGCCCATATATTGCCCCAGTTCACACTCCATAAAGAGTTCTTTCTTTGTAGGCTTCTATCCAGAGCATGGCGGTGTATCTGAACAGTGGACAATATGGTTGCTATTAGTAGTAATGAGTTGTTACTGAGCATTGGTATGTGGTCGAGTAGATGGAGCGATTGAGATGGCTCAGGGCTGAGGGTTTCCAGGCCAGCATGCTGTGGGACTCTGGAGAATTTGCCAAGTCACTCCAAGGCCCCTCTTTCACTCCTGCCAGAGGTGATGTTTTCCTCTTCCTACTAGGGACGTCACAGGCGTAACTGAGAACCATGATTCTAAAACGACTGCAGTGGGAGTTTGTAATCTTCTGCGCCTCTCACAGCGGTGGGGTAAGCACACTTCCACATCTTTGCATATCCATGGTGCATCCGTATGTCCTGTGCTCACACCTGTGGATCAAATGTAATCATTTTTGTTGTTTTTAAATAGAGCAACAAAAGAAAACTGAACTGCTAAAGAGCGAGAGTAAGGCAGATAACACTGAAGGAGGAAGATGTTTAGCCATTCAAGCTACTATTGAAATATTGAATTTCTTTAAGTTGATATATGTGCTAGAATGCTTTATTATCCTTATCCTTTCTCTTTTTTCTTTTCTCTAGCGAAGATAAGTTACATTGCAATATCTGAATAACTGAGAGGGGTATATACTGATTTATAATTTAGAGAAACAATGTGGCTATTCTTGTTAACAGAACCTGAAATAGCATTGTCCTTCCAAGGACTGCCTTACTTGATTTCACAAGTAAAGCACAAAAAGCAATGAGTTGGTACATTTTTCTATATTCCATTCTCTTCTTTCATCCCTATAAGGCAGGGGCTGAGTTGTTTTTTTGCAAACATTACTGTCTAGCCTAAACCTCTATGGTTGTTTTATAACTAGAAATATGATCATCTTGCCAGGAGCCATGTTAAGGAAGGAATCCTACAAAGGTAGTATTCTTGGAGCCAAGTTCTCAGAGTGGCCATCTCTGCCCAGCTGCTTCCTTTGGTCCTGGTACGATTTGTAGAGTTGAGCTCTTTGATTGAAGCTGGGGTAGGGTGCAGGGATGAAGCAAATGAAAGGGACCCTTGGGATATAAGACAGGTAAGCTAGGGATTATCCAACTCATAGTTCCTCTAACTGATGCAAAGGATCCATCACCAACAGCACAGATTTGCTGCTCAGTCCCATAACCTGAGTCGACTTCCTGGAGTGGTTCTTGAAATTCAGCATGCACAGGAATCATCTAGGTCTTAATAAAAATGTAGATTCCTGGGACCCGTGCTTAAATTCAGATCCAGTAGGTCTGGAGTGGGATCCAAGATTCTGTACAAGTGTCACAGATGATTCTGATGCTGGTGGTCTGAGGACCACACTCAGAGAAACACGCTTTGGGGCTTTGCCTCTGCTTCAAGAAGTGGTTTTCAATATGACTTTTGTAATGTCATCACTTGGAACCAGGAATTCCTGTTTTGTACTTTTATCTAAGCCGGTTGAACTTTATCTGAGAGGACTTGAGCTACATTACTTACTGGAGATCTGACCTTCTGGAAGGTTCCCATCAGACTCATGTAATGTCTAGTGGTTTGAACGATTGAAAGCTAGAGTCACTGCTAGCCTTCCAGACCTACCCAGATTTTCTTCCTTCAGAAAGCCCTTTAATTGTCCAGTGTAAAATAAGAGATATTCCTAGGCTGGAATTTTAGATAGGAGAGGTGAATGACGTGGCAGTAAATTATCAGGAACTTAAAACATTCCTCTATATCATGGTTGAACCTCTCTTCATAAATCTATATAAATCACTGAAATAGTAAAAGTAATACAAACACTTTATAATTGACTACCATGGTCCAGGCCTCGCCCTACTCGGTGTACATAGATTCAGCTAATCCTCAGAATAACCAAGATTTAAGTGTTATTATTGTCTTCCTTTTATAGGTAAGAAGCCAAAGCATAGAAAAATTAAGTAACTTACACAACTAGAAAACAGCAGTCTTGCCCTCTTGGTTTGTATAAATTAAAGCGAAACCATTGAGGAAATGAGGAATCTGAAGAAAGCTTCTTTTTCAAAAGAGAAAGGAGATAAATACATGAAGGGCATTACAGGGGCACAACACAACCATTTGTGAGAAGTGTAACTTTTTTTTTTTTAAGTTTTTCAGAAATGTATCAAGGCACAATAGCTGTAGCCTTTAATGCATATTGGGGTTAATTCCAGGACTTTCATTGTCACTCAGGACTTGACAATGTAATAGTTATTTGTGTCACTAAACCTTTTAGGCTGGAAGGTTTTGTATATTAGTAACTGTTAAAGATCTTATTGCAGCAATTACTGTCATGATTATGGGAGTCCTCATTTAACCCACACTGATTATGCCCGGTTTTGTATCCTATGACCCTGTACTGGAAGAGCCCTGGTCTCCAGGCAGTTCTCGGAGTTCCCAGTGGTATCTGCCATGTTCTCAGGCCCAGGTTTGTTCTTGACCATCTGTTTCTGCTTCCTTGCTAGTAATCCACAGATAATAAACATTTAAATACATAGTCAGGGATAGTAAGGAACAGAGTGCTGTGCTCTACCATTTCTTTCTGAGGAGTGGTTTTGTTAAAAAAAAGGACTGGTCCACAATTCCTTGTTCTAGAGGTGTGGAGTTTTTCATATGTCAACCAGCTGTAACCTTTTGAAGGTTTAATGAAATCAGCAAATATAATCCAACATATGAGAGTGGATATGAATCAAGTCTATTATTGTTGAACAAATGGCATTAATTTCCAGTGCACATGTGGACCTGAGTTTTAAAATATTTGTTTGAAAAATGTCAAGCTGCTCATTGTTTTAGAATATTTGAGCAGCTTGCCAGTATACTCTTTTTAAACAGTTGTACTTCTGAAAGGTTACAGTGTTCACATATTTACTCTTCAACTTTAAAAATTCTTCCAGTGGCATGGGTAGTGGGGAAATACCTCAAATTCCTCTTTTTAAAGGCTTGCATTACCTAGAGGGTGTAAAAAAGTCTCCTTCACTTTCAGTGATAGCCTTAGGCTAAGGGACTCACTTTCCACACCAGTGCTGGTTATTCTGTCCCTGGGTGGAGAAGTCCTCTTCAGTGCCCCCCAGAGGTGATAGAATTAGATTGCTTAAAGCAGCGGCGAAGCTAGTGTCTCCTCCCACTAGCCTCAGCCCCTGAGGAGGGAGAGCGCTCCAGGGAGAATTAACAATTGCTGAGTACTCTGAAGTCCCAGGGATTAGGTGATGAGCTCTTATCTCCTGGAGGTCACGGTTGCAGTTCGGGGGTTCATGTGGGCAGAGAGTGCAGAAGTCTCCAAAGTGGGCAGATCCGTGAAGATGTTGAGAAGAAATAGAAAACTTAGATTATCTCATTTTAAATTTCTGTGGTTCTGGATGTTTCATAATGCACATAGTCTGTTGGTGTTGCAAAGCTTTTTTTTTTTTTTATATAATACACTTAATTATTTTGTACACACATACATAGATATGCTTCAGGACTATCTGTTCTGTTCCACTGATCATGGCTGATGTCTGTAAGAAAGATTGACAACTATATTTGAAAAATATAATCTATCTAATCAGGAAATCGATTTAATCAGAACACCCCATTTCATAAATGATTGGATTGAGCATGTTTTTTTTCCTCAAGATGAAAGAGTACCCAGCAGCATGGTTATTTGTTGCACTTATATCCAATTTAGCACCTCTTTTAAGATTTGGAATTGAAGCAACTTACAGTATATCTCTGTAAGATAATTGTTGTAATGGTAACATATTCCATTTCTTACTAAAACATAAAACACAACCCTCACTGTTTACTTGTCCCCATTTTGTCCTGTTGCCCTGTGTGAATTCTTCCTTAACTGGTTTCTGCATGCTCCTAAACTGTCCTCTTCTTGAGGAGGATCTCCCCACTGGTAGTTTGCTTTCAGATTCTCCTAAATTTGCTCTCAGCTCATCACTTTGTGACACTGTGAATTGTGGTCAGGCCAGGTGATGTCCAGGTGGCTTGTGTTGAGCAGTGGCTCCTGCCTTCACTCACTACGGAGTCCTGGGGCCGTGCCGACCAGCCTGTTGCGACCCGTGCCCCACGCTGCTCCCCTCAGGGCTTCTGGCCATGACGTTAGTTTGCCAATTGACTGTGAAAAGATGTATCTCTGCTTATACCCCGTGGCTATCCAGCTCCGGCCTCTTCCATTTGATCCTATCATCAGTGCTCATCTCTTCCCCAGTTTTTCATGGTACAAAGATCCTGTAAAAAAAAAAAAAAATGATCCGTACCTTCTGGTTCCCTGCCACAGGACTTCTATGGCAATTAGATATTTGCATTACTTTCGTTTCCAAAACAAAATTATTTGATGACTGTCTATGATTAGAAAAGTAATTCTAGAAAATCACATTTCAGTTTGCTACATTAAATCTTTCCTGGGACTTCTAGATATAACATGTTACATTTCACTACTTGAAAGGGAATTATTATCATCATTTCCAGATGGATCGATTTATGAGCATTTGATAATTTCTTTGGTTTCCTACGTCAGCATGTCATCGTAATTCCTAAATTCAAATTAAACCAGTATTTCTGGTCCCTCAGGTATTTCCTAAATGTGGCTTCCTGATTTTCTATTCTGCCTTTTTTTTTTTTTAAGATTTTATTTGAGGTAGAGAGAGTGAGAGAGAGCACAAGCAGCAGCGTCACAGGTTGTTGTGAAGAAAGACTTAAGCACTCAAACTCATTCTGACCCCTGGGTCTTTGAAGCAGCTCTTCCCTTTGGCGTGAGTTCTCTTTCCCACATCTTCACCTGGCCAGCTCTTACCATTCAGGTTTCAACACAAACTTTACTTTCTTGGAGAGGCCTTTTCCTGGCCACTGAGCCCCTTACCACTCTCTGACACATCATTTGATTTTATTTTTTCACAGTATGTGTCACCGTCTGGAGTTATCTTTGTTTACTTGGTCATCGGCTGTCCTCCAGTTAGAATGTAAGTTCAGAAGAACAGAGTCTTTGTCTGTCAAGTTTCTTGCTCTACTCCAAGTACATACATAGTGTGGCATCTGTCACATAGTGGTTTGATAAATGCTTGCTGAAGGGATGGATAAAACATTTTGGAAACACTGTGTAAAATAAGGTTAAACAGGTTTCTCTAGAACAATATATGCTGGTAGAGCATTTACCAAATATATTGGTCTAAGGATGGATAGATAGATAGATAGATAGATAGATAGATAGATAGATAGATAGATAGTTGAGGGAACATAGAATGGGTATGGCATAGTTATTTACTGCAAGTGTACAAGGACATATGGATGGCAGGTACATAATTTGCTTTTTAGCTGTATACTTTTAAGACTGCATTATAGAGTAGGCTTAAAGAAGAATGAAGATGAATTCCAGACAGTACAGGAAACACTTTCCTCCTGTATGGGTTCAGAACAAATCACCCCAAGATGTGCCACCAGGGCGTAAAGGTTATTTTGAGCTGAAAACAATCAAAGCCCAAAAGATTCAGGGAGACACTCCCCCTAAATGCTTAAAAGAATTTAGAGGACCTGCTCCAGGAAAGGAGCTATCACTATAGATAACTATATTATATAGATAGATAACTATATTATAATATGAACTGGGGGTCGTAGACAGGGAGGAATTTAGCAGTCTGTTTGTTAAAATTCCTCTTTATGTCCCATTTTTTCCAACTGGCCCAGTAGACATTTGTTTACCAAACATTTACTTTTTATCTTCCTGTGAATTACTTTCCTTCCCTTTGAAGTCCCAGATCCCTAGCCCCTTCTCCTTAGTTCAGGATGACATTTATACCTCATTTTGCCTGACTGTCTTTGGAACCTTTCATGTTTATGTGGATTCCCCAAACGTATGTAATGTAATTAAATTTGATTTTTTCCTCTTAATCCATCTCATGAAATATAATTCTTAGACCGGCCAGAAGAACCTTGAATGGTAGAGTAAATTTTTCCTCCTCAACACTCCCTTCTCTGTGTGTCCCTAACTTCTTGCCATCCAGTGCAACTCACCCCTTTTGAGTTGGTTTTGGAGCCAGAACAGGTCAAAGGTGAGCTACTCTCATGTCTGATTATCTATGTTAGTTTGACTTAGGAGCTGATTTTGGTATAATTATTTGTAACCATGGAAGCAGAGCTCATTTCTTTTGACATACATGGCATGAGCCATAACAACGCTATGCAGAAAGAATTCCTGAGGCTACTTTCCTAAGGAGAAGCCTGTGGGCAGGGCAGGCACTTACTGCTTCAGGGCTCCTGTCGGATACAGAAGGCAAAATGGAAGACAGTCCTATATTTCTGTTTCATTGCTTTTGTTTTGGTTTTTTAGATTGTTGAATATTTCACTGATAGTGCAATCGGGTATGTGTATATATAAAATAAAAATAAATAAACTGGTGCTAGGGTACAGTGCCATTAAGCTTTACAGATATGGGTAGTGAAGCAGGAGTAAATGAATCCGTGTGCTCATTTTCTGCTCAACATTATTGTTTACTCTTTAGGCAACAAGCTGGAGTTGATCACTCCAAATGCCATGTCTGCATGGACAAATCCACAGAACCCTCCATATATATAACCAGGGTTGTTGTGGATTTTAGTTTTTCATAGAGAATCACTAACTTGTATTTCACATTTTGGACCAAACATAGGATATTGTTTGTTATATAACAAACATTATCTGTTTGTTTTTATGTTTGCTTTTTCAAGAATGACAAATTCACCTTATACATTATATAGATTGACTGAAATCATAAGCCCATTTTTTACCTTTATTTTACCTAATTTTATCTGTTGAAAGTGGAGTAAGTTTTGTACCATGTTTAATAATTTGTTTAATCATTTTGCTTTGCATTCATAAATAAGATTGGTCTATAACTTACTTTATTGTGGGGCACCTGGGTGGCTCAGTCGGTTGAGCGGCTGCCTTCGGCTCAGGTCACGATCCCGGGGTTCTGGGATCGAGCCCTGCGTTGGGCTCCCTGCTCGGCGGGGAGCCTGCTTCTCCCTCTCCCTCTGCCTGCCTCTCTGCCTACTTGTGCTCTCTATCTCTCTGTCAAATAAAATAAAATCTTAAAAAAAATAATAAAATAAAATAAAATCTTAAATAAAGATTAAATAAATAAAATCTTAAGCAAATAAAATCTTAAAAAAAAAATTCTAAAAAAAAAAAAACCTCCTTTATTGTACTACCCTTGTCTTGTTTTGGTCTTAAGATAATACCTTAAGTTGGCTTAGTTTGAAGATTTTCTATTCCTTCATATTGGGTAAAATTGACCTGTAAAACCTCTTGAGTCTGGTGGATTAGTTGTGTGTGTGTGTATGTGTGTGTGTGGGGGGAGGGAGGGAGAGAATACTTTCTGATTCTTGATTGAATTTCTTAATGTTTATTGAGATTTTCAGGTTTTCTTATTTCTTCTGGAGTTAGTTTTGTTAAATTTTTTCTAGAAAATTAGTCCTTTGATCACCCTAAGCATAATTTAAAAATTTGTTATATAGTTTTCCCATAAAATTAATTTGATCTAGAATGGAATTTTTATTCTAGTTTTTTATTTTGTTGACATTTTTAGCACTATACTTCATATGTTTTGGAATTTGAGTTGCTGACTCATTTTGAGTAGAGTGATTTAAAATTCAATTTGTATTATTGTTAGTATTGTGTTCTTTCCCTTTGGGCTCACTGTTCTCTCTCTGGAGGTTTTGTGATTGTTTTCACCTGGCCTGCAACACTGCCAGTCCAGAACCAGGTTTTATTATGTTGTATCAGCCACCCTTGCCGATGGTGATAACGAGGATCACATATTCTGTTACAAAGCCAGCAGGTGGCTTGATTCAGTCCCTGGTTCTGATTCATGTCTTTGTCCATATCTCCTCCATAGGCTTAAACTTTTTATGTTTTGTTTTGTTTTGTTTTGTTTTCAGCTTCCTCTCACAATCCCAACTCCCTTGCTTGCTTTCACACAGTTAACCGGGCGTAGGTCCCCCTATCTCCAGCAAAGCGATTTTAGATTCTCTCTGCCTCTAGGAGCAGAATGCCCAGCAGTCAGTGCTGGCTCCTAGATCTGAAGCCCTGCAGATCCCTTGACTTTAGACCCACTCACTGCCTTGTGATTCTCATCCATCTCCTGTCTACAGAGATGTTTATCTGGTCTTTAGAGCCAAACTACAGACTTTTGGTTTTCACTTTTTTTTTTTAACTCATCTCTAATTGCCATTTGTTTGAACAGAGGAGACTCATGAAGGTGTGAATTTGCTGAACCCTATTGACCAGAAGTCTCATAATTAACTTTTAAGCTTTACTTTATTTCTGGTCCTAATTTTTTGTCCATAGCTCTGTATAGTTCTGACCTTTGAAGCATGCATTAAAAGTTAATCTTTTTTTAATGTACTCATTGTTTATACTCATCACTGAGAGAAAGGGAGTTATACAATATTTGAGAGTAAACTTCTTTAATGGGTTTATGTGATTAGAATTTTAAAGGTCAAAGTAATTAATTAGAAATTTGTTTTAATTGTGCTTTGATCACAAAAACTAGTATTGTTTTCTTTAAGAGACTGAACTAGCTTGATTCTGAATCATTTTATTACTAAACAGAAACAAATCAAGTTGATTTGTTGATTCTCTACTGTATTTCAAGTCTTGTGAGAAATACGTGTGAAGGAAATAAAAAGGTCTCTGCCATTAGGAGAGAGTCTGGTATTTCTCAACTGAGGGGTAAGGATAGAAGACATGCTCCTTCTCTCTTCCCGGTGGAAGTGCATCAGTCAGCTATGGGAGGCTTTTTATTTTAAACTGTGTGTACCTCCTCTTCCCAGCCTACTACCACCAGGGGAGTGTATTCTTTGCCCCCACAACTGCTTGAGAATTACCAACAGAGAGAGCCACTTTTTCTAAGAATGATACCATAAAAATTGGGCTTTCTGATGACAATAAAACATAAATAAGTGCTAATATGGATTAGGAAACTAGATAGACTGAATATTCACTGGGATTAGGCCCTTTCCTTGAAATTGTTGTCATATCAACACTATTGGCAGTTGTTAATGTCCATTTTTAGACGCATGGAAATGGAAGCCCAGAGAACAAAAGCAGCTTGCTGAAAGGTCCTCGCAAGGTAGACTTCAAACCCTGGCCTGTCTGCCTCGAAAGCCCAGGATTTTAACTACTCTTGCAAGAAGAAGGGCAAAGGCAAGATTGAAACATGCCCTACCTTTTTGAAGTTTACTGCAGGAACATATGGAGCTCAAAATTCATCAACTGTTAAGAGTATAGAGTTGAAAGAGATGAAATAGTGCTCTTTTGCAGGCCATTTAGTTTTTTCTTTGATCTCCAAACAATGCTACATTTAAATTTGTCTACAACAGCATAAAATTGATATCTGCCCTTTATCATCCACTCCCTATTCTTGGCGATTTTTGTAACTTCTCCACAGAGATTATGCTAAAATGTGATGTCAGGATATGCTTCTTTTTTTTTTTTTTCCTGGCTTAAGCTTCTCATTTTTATATGAAATATGCCAGACTTTGATGTGTTCTCCGAGAATCTATTCTGGACTCTCTCCCTATATTCTAGGCCATTCTAAGGAGAGAGCCTTTGTGTGATCAGTCTCGCTAGCTCTAGAAAAGCAATTGACAGTGGAATCTTTTATTAGATTTGCTATTGCCAGGACAAAACTCACCTCAGGTGCATGGGAAGCTCTAGTTCAAATACCTGAATTCATTTTCACCCAGCACTACTTGGTTGCCTAGTAATTGCAGAGTTACTTAGGGAGGGCTGTGTGTTTGTGATTGCTTGAGGTATAACTTTTTTTTCCCCTTTGCAACCTATTATTGAAATGAAAATGTAACTTAGCTATTTCATGGTGTACGAATGTTTTCAAATAGGATAAGTTCATGCTGTTTTAAATTAGACTCACCAAACATTTTTAGAGTGTTTGTAGTATTTCTAAATAACATGTACTTGTGATTGATGCTCCCTTTAATTCAAACTAGCAGCACATAGTACCCTAAAGCTGTGCCTGCTAAGGCAGTGTGGGTGAAATCTACTATACTCTCCAACTCCCCCAGTGGGTCTTTCCTAGAGACAACTGTTTGCAATGTTTGAGGTTATCTTACAGTAATTACGGTGTAACCAATACTATAATGGCCACCATGTAAGGAGTCCATGCTTTGTGCCCAGTGACTATGACAGTGATGAAGTTATTATGTCATCTCATTTCATTCTCACAACACAATTTAAAGTTGGGTTTGTGTTATTATTCCCACCTTACAAATAGAGAAACAAGGCTTAGAGGGGTTAAATAACTTGCCCATGCCAAGCTGATAGGGATAAATTGTTGAAAAAACTCTTTAGACTATATGTGTAGGCAAAAAGTAGCAGATTAATTTTCAGCATGGTCAAGTAAAAGGTAATGCATTAGAGAAAAGCAATCAAAAGTAATCTCTGCATTGTTTTTTGTGAAGCAGGCAGAGGGATGGGAAGGAAATAACCCTTAGCTCTGCGTGAGAAGCCCTGAGTTCTGTTTTCAGACCCTGCTGCTTGGGCAGATCAGTTCTCTGTGTAAAGGCAGAGTGTTGGCCATGATCTCTTAGGGTCATTCTAGAGTAGGAACCTGAGAAGGAATCCAGGGTCATCGGAGGTTTCTTAACTTATGTAATTCTATGCAAATAAAGAAAATAAGCAAATTCTGGGAAATATCAGGAAGGCTGTTCACTCAATATGCTTAGGCCCACCTGAATTTTCTGCTTATCCCCAGGTGAACTGCCATCAACCCACCATCTCAGAGGGCAGTGTATACCTTCATATTTATCCCTGCTGGAATATCTTATTGGCTATAAGCTGTTATTTCTGCTTCAGGATGATATTTTAGAGTCTTGATTATTTGGTCCAACATATTGATGATTCATCCTATATTTTTATCATCTTAAAATTCACAAGTATGTCTCCAAGGTATTGATGGAAATACTGTATGAGGTTGTACCAGGGCTGACTTAAATTAAACAAGTGCTAACATTAATAACAAATATAATTTCATGAGAACTGTACTTTGTATTTCTTTTAATCTTGCTCTAATTTTATAGTCTATTAAAATATACTGTTTGTGCTGATAAAATACAAGTTAAATTAATAAACATTTGTTTTTATCAGTATTTTTGTTTCTTTAGAAAACACACAATTGAGAGGAGTCTTCTTTCCTCCCTCCCTCCTCCCTTCCCCTACTCCCTCCCTCTCTCCCTTCCTTCCTTCCTTTTCCCAACGTATATGATTAATTATTCAAAACACATGGCTGCAACCAACATGTAATTGATGAGAATATAATCTCATGACAAGCCAAAATATTTAGGAGAACATGGATAACCTTCTAAGTGTTGACATTAAAAAATCTAAGTCTGCAGTGTGACAATAATGTCACAGTATCCATTGAGCATTCTTTTATCATGATGTTCTTTCATTTCAATTAATTGCATTTTGGAGAGAAGAACGCTATGCTATTCATTGTCCTTTGTGGTCTCTGTTATGTTCTGAAAATTACCTTGTATTCTCATTATGGTTTTTTTTTTTTTTTTTTTTAATAGTCATTCCTCATGGGCTCTGAGTCCCCAGGGCCAATTTTTATCCCTTTCTGTCCAGCAGGTCTGCCATTACCAAACATTATGACATTGAGGCTGCTTCTACTCCTTATCCTTGAAGTTCACTTTTAAGAGGGCAGAAGATAAGTTTTCTGTACTGTGCAAAGCATGACCATGTTTCAAGTTAGTTTGGACTTAGAAGAAATCACTTTCGGATTGTTTTGATTCGTGGTGTACAAACATTATGAGGTTAACCAGCTTTTTGGGGACTTTTGAGTCTTGTGACACTACAATTATTACTTCTCTTCTTCATGTACATGTGTTATTTGACAGTGAATATTGAAGTTAAGTTTCAATTTATTATATTTTAAATGGAAAGGAAGAGTTTTTCCTTTTGGGCAAATATACACAACATACACTTTTCTCTGTCTCTCATAACATTTACATTAGGTACAATACTAGTTAAGAAAACTATTCTGTTGGGATGCCTATGTGGCTCAGTCGTTAAGCGTCTGCCTTCGGCTCAGGTCATGATCCCAGGGTCCTGGGATCGAGCCCCACATGGGGCTTCCTGCTCAGTGGGGAGCCTGCTTCTCCCTCTTCCTCTGCTGCTCCCCCTGCTTTCTCTCAAATAAATAAAATCTTAAAAAAAAAAAAAACTATTCTGTCTTTTTTTCTGGACATGAAAATTCCAATAAAAAATAAGACTGAGTCAGGGTTAATGAGCAAAATAGTATTCTTTTGCACAAAGATACAAGAAAATAAAATGTTTGGTATTTGCCCCTGCCTAAAACAATGTATACTAATGGAAATTTGGCATGTTCCTAGAGTCTGAATGCAGAGATTATTAACTAAAGGGACCTGGCTGAGAGTATGTGAGCTCAAATATGATGAGAGGAGTAAAGACCAGAAGCACTGTGTTTGGACAGTAAGCTTGCTGCCTGTACAGACATGGAATCTTTCAAAGTAAGCTTGGTTTCTTGACACTCTGTCCTGAAGGTAAAAATTAGATCATTGAAAAGTCCTCTAGGGGCATCTATAACATTATTTGACTGTCTTTTATTTAAGCTATAATTTATGCATCAAAACTAAAGTTGTCTTCCAAGTGCTGGCATCATTAGAAACCATGCAGCTACCCCAAAGTTCACTGCCAAAGTCTTGGACTTGCGATGGTTGACTTCTGACTCCCCACTACCTGGTCCAGGACTTGGCAGGCAGGAGCTAACAGAATAACTTGGATGTTTGAGGTAGAAATAATTTAGGTAACTGTTATTTAAAATATACAGGCTATCATGGCAGGTTAGTCTTTCTCAAAGCCTCTTTCCCACTTCTCAGTTTACCTAGTCTTAGCCACACTCATGATGACATCAAGCAAGTGCAACTCAGGATATGGTGAAATTTCTCTTAATTTTGTCACGTGAGCCTCAGCAACTGGACATAAGCCTGGGTTCACATCTTGACCTGGGTTTACTTTCTCTTTCCTTTCTCTGCCTTTGCCAAAGCTTCTTTGCAGTCTTCTTGCCTTCTAATCTGTCTTCTACCTCATCTCCTCTTTTTTGTGCTAGTTATCATTTTGCTTCATTCTCTCCCTCCCACCTTCCTTCCATTCCTAATCATTCACAAAGTAACTAAAAATACCCTATCCTCAAACCAAAGTTCTTTCTACTAAGGAAGAACTACACAGAAGTAAATCTGTATACTAATCCATGCTAATTTGTCTTCCTCTTTATGGGAACTGGTGGTAGAGGAGGAATTATTGTACAGCCTCATTGTGCTTTTCAAAGTGACAATACTCATTTGGTTAGGAACCCCTGGTCTGTTGTTCACTTTCTTTTCACGGCTCATCAAATAGGTCCAGAGCTGGAGGCCACAGAATATTGTGTAGACAGAAGCTTTCAGCTGATCTTGCAGATTGACTTCTGTAGACAATATTCAGAAAGTCACATAAGGTTAAAGAATTGAGAAAGTTTCCACAATCAATAGACAAACAAACAGCAAAAACAGTACTCTAAGCTGCATAGGCTTCTGAGATTTTATAAAACATTAGGGGCCAAAAAGAATCCTTTTGTTTGTATACCTAAATGGCAAAAAAAAAAAAAGAAAAAAAAAAGTTAAAGTTTCTTCTTCCTTCCTTCCTTCCTTCCTTCCTTCCTTCCTTCCTTCCTTCCTTCCTTCCTTCCTTCCTTCCATAGGCAGCACCTTGGCCCTCATCTTCTATGATGATACCGAGGTATATTAGCTTGTCTCAATTGAAAAATGAAAATTTGGTACTAAAGTACCAAAAGCTTCTATTTTTTATTTTTTAATCTTATGCACCATGTCTAACAAAAGCCTAGAACATAGTGATGAGTGAATGGCTGTCAGAATAGAGAAGTTACAGCTATGCCCTGTAATTGGATTTGACCATGGGCAAGGTGATCACTATTGAGATAGAAAGTGCCTAAACTCTGTCTCCCTTTCCTCCCTTGAGGAAGTTCAAATACAGTATTGTCATTCAAATTTTCTACTCTTCCCATCCTCTTAAGTGAGACAACTTACCCTGTGGTTGCTTAGGCCAAAGGAGAAGGGATTCAGGAACACGGTTCTTTCATTTCAAAGATTACCATCTCCAGTTGCAACCAGTCATGACTTCTGGATGAAATCCACTTACCTTCATTGAATCAGAATGATTTCCTTCCATAGATACTCTCTCCTGTGTCCGATCCACAAGTCAATCTTGAATCAATTTCAGCCATTTCTTACAAATACACTGCAATCACGTTTATAAATCTACCTAAGGCTTGGTTTTGTGAGTTACAGATAAATTAGGCCCTTCATGTCCTATCTTCAGATATCAGCAATGTGCTCAGACTATTCAACTAGGAACAGGCACAATCTTTCTTTTATGAAGGCAATCTGAGTGCCCTGCACATGTAAGAAGGGACACTCAAGGATGGAAACAGCTCCTTTCAGGGGTAGCTGTGGTGATGGGTGAGCATTTGGACAGGTGGTTCATTTTCTTGTGAAAGAAGTCTGTATCCTGTAAGCAATCAATACCCAACAGTTTCACTAAATAAAGCTTGAATATAAATTAATTCAAAAGGAGCTCAGATGTTTGCTGTGTTGCCTCTGAACACACCCTGTGTGTCAGGAGCCTAGCTTTCTTCAGTAGACCACCTAGTCTGTTCATTGGGGAGGACAATATTTATTCAAACATAATCCCTTTTGTCTGTGTTGGGCAATAGCACAATACATTCAGCAACTGTCCTCTGAAAGCCAAGACTTTGTCTCTGGCAGGGATTTCGAAAACATGGATTTCTTGAGAAGTGCCTGCCCACCTGTGTTTAGATTCTAAATTGTGGGAAGATCTTGGCAGCCAGAGTATCTAGGAGATGCTCAGGGAGAAGTCTGTTGAGGTTATGGAGACTTTTCAAAGGACAATTTCCCCCTTTAAAGTGGTAAGAAGAAGAATTCTTGAGAGCTGACATGGAATATTGGACTAGGTGGAACCTTGAAAGATTTTATCTCTTCATAGTTAGCTTTCCATTTAAGACCTAAGAATGTGTCCTGTTTTAGAAACCCTCCCAGGAATGAAATTTTCCATAACCTTTCCCCTGTTGGCCATTTTTTTTTAACTTCTACAAAAGCCTTCCATCAGAAAATTCTTGATCATGTATATGACCGTCACGGTCACTGCTACAGCCCAGA
The DNA here is from genome assembly GCF_004348235.1 of Phoca vitulina. Classification (NCBI taxonomy): domain Eukaryota; kingdom Metazoa; phylum Chordata; class Mammalia; order Carnivora; family Phocidae; genus Phoca; species Phoca vitulina. The sequence goes on from NW_022589728.1 coordinate 43,203,112, forward strand.
ACTGGTTCCCTTGCTGTATCTTTTGCTGCTCATACCCTCCACAGATGGCCCCGTCATGGCTAAAGCCCATTATTAGATCACTTCTTGGCTTCTTCTCTAAGGCCAAATAATGAGAGTTTTTTTTCCTCCTTTTTTTGTAGGTCATATTTTTCAACTATCTAATGATTTTTGTTGTTGAAAATTGGATTGGGGATTTCCTGTGTCTGGAAATGCACCAGGCCATGAACTTTGCAACCCTGACACTCCTCCCGCTACCTCTTAAAATACACCAAATAAAATGAGACCAAGAGAATGAAGCAGCTGCAAGCAAAGCAAAACATCACAAAATCAAAAAATAAAAACACTGAGTAGTTGTCTTTCTTGTTTTTGATTGAGCATAACATTTGTAAAATGAAGCATGCTTCATAGTTAAGTGGACATCCTGTTTATTAAGGATCAATCAATAAGAACTCAGTCAGGTTTAGATTAACACTTATACAACTCACAATTTAAAATGTAAAATGTTGAAAACTAAGCATGCCAAGAAGATAAGAATGAGTCAATAGTGGTCTTTTCTTAGCATATCTGGTATATATATAACTTCCATTTACTATGGGCATTTGAAGACCATTGAGCCATTGTCATGATAGCTTTCAATACAAGTGATTTTTGATTTTTACATTTATCTTTGATCTCTAGTTGGTTTTAAGGGGGATCCTATCTTTTTAAGGTTTTAGAATCAAGATTATGATTGTAAATAAATACAGACATTTTCTATATTTTTCTTTGCTTTGCAACAGCTGAATTAGGATGAGATATATCTGACCTGTAATGATTGTTTGAACTCACTTACAAAACCATCTGAGCCGCATGCTTCAAAGGTACATCTCTGATAACTCTTGCTATTGTTCAATATCGCACACTTGTAAAAGACTTTATTTAACATGTGTACAGCATAAAGAATGATAATGAAAGGATTACATATGATCTCACCACTCAGTTTCAGAGAAAGAACACTGCCAGTGTCTTAGAAGCCCACTCGAATCATCTGTGTATGCCCCTATCTGATCATCTCCACTCTGTCCCAGCCTCCATCTGATATAAAAAACTATCCTGATTTTGGCTTACCATTACTTTGCTTTTCTTCATGATTTTACTCTCTTTGTATGCATTGCTAAAGATTATATTTTTTAGTTCAGCCAAATTTTGAAATTTATTCTCTTTCTTTTGTGATTTCCTTTTTTGTTTTTGCTTTGCTTCAGTATTTTTGTCTTGAGATTCATTTATTTTGATAGATATAGGTATAGGTCATTTTCACTACTTTATAATATGCCATTGTATGACTGTGCCACAATTTATTTATCCATTCTACTGTTGATGGACATTTGGGTTGGTTCCAGTTTGAGGCCTTGTGATTGCTTCAGCTTGACCATTTTGACCCACGTCTCCAAGAACTCAAGTGCCGGAATTAATCTAACATACGCACCTAAAGTGCAGTTGTTGGGTTGTGAGATGCACATATGCTCAACTTTTAAAAGGATATGCCTAATAGTTTTCCTAAAGGGTCTTAACAATTTTCTGCTCCTACCTGCAGTGGATGAGAATTCCTTTTGCTCAGCATCCTTGCCAGGACTTCATATTGTCAGATTTAAGTTTTTTTCCACTTAGGTGCGGAGTGGGATTTTATTGAGGATTTAATTTCTGTTTCCCAACAAATAATGAGGGTGGTCATCTTTTCAAATGCTTGTGTCCATTCATAATTTCTTTTCTGTGAAATGCCTGTTTATGTCTTTTTTCCATTTGCCTGTTGGGTTGCTCATCTTTTCTGGTTGAATAGTAGGAATTCTTTATATATTTTTAATATAAACCACTTTTTGGTTATATGTATGATAAATATCTTCCCCCAACTTGTAGCAACTCCTCTCATCCTATGATTTCTCCCAATGAACACAAAGTCTTCAGTTTTTATAGTTGACTTTATGCATCTTTTCTTCATGCTTTGCATTTTTTATATATTGTTTAAGAATTCTTCCCCCTCCCCTAAAGACATGAAGATATTTTTTCTTACATAAGTTTTAATTTTTTACTTCATTTAAGTATTTAATCCATCTGTACATAATTATATTTTTCATTTCCATTTGACTTTTTAAATATAGTTTCCATCTCTCTGATGAAATTCCCCATATTTTCCACTAGATTTTTCACATATTAATCATAATTATTTTAAAGTCCTTATCTGATATTCTAAATATCCAGGCTCTATTTGGGTCTACGGTAGTGTATTGAATACTCTATTTCCTGACAATGGATCATTTTATTTCTTGCTTATTTTATACGTCATAATTTTGGTTGGATGCTGGATAGCATATGTAAGAGAACAGTAGAGCCTGAGGTGAATAATATGTGAGTCCAAAAGTGATTATGCCTCTTCTTCTGTCAAGCCATTGGTATGAGGGTGGTTAAGTCCGTCTTTCATAGCTGAGCTAGGTTTAGATTTTATTGTTTCTATTCCTACCTTTGGTGCTCACCTGCTTCACATTGGTCTGGCATGGGTTGCTGTTACTCTGTTTTTAGTCTCTCTAGGGGTTGGGTTGCTGGAGGAGGTTTCCCGGTGTCTTGCTTCATCCTCCACTTTCAGCAGACTCCGTCTGTCTGCACCACAGCAGGTGTTTCTCTCTGGGCTCTTGCCCTTCCCTGAGCTCTAGGTTGTTACTGCAGTGCTTGTTACTCACTGCAGGCCCCTGGTGGGGACAGGGTAGTTTCTTGGTTCTCCTGCCCCTCTGTGTGCCGGAGGTCAAGAGTGGAGCTTTCTCAACATTTCTGCTTTCCCCCAGCCCCTGTGGAAGCCAGACTCTGCCATATGTCTTGGGAATAAGTAGCCCACCCCCACCCCCCTGCTTTACATTAGTGCAGGATTGTGGGCGTGAGCAGGTTTCCTGACCTACCCCCCAGAGACATACGTGTTTTTCCAAGTGTCAGTACAGGGTGGGAGTGCAATTTTCTACCCCTTCCCCTTAGCCAATGCCCTTTGCTTGGGTCTGTCACCTCCATCTGTTGTCACTGTCACTCTTCCTCCTGTCACTGCAAAAGGCCAAGCAATTCATGTGTCCCATCTCTCCTTGGATGAGCTTGTTATCCTCTGGAATTCAGCTCCTCTGGCTGAATCACAATCTGAGATCTGTGATGGGCCTTAAAAAGTGACGATTTTGTAGATTATCCAGATTTCTCTCACTGTTAGGGCGGGCACAGAATTCTCCTGCGGTCGTCCAGTTTAAGAGGAAGCAGACTGATGGTCCCTCTCCCTGCCACCACCACTCTCTGTTTTCTTCCTTTGTCCTGTTTTTTTTTTTTTTTTATAGCACTTAAAACTACCATTATATTGTATTTATTTATTGTCCACCTCCCTTACCAGAATGATAATGCCATTAAGATAGACTATTTAGTTATTTTTTCATTTCTGTATCTCTGACCTATAATACTCAATACAGATTGTTGAATAAATGCTTGCAGTGAATGCCAAAGATGTGACATTTTCTCCAATATCTTGTATTAGCTTGTTTTCATAAGAATGTGCTTGCTCTGAGGCTGTTTTCTCTCCTTGTTCTGCCGTATTTTTCATATGTCCCATTTTGATTATGTCCTTACTCATCTTTGAATCAGGCAAATCTGTTTGCACTCAGTGTCTCCATCTGCACCAGTAACAAAGAAGTAAGGGGCTTGTCCTTGAGGCTGCTCTCTGTCAACCCTTGATTTGGTTTATCTCTGCTCTCAGACCCGCAGCTGGCCCGAAGGGGGTTGTGAGCCAATGCTACTCAAATTGTTCATCATAGCAGGTTTCCAGCCAGTGCATTTCTGCCCTCCTGTGCTAGGTTCTCCCACCCCCACCCCCACGCCAAGGCCCGAGTCTCTGGTAGTCAGGGCCAATGCGTGCCTCACAAATAAACTGCATTTCAGACCATGGCAGTTCCGCTTTTGCCTTCCTAATTGTTTTGGTGTGGCTCCTATTGCTGCTGCTATGGTTTTAACACTTCTTGCTCTTGACTGTGTTTGGAAGACATGGTGGTGAAAAGGAAGGTGGGGGCTGGGGAATTGGTCGATGCTCTGCCTGCCTCGGGTGAATGAGCGCGTGCCCCACTCCTCTGTAGGTTCTAGGCCCTGTTACTGTGCTAAGGGCCCCACGTCAGGGAACAGAAGCAGGGAAGGGACTGTGTATTTTCCTCTTTTATCAGGTGATTCTTTTTCATGAAACCGGAGTTTTCTGTGTTTCTGGGTAGTCTGTTTTTATTTCGTTTTCCTAAATCAGATCCAAATGTATTATAGGCAGTGTTCATTTCTGCCTGACGCTGACATTAGGCATGGAGAGTTTGTAGGATTTACTGATTTATCCTTTGTGAGGCTGCAGTAGGGAAGAAGACCTTGGACACTATTATTTTCTAAGGGTAGTAGAGCTCTTACGGTTAGGAAAACTCAAGTTCATTAAAAATGCTCCCAAACTGTCATTACCTAGTAGTTTTTGTATCAAAATTATAACTGCTATTCCATGGTGGCCCCTGATACATTTTCTGATTAAAAAATATTAAAACAAGCTCTCATAATCTAAATGGTTTGTAACCATTCTTCTCTAGCACTGTGCCAAAGACCTTATCTTATGGGATATCATTTGGTTTCCTATCATTCAAAACCATTTTCTCCATCTTTTAATTATTTAAGTAATAATTCTGGGTTGGATAATGTAGGCATTTTAGAAAACAAAGATGTGTGATTATAAAGTAACCTCAGTTATTCTAAAGGATAAAATAATAGCTGCCTCGATTTAGTTACTCTTACGTGTTAACCGGGAAAAAGTGCATTAAAATGCATTTTGACACTTTTAATCCACTGAAACTCTAACTTCATTGGGAAAATGGCTCTGAGGATGGTGAGAACATTGCTAATTGGCTTGTTCATCCCACATGGGATTACACCAGTTTCTGAATCAGAATTTCCTGCTATTGCAATATGGTTTCTTCTTTCGTCTTCTTTTTTTTTTTTTTTTTCTTTCCTTAGAAACAATCCATTTGGGTTCATTACATGGCCATTTGTTAGCCTTGTTAGTTACAAGGCGTTGTACTTGTTTCTGACTACAGTGAAGTCACGTAGGCGGGGTCTGTGTGTGTGTGTGTGTGTGTGTGTGTGTGTGTGTGTGTGTACAGACTCAACGGGAGATCCTGCAGCTGCGTGGGGAAGCAGGCAGCGCCAAGGGGTCACTCTGATATTTCAGAACCCAAATCCTGCTTTCCCAAAGTCATGGGGCATTTTTATTTCATTCATCAAGAAGATTGGGTCAACTTTGGTTTGCTTACTACATGCTGTACATAGACATCAATCTGCTTGACTTTTGAAAGCTTTTTATTGATATATAATATTCTCAGAAAAAATACACTGATCCTAAGTGTGTAACAAGATAAGCTGTTTTACAAACTGAGCACACCTGTGTAACTGGTATCCAGATCACAAAACAGAATGTGACCAGCACCCCGGAAGCTCTCCTTGTACCCCCTTCATGTCACTAACCCTTCTCACCTTGGATAACCATTCTCCTGTTTTGATTGTTTTTATATTTTATATACATGGAATTATACATAATATATTATTTTGTGTCGGGTTTCTTTCATTTTTCATTATGTTTATGAGATTCATTTCCATTGATCATGTATTGTGTTTGTTCATTCTTACTGCTCTGTAGTGTTCTATTATTCAATACAATACAATTTATTCATTGGGCTGTTAACAGGCATTTAAATAGTTTCTTTTGGGGGAGGGGGATGGGGGGCATTATGAATACTCTGAACATTCTAGTACATCTCTTTTGGTGAAAGTATATATACACATACATTCCTGTTGGAAATATATAGGAGTGGGGCATAGGGTGTGTGTATGTTCAGATTTAGTAGATAAGCCAGTGTTCTGGAGTGGTTGTAAGCATTTACACTCACACCAGCAATGTGTGAGAGTTCCAGTTGCTCCATCTCTTCACCAATATTTGACATTTTCTGCATTTTTTATTTTAGTCATTTTGGTGGATATATATTGAATGTGGTTTAATTTATAGTTCCTTGATGATAGTGAACCTGAGTACCTTTTCATATGTTTATTAGTATTTGTATATCTGTTTTTGTGAGTTGTCTGTCTGTTCAAGTCTTTTGCCCATGTTTTTATCCATTGGCTCTCTCTTTATTACTGTTTGATAGGAATTCTTTATATAATCTGGGTATAGTTCCTTTGTTGTGTATATGTACTGTAAATATCTTGGTTGCCTTTTCACTCATGTATTGGGGTCTTTTGATGAACAGACATTCCTTATTTTTCTAAAAGTTTGATTTATTATTATTATTTTTTTTTTTTTTAAAGATTTTATTTATTTATTTGACAGAGAGAGAGAGATAACGAGAGCAGGAACACAAGCAGGGGGAGTGGGAGAGGGAGAAGCAGGCTTCTTGCCGAGCAGGGAGCCCGATGTGGGACTTGATCCCAGGACCCTGGGATCATGACCTGAGCCGAAGGCAGATGCTTAACGACTGAGCCACCCAGGCGCCCTTATTTTTTTCTTTTATGTGTTGTGCTTTTGGGGTTCAGTTTAAGAAATCTTCGCCTACTCCAAGTTGACAGAACTGTTCTATGCTTTCCTCTAACATCTTTATTTAGATTTGTAATTCATCTGATTTGATATTGTATATTGTATGAAATAGAGGTCAAGATACAATTTTTGCATATGGATATGCCATTAACTGAGCATCATTTTACTTGCTTCATTTAAAATGTTTTCATAAAGTTTAGTTTCATTGAAATATGTTTTATATTTTCCTGGAGAGAATTACTAATGATTCTTGAAAAAAATTTAAACCTATGGTGATTTAAAATTTATAATATAATCTGTAGACTTACTTAACACTAATGTAAATTGGATTTTTTAAAAAAGTTCTTTGTTGAGACTCTAGTTTGTAGCTCCAGTGTATTTATTCAACACCAGAGTGATTTATAATACACAAAGCATAATCATTTTTTAAAAAATTAATATTGTTCTCACTTTTTCATTTGAATTCAATCCAACACATGTCTATTATATGTCTGCTAGAATTTGGGACAGCTGAGAATATGGTTGAAGTTTTGAGCTCCATTTTATGTCATTTGTGTTTTAAGCCATGTAATAAAATTGTCAAACATTGGTCAGTAATAAACCATTTTACTTTAGTATTCAAAGTTATATTAATAAAGAGAAGTACGAGGTGAGAATTTTTATTGCTATTAGGATGCCCTTCCACCCCTTCTGTAATGCCTTCTATCAGGTTTTCCACTGGTAATGACACAGATATTTTAAGATGTAAAAATAGAAAAGAACATATAAAAGTTTCATATCTGTATTTGGAATGACTGTGAATGCTTCCTCCTTGGTGTCATTTCTGCTTAGTTTTATTTTTTTTCTCTTGTTATGATTTGTTCCAGGTTGTACTGGTCAGTGGACATCTGGACAGTTGGGACGTTGGGCAGGGTGCCATGGATGATGGTGGTGGAGCCTTTATATCATGGGAAGCCCTCTCACTTATTAAAGATCTTGGTAAATATTTAGAAAGTCGTTAACTAATGTGTGGGGATCTCAGTAGTGACATATTTAACTCAACACACAAAATACTGAACAGATAAGTTACTGTGATATGTTCAAAGATCCTCCTGAGGTCTGTATGTTTTTTGTCAGTTGATTCTCAGGAAAGAATGAATTTGTCCCCTTAAAGAGAGAAATTTTTATTCAAGTGTACACCAGACATCCAAAGTATCAAACATGATCAGCCACTAGGAAAATGAACAAGCAAATAAAACCGTAGCACATGTAACCACATCAGCTAGAGACTATGTAAGGAAACCCATGACCAAGTGCAAAGAAAAGTCAGCAGCTCCCCCTGCCTCCTTTCCCTTGTTCATCTTAAAGACATTATCAGGCTGTTAAGATAGCTTTACTGCAGCCATCTTTCCATGGCGGAAGTCAAAGAGAGCAACACCGGACTGAAGGAATGATCCCTTTACCCACAATAAGGAATCCAGGCTGAAGAACTGGAACTTCCAGGTGAACCTAGGCATGAGGAAGATGGGCAGGCGTAAAAAGGAAAAGCTAATAGTGAAAGCGGTTTTTGATGACCCTCTTTGTAAACAAAAAACATACATTTCCTCTTTGTGTGCTGGTCCAAAAGGCAGATTTTAAGTGAGGTTAGAAATAATTAAACAATTTCAAGTCAGAGTTCCACATCTGAGTCAGAGCAGTGGTGGCCGTAAAATGCCTCATCAGCAGAAGGTTTTATGTCGTAACTATGGAATGCCTCCGCTTCAGATATAGTAAAGATGAGAACATCCTCTTTGGTGAAGGCTTTCCATTGCTTACATACATACATATGTGTTTAAATTCATGCATTTCTTCTAGTGTTTAATGAACCCTTCCAATCCTGTAAATAAGCCCTTTAAATGATTGGTCTTATTAACTATAGATTGCTGAAATGATCTTGCTTGGGGCAAATCTTTGGTGTACCATTTTGATTTATGTTTTAGTTGTGTTTTAAAAGTGGCGAGATGGAAAGGTGGTTGTATATTTTTTTACTTTTAAATAGGCCAGTGTCTCTTAACCTTGGGACTACTGACATTTGGGGTGACATAATTCTGCGTTGTGGGGTCTGTCTCATGTAGGATGTTTAGCAGCATCCATGGCCTCTATCTACTGGATGCCAATAAGCACCATCCTCCTCAAGTTGTAACAACCAAAAATGTCTCCAGACATTGCCAAATGTCCCTTGGCAGGTCAGGGCTGGTGGTGGAGGAATGTATAAAATTGGTCCACTGAGATGATCTAATAAAAAAATCACTAAAAGACCTGATACAGGGCCATTTTTGGGGGGGGAAGAAAACCTTACATTGGAAACCTTACACTGAGGGTACTTAAACTTTTGACATCACTTCCATACTGAACACCCACTGTGTGAAGGCAGTTTGTAAAAGCTGGGCATACAGAAAGGTTTAAAGCATGTCTTCTCTTCTTAAGACCCTTAGAATAGAGTTGGAGCATACGCATGCACCTGTTCATGTGGGTGGCAATATGCATCTAATTTCAAGGTCTGCTTTTAGAATTGGGTAAGGTTTGAGAGAGATGAATTGTCCAGCAAATAAAACCCCAAAACATATATTCTTCAGAGAAGATCTGGGAGACTTTACATGTGAGTCTTCTCCTCCTTCCCTTAAAAATATTCCCTTGGTGATCTGTTCATTCCAGAATGAAGTGGGTTCCAGACATGAGACAAGCAGAGATATCAAGCATTTTCTTCCTTATAGGGCCCAGATATACATTTAGGAGGTTAATTTTATTTTGATGTGTTCAGCCAGCTTGATTAGAAACAGTGGTAGAGCGAAAAGAGAACTGGACCCATCTGAAATGGAGTTTACGTCCCTCTGTGCCTCAAATTCCTTTTTTGGCCTCAGGAGGTCATTTGAACTCTCTGGTCTTCATTTTCTTCATCTCTTCTAACTGTAAGCTTCCGGAGTATTTTATCTGCTCTAGATGGGAATAAAAGTGGTATCTTCTCTAGGCTTTGAATCTTACTTTTTTAGTACTCAGCATGGGACCCTAAATCATTGTTAATTGAGTTGGATTCAATTGCATAGATAAATGTAACACCATGCGAAGGTGAATTGAGTATCTTTTTCTAACACTGACTTCTGTTGCTTTTGATAGCTAGTAACCAGTCTCCTTCAATTCAGGACTTAACTTTCCTATAGATTTCTGAAAACCTATATAAACATATGAATAAAACTCTGAAATAAAGAGTAATATTTCTTTTATTTCAAAGATTTATTTACTTGAGAGAGCAAGAGAGAGAGAGCAACTGGGGGGAGGGACAGAGAGAGAGGAAGGAGGAGAAGGAGACAATCTCAAGCAGAATTGAGTGCGGAGCTCAATGTGGGACTCCATCTCACGACCCTGAGACCATGGAGCTGAGCTGAAACCAAGAGTCAGATGCTTAACTGACTGAGCCACCCAGGTGCCCCCAAAAGTAATATTTCTTTTGAGTAGGTGTTAAGAGGCAGCATGACATACTGTTAAAAAAGCATAAGACTCTGGAGCCAGACTGCCTGAGTTCATATCCCGGCCCTGCCTCTTACTAAGCATGTGGCCTTTGCCTTTCTGTGCCTCAGTTTTCTCATCTGTGAAATTGGGATAATAGTAGTCCTTATCTCATAGAATTGCTTTGAAAATTAAATAGTCTGTTCATATAATGTACTTAGAACAGTACCTGACCCAACCCAAGTACTCAATAAATGTTAACTTTTATTATAGTAAGCCTGACTCTGATAGTACCATATTTTTTATGTAAGGGAGAATGGTAATTTTTTTACCCCCACCTCCATTAGTAATTATATTGCTTCCTCACTTAATCTGTTAGTTATACTGATGTAACTCTATGTTCAGCTGCTATCGTAAATGCTTTCTCTTTACTATTTAAGGTGTTATCTCTTGTGTGATGGAAATCCAGTGACCCCTTCACTTTTTTCTACTTTCATAATAAATTTTGAGGAATCTGAATTTCTCCTTCTCACTTCCTGCCTCTGCTTCTGGCTTAGGTTAAATGCCCAATCTCCACTCTGTACCTCACTTCCTGTGATTGTACCCATTGAGTCTTAACTCTTTAATTCTAAAGTTAAAATTAGATTGTGGATTTCTATTTGTAGATTGTCTATGTTTTTTAATGCAAAGAACTGGGTCCAACATGTGACATATAAGTTCTGCTTGAAAATTACTGGTATGCTTGAACAAGAAATAGGACTTTGGGAAATGGGTTCATAATTATATTACTTAATTATATTAAGCCCAAACTGTTTAAGTGGTGAAATACAAATGCTCTGTGGTAATCTTTTTTCCAAGAAAAGTAACTCTTTTTGGCTGATGTTCCTTGAACAATATGTCATGCAGCATGCATGTCAAAGTCCCTCAGTGGGGCTCATGAATTTGAAGTGTTGGTCCAGAGAGGATTTCTGATATTTAGGAATATAGTTCTAAGATTCATCCTTCTTATCTCTTTTCCTTTGTTCTTTTCTTTTACTATTCTAATGGATTCACCCTTTTGCCCAGGCCATCAGCTAAAACTATATTCAATTAATCTAACAGAAGAGATATCTATGCTTTCCAAATATAATCAGTCATTCCTGAGTAACTGTCAACAGAAGGCTATTTGTTGTGAAATGCTATTGAATACTTCTTTGTGTTTGTGGTTTACTGGACTCGAAACTGTTTATTTGAAATGTCATTTCCTAGAATGTTCTGGTGTCAGTGAACAAAGCCTATGGTCAAAGATGCTATGCCTCAAAATGTTCATTTGGCACTTGAAAAATAAACCACCATCCATCCCAAAATTCTTCCAACTTTACCATTTTCTGTGAAGTTAGAATTTTGAGTTTTCAGACCTAAACAAAGGAAGAAGATCAGAATTAATAGCACCACTTAGTTGTTGAAATGTGGAATATATGTGAAACATCTTGTTTGAGAAATTTAAATGTAAGTGTCCTGATTGTGATTATTATAGGGCTCAAAAGTCTGTGTGTTAGAAAAATAGTTTATTTATATATCCTTTCACTCATTCACTCAGCAAATTCTTACTGTGCACTGGTGCCTTGTACCAAAGAGGAATGTGACATGGTCCCCAAAATCCTTGAAGTAGGGGAGACATTGAATTCAAAAATTGCCATGAAACTGTTTTAAATTCTTTAATTGAAGTATGTACAAGTGACTTTCGGACACCTAGTGAAGGGAGGGACGAGGACGGTGTGGCTGGATCAGGGCATCTTCACAAAGGCAATATTGAAGCTTTCTTTTCTAAAGGGGCACAATGAAGAATTCCTAGCAGAGTGTAGAGCCTCCAGTCCTGCACATCATTAAAAATGAGGAGAAAATTGTTGACAGTAACAGTCTTGGGATTGTAGCGGAAGAGGGGATTTGCAAAATTGCAGGAAATGTACACTTTTTATTTAATATTTTATATAACATTAGATTTTTTTATAGTAAGAAGGTGTTATTTGAGTAATCGGGGGGAAAAAAAAAACCCTCAAAAGCCAAAGGAAAGATTCTTGGCATCGCCATTATCATTAACTTGTGTCAACGGGAACAACAGGGCAGAGTTGGGAAGTAGGAAGAGCTATGCAGGAGTCCTCGAGCCCTCCAGGCCCAGAAGTACACAAGGGCACACAGCCACATGCGTGCCAAGGCTTTGGTGTAGTTAGAGCTTTAGACACCCACTTCGAATGCAGTGGATTCTCTCTTAGAGGGAGGCATCCATCCAGGAAGAGGATTTCCTTCTCCTCAGTCAAGCCTCCCTTGGAAAAGTCCCAGGAAGTCCAATCCAGAATAACCGAGCAAGGGAAATTAACAACTTCTAATAAAATGGAAACCTAAGAGGTAGAGCTAGAGACAGCTAGAGCCCTGAAGCCAGCTTGGCACTAGCCCAGACTAGAAAGGCAATCCCACTTGGAAAGGACCTCCCCCACTGGGCTTTGCCATACCTTTGAGTATAATAACAGTTCTAAAGCTAACACTTACAGAATATTACTATGTCGTGGACATTGCGCTAAGCACTCCAGTATGCACATATACTCTTTTCTTCTTGACAACTCCAAGCTGTGAATGCACTTCTTATATCTATTTTACAGAAGAGAAAACTAAAGCAGAGAAAAGCTAAGTACCCTGCCCAAGATCACACAGCTATTATGTAAAAAAGTTAAATCCAGGCAGCCTGAGTCCTTACTCATATGTATTTTGTAATACTATTTTACTGGAACAATGTGCCCAGTCTGTTTCTAGGGAACCTCATCCTCAGGATAGTGAGATGTTATATAGAAAAAAAAAATGAATAGTCAAATAAATTTAGGAAACTCCCTCTTGGTAATTTCTTGATTCATCAAAAAACTTTTGTTGGGAGAGTATACATATTCGTGGGTGGAGTATGCTTTGGGAAACACTGCTCTGGGGGCATTACTGGTGTTGACAGAACTGAAGAAGAATACAAAATACACGCTCAGGTACACTTTATAGAACTGAGTACAAATAGCCTTGGATTTGTTTTCATTCTAGATTTTCTAGGCTGTATTTGGGATCTTGTGGTTGCCAGAATACTGACAAGATGGAACCATTCAGTGCTTCCTTAATTGGCATGGTAGAGATTATTCTTGTATTTCTTCTTGAAGCACATTTGTACCCATGTGCAAACTCTACCCAACAACTAATTTCTTATCCACGATATCTGAGACTGTTTCATTTAAATGAATGTAGTATTATCAGAAATGTTTGACATATGCTAAGGCCTCTCTACCAGGTTTTTCCATGGCCCCAAAGGCATCAGAATTTGGTAGCATTTTTCTTTTCTAGAAGGAATTTTTATCCCAAAACATGCCACAAAATCTCCCTACTCTCACTTTGGATGCTCTTCCTCCACAATTATTTTGTGAACACAGGAAGGGAGACTGATAGCCCTGGGAAAGATATCCTCTTAAAATCATTGATCCTCAATAATACCTTTGGGGAATAATACATCTGCTTTGGAACTAAGAAATTAACTTGTTTTAAGTCTTAGAAAAATATTTTCTCCCAACATTAAATTTCATTTTCATTAATTTGAATTTTAATGTGTAGATGGTGATTTGCTTTTATTTTTCTGAATATGTTTTGGTCTTGACTCTTTATAATTGTATATAATAAGACAAATACCTAGAACAGTAGAAGAATTAGACTCTAAGAATATACTTACTCTTTTTCTTTTCTTTCTTTCTTTCTTCTTCTTCTTTTTTTTTTTTACTTCTAAAAGTAGCTTTACTGGCATTTGTGGCCTCTTCTCATGGTTTTTTGAGGATGATCTCATTTTTTTATTCAGATATGTTATTTACTCTAGTGGCATGTCTGGCTTTACCAGAAGACCTGTAGCAGATACATATTTTTTTCAGTTGGGAATTGCTGAGAAGTTGTCCTGAGGTTTAATCACATTTATAAGTTTCACTAAAATACTTAGCATCTTTACACCTCATCAGCCGACATAGACATTTCCACTGGTATGTGTAAAAAGACAAACTGTGTGTAGATTGATCTTCTAAATATGTCCATGAGATGAAGTAAAATGAATCACTTAGAATTTCTTCTGCCTTTTAGTTTGGATGTGGTATGGGAGATTACGTAGACATTTTAGAGCCTGAGGCTGGCATGAATATTGCTGTTACTATTTTATCAGTTAGTTAGAATATACCATTTCTGTGTAGACATAGACAAGACCCAGACCCAGTGGCATGCAAACTGTGAGCAGTTCCTTCCTGCCTGACAAAAAGCCTGGACTGATGGCAGATGAATGCTGAGAAAGGTGAGTCTCAGGGGGCCCCTTTCCCCACAGCGTGCTCAGCTTCCTCCCCCACATCTGCTTTGATTTGGCCTGCATGCCCTTAGAAAGTTAAGAAATGTGGTGTTGTTTGTTAAAGGAATCGGAAGCTTTGGCATTATTTATCCTGGAGAAGAAGAATTATGGAAAGACTTAATAATGGTATGCTTAGTGCCCCAGTGGATTTCCTCCCACCCAAGAACGGGATCCATAGAAGTCCAGGGCAGGACTGTCTGGAAAACGTCGGCTACTTCATTAAGACAGTATCATCACAATGTTGCACAAATTGGCTTACAAGGAGATCTCCTATTTCAGTAATAAATATTGAACACCTATTTCATGTAGCCTAATAAAATGAATAGAATACAAGTCCTTCCATCAAGGAACTCATAGGCAGCAATAGCCTCACATGGACAGAGACATTTGAGCTAAGCCTTGAATGGGTGGAAAGTAGGAGAAGGAAGGACAAAATTAGAGCTCATGAAAGTGCATAGTTTGAGGACTGGAGGATGTTTCTGTAAGTCTAGAGCAATAGGTGAGTGAGGACTGGCTAGAAAGGAGTCAAATAAAAGGTGAGGGTCAGCTTGTCAAGGACACTAGATGCAAAGCTAAAGTTTGGAATTGATGCTATATAGAGGCAGAGGGAGCCATAGAAAACTTTAAGCATGGGATTGACATGATAGGAGTTCTTTCTAAAATAAAGATACCAGATAGGTGTCATCCTTTAACTTGTAAAGATGTATGATGAACAGAATGGAGACACAGGAAAAGTGGACTGGGGAGAGCCCAGCTATACAGAGTCTGGAAAACCACAGCTTTGGAGTTACTAAGCAAATTTTGTTTGCTGTGGGGCTGATAAGCCAGTTTCTACCTCGCTATGCTAAATATACCAAAGAGGAAGTGATGGGGTTTCCAGATATGTTGTATTATTCTTCACCTACACACTTCTCTGCATCATGGTAATGATGCATTTTGCAAAAACTGTGGCTTACCCAGCTTAGAATGAATTTTGTTCCAGTAAACTTGCCTAAAAAGAGAGGTCCACAAACAAAGAAACAAGAAAATATACTATAAACATCTGATGGTTAAATGGATTTTTAAAATGGTCCTGGGAGGCAAGGGTTAATTTAATTCATTCTTAGGCCCCTCCAACTCTGTGAACATTCTCAAAATCAAGCTCTAGGAATGGAAAGTTTCTACCAGGCATGTGCTAGCGATGACAGGCTAAATAAAGTATTGAAAGAAGTTGACTATTATTAGATTACTTATTTGTAATGCTGCTAATGCCCTCCTCATATTGGATCATCGTTATTGATGAGCTGATATTCAGCCCATGGCCCGGACACCAGCATCTCCAGACTATACCATGTGACCCAGGTCTCATGGACTTCTCAACCCTTTAAATCTCCTTCCTTAATCCTTAAATAACTCAAACCCTGCAGATAAATGAGAGGCAGGCTGTATAGCAGAATAAGCATATATTCCATGTTAAAAGTATGTTAGAGTCCAGTCTTTCTATGCTAGTTAGTAGCTGTATTATGTTGGACAAATTATTTAATCTTTAGATCTGTTTCCTCTTCCCTACAATGGGAACAATGTAATCTTGAATAGTTGATAGGGTAATTTGAAATAATTTAGATAGTATCTGGCCCCCACTAGGTTATCAATAATAACAACTATTATTGTTAGATGCTAATTGCCAAAACAGCAAGGATGGATATTGCAGCAGAGGATATAATCTCAGGATTGACTCTGTCTCTGACTATATCCTGTTGCATAGGTTAGCTTGGTCAGGGACGTCCCCACAGCAGAGTAGTGCTCGTGAGAAAAGAAAAGCAGATTGCAGTGAGCCGAACTGAAACCATCGTCCCAGTATAGCCACCATCCCTGAGTATCTATAAGGCTAATTCTCTTCTCATTGCCGTAGAGCTCACTTAATAGATGCTTCATAAATATGATGCAGAATTAAAATAACACTCACAGGACATGGGAAAGGAGAGATCTTCATCTTTTCCTGTCCCCTTTGTTCTCACTGCCAATGTCCTTAAGCTAGTAACACTGTATATACAAAGATTTATAATAAACCTGAAGAAAAAAAATAGTAAAAACAGGAAATAGCTGTTGAGGGCAACATAATCTACCACAAAGTAAATTGAAATAGAGAAAAAAAATCAAGGTGGGGAAAACAAAGAATCAAATCTAGTGTTTACTGTTTACAATTTACCCTGGTGGCTGAGGTCTCAAGAATTGGTCAAAACTCTACAATTTTCAGGCATTCTCAGAAAATCCTCATGCATAGAAAACTGAGGACGATGACCACTGATGCTTGTATGATTGTTCTTCTGAATGGCATCTTTTAAAAGGAAGATATTTAAAATATTGTTGAAACTATTCTGAGTTATTATTTTGATTAATGTGTGTGGGAAAATATAATTAGAAAGTGTTTCAAAGGCTATATTTCTGTTCTCATCACCACAGACCATATAGCCATTAGCCATCCCAAATTCACTTGTTTCAGGCAGCACGTTTGAAGAAAGAAATATTTCATCAAGTGCTTCGTACTGCGATTACTCCTTTTCTGAAAGAGGAAAGTGTGAATTCATCTTTCATAGTTGAATAATTTTAGATAAAATCATTTGAATGTCATTTTTGGCCCCAGATGAGGAGTTAGAGAATTTTTAAATTGATTATCTTTCTGGAACTTTACCATATGTTGTTGCAAAAAAACCCAGTGGTTCAACTTATGAAGCAGGGATCTTTTTTTTTTTTTTTAAGATTTTTATTTATTTGACAGAGAGAGACACAGCGAGAGAGGGAACACAAGCAGGGGGAGTGGGAGAGGGAGAAGGAGGCTTCCCGCTGAGCGGGGAGCCTGATGCGGGGCTCGATCCCAGGACCCTGAGATCATGACCTGAGCTGAAGGCAGACGCTTAACGACTGAGCCACCCAGGCGCCCCATGAAGCAGGGATCTTTGATAAAAATGCAAAATATATGCCAAAAGAACCCTGTGCCCTGTATTTTCATTTAATATAATAAACAGACATTAATTAAATGATATATCAACAAACATTAATTGAACACTTGGGAGAAGGGAGGAGAGAACCAGTATTTATGGAATGTCTTCTATGTGTCAATTACATTACGTGACCTTTTTAAATCCTCAAAACAGCCCTCTGTGGCAGATCACTGGCCCTATCTGGGCCTTATTTCCTTATTAACAAAATAAATGACAATATGCTTGCAGGGCTGTTATATGAATCAAACATAATGTAAACAAACACATACCTATCAGAATTGCAATGAGGAAAAATCCAGGGCATGTAATGTTGAAGGAAACTGTAGTGTCAGGATTGATACTGATGATGACCACCTCACTGACTTGGGATTCAAACGGAGCAGCACTCTGGGGGAGAAGTGACTGGAGATATAGGGAGATAAGGCAGCCTTAAAGTGGCTACAGTAAGAAAACACTGCAGCACTGTCCTACATTTCATGACTGTAGCATCCATTTACTAATTACAAATGTATGATGCTTTGGGGGTTTTTTTGTATTCTGTTTTTTAAGAATTGACAGTAGCAGTGAGTACCCTTGCTTTAGGACATAAATGAAGTAGGATCATCCAGTTCATGTGAAGATGAGAGTAGACTTTTTCCAACTCTAGGAGGAAATAGTAATGGCCATTAGCATTCTAGAGCATGCTGGACCAAGCTCTGAGCTAAGTGCTGGATGTGCAGCTCTCATTGAGTCTAGAAGGTGGGAATTACTATTATCCCTTCTACAGATGAAGGGCCTAAGGCTGATCCTACGTACAACTTAAAAAGTAGAAAATCTCATATCCTTTTCTTAATGTTTCTCTTTAAATATTTTCTTTGCCCACCTTTTTTTTTAAATGAAAAACACCTCAAATATTTGGAAGATACATAGACTAATAAACACTAGCATATCTCCTCTCAGGTTTCATAAATGTTAACAATTTCAAATATTTGTCTCAGATCCTTAATTTAAAAGAAATAAAAAATGATCAGTACAGTTGAAGCCAGTTTTGTACCTCTCCACGATCCATCCCCTTCTCCCTCTGCAGCTGGAACAGGTGTTCTGATTATTTTAACATCATCCTGTAAGTGTGTATATCCCAAAACAGTATCATATAGTTTTTGTGATTTTGAATTTATATAAATGATGTTATTTTCTTCTGTATTTGGGTTTATTCTGTTTTATTTATTTATTCTATCTTTTTTTCTTAAAAGGATTTTATTTATTTATTTGAGAGAGAGAGCGTGCACAGCAAGGGGAGGGACAGATGGAGAGGGACAGAAGGAGAGGGACAAGCAGACTCCCAATAAGCAGGGGGCTGAGGGAGAGGGAGAAGCAGACTCCCCCCTGAGGAGGGAGCCCAACACGGGGCTCGATCCCAGGACCCTGAGATCATGACCTGAGCCGAAGTCAGATGCTTAACCGATTGAGCCACCCAGGCGCCCCTCTTCTATCTTTTTGAATGTTTATTAACTGTCTTATTTTCTAACATACATTTCTCTCTAAGCACTGGTTTAACTGCTTTCCACAGTTTTGAAATAGTGACTTAGTGTCATTTGCAAATATCTTCTCTCATTCCGTGGGTTGCCTCTTTGTTTTGTTGACTGTTTCCTTTGCTGTGCAGAAGCTATTTTTATCTTGATGAAGTCCCAACAGTTCATTTTCGCTCTTGTTTCCCTTGCCTTTGGAGATGTGTCTTGAAAGAAGTTGCTGTGGCTGATGTTACTGCCTATGTTCTCCTCTAGGATTTTGATGGATTCTTGTCTCACATTGAGGTCTTTCATCCACTTAGAGTTTACCTTTGTGTATGGTGTTAGAGAATGGTTGAGTTTCATTCTTCTGTATATAGCTGTCTAATTTTCTCAGCACCATTTATTAAAGAGACTGTCTTCTTTTCATTGGATATTTTTTCCTCTTTGTCGAAGATTAGTTGACCGTACAGTTGAGGGTCCATATGTGGGCTCTCTATTCTGTTCCATTGATCTATGTGTCTGTTTTTTGTGCCAGTACCATGCTGTGTTGGTGATCACAACTTTGTAATATAGATTGAAATCAGGCGATGTGATACCCCTAGCTTTGTTTTTCTTTTTCAACATTTCCTTGGCGATTCGGGGTCTTTTCTGGTTCCATACAAATTTTGCAAATGACACTACAGATATAGGGCTGGTATCCAAGATCTATAAAGAACTTCTCAAACTCAACACCCAAAAAACAAATAATCAAGTCAAAAAAATGGGCAGAAGACATGAACAGACACTTCTCCAAAGAAGACATACAAATGGCTAACAGACATATGAAAAAATGTTCAACATCATTAGCCATCAGGGAAATTCAAATCAAAACCACATTGAGATACCACCTTACACCAGTTAGAATGGCAAAAATTGACAAGGCAAGAAACAATAAATGTTGGAGAGGTTGTGGAGAAAGAGAAACCCTCTTACACTATTGGTGAGAATGCAAGGTCGTACAGCCACTTTGGAAAACAGTGTGGAGGTTCCTCAAAAAGTTAAAAATAGAGTTACCCTATGACCCAGCAATTGCACTACTGGGTATTTACCCCAAAGATACAGGTGTAGTGAAAAGAAGGGCCACATGCACCCCAAGGTTCATAGCAGCAATGTCCACAATAGCCAAACTGTGGAAAGAGCCGAGATGCCCTTCAACAGACGAATGGATAAAGAAGATGTGGTCCATATATACAATGGAATATTACTCAGCCATCAGAAAGGATGAATACCCAACATTTGCATCAACATGGATGGAACTGGAGGAGATTATGCTAAGTGAAATAAGTCAAGTAGAGAAAGGCAATTATATGGTTTCACTTATTTGTGGAACATAAGGAATAGCATGGAGGACATTAGGAGAAGGAAGGGAAAAATGAAGTGGGGGAAATCAGAGGGGGAGATGAATCATGAGAGACTATGGAGTCTGGGAAACAAACTGAAGGGTGGATGGGTGAGCCCGGTGATGGGTATTAAGGAGGGCACATATTGCATGGAGCACTGGGTGTTATACAAAAACAATGAATCATGGAACACTACATCAAAAACTAATGATGTAATGTATGGTGATTAACATAACATAAAAAAAAACTAATGATGTACTGTATGGTGATTAACGTAACATAATAAAAAAATTAAACAAAAATGAAATAGTGCCTTAATGGCTATCCAATTAAATATGTTGGAATTTTCATTATGATTCTTCTTTAGCTCTTTAAATCATTATAGCTTTCTTTAAGTTTCCCAAAATATGAAGTTATTATTGAGTTATTGAGTTCCAATTTTGTTACATAGTGATTGTGAAACATGGTTTACCAGTTCTTTGGAATTCATTGAGACAGACTTTTGGTTAATATTACATAGTCAATTTTTTTTAAAAAAATGTATTGTGTTGACTTGAAAAGAATATATTAGCCTCCTTTCCCCAGGAATAGGGTTCTATATATGTTCATTAGAGCAATCTTATTAACTGTGCTCTTCAAAACTAATGTTTCATTACTAGTTTTTTATCTGCTTGATGTTTTTGAGAGAAATATATTAAAATCTTCCACCAGGATTTCTCCTTAAATTTCCATCAGCTTGGCTTATATAGTTTAAGTTTTTGTTGCTTTATATAGTTGAGCCTTGAGACCTTTATCCTTAATAATGATTTTTCCATGCAAGTCTATTTTATCTTATATTAATATCATGGAACCAACTTTCTTTTGGTTACTCTTTTTCTATTCCTTTATTTTTGACTTATCTAGGTCATGGTGTTTTAGTTGATTCCGTTGTAAACAGTATATAGTTAGATTTTTAAATATTAAATCTTACAATATCGGTTAACAAGGTGTTTGTTCTGCTTATCTGTATCGTGATTACTTCTATTTTACTCATTTTCTAACTTCTTTTCTATTAAATTTGCTATTTTTGCTTCTTTTTTTCTCCTTTTCTTTTTTTGCTTTTCATTAGATTTACTGGTTTTTCTTTCACTCTCTCCCTATCTTTCCCTCCACTATTTGGAAACTTGCACACTTTCTATTCTTTTAGTGGTTGCTATTAAAATGTCACAAGTATGTTTGTCTGAATTAAATAATATAGCAATGATAAATTGCTCCAGTATATCCTCGCTGATCATATATATTATTGTTGACTAGTGTTTTAGTTATGCCTTACTTCTAAACCTTCTCCAGGTTTGTTATTGCTTGGTTGTTATATTTTGGCTTTGCCACTTACTGGCTGTGTTACCTTTCAAGTTGTGTAAGTGTGCCATGCCTCAGTTTCCCCATATATATATATAAATTATAATAGTATCTGTCTATAGGTTTATTATGGTAATTAAATGAGCTAGTTCTGTTCCTGGCACATAATTACTGCTCAGTGAATTTTCGCTGTTATGTCTTCTTAGACTCTTCCTGGTTGTGACAGTTTCCCAGACTTTCCTTGTTTTTGCTGACCTTGACAGTTTTGAGGAACACTGTAGTCAGTTATTTTGTAGATGCCCCTTGGTTGCAATTTGTTGGGTGTTTTTCTGAGGGCTAGACTGAGGTTATGGGTTTTGTGGAAGAAGATCACAGAGGTAAAGTGCTATTCTCATCACATCATATCAAGGGTCTATGCTCTTAACATGACTTATCCCTGATGGTGTTGACCTTGATCACCTGGCTGAGGTGTGTTTATCAAGTTTGTCCACTGTAACCCTTCCCTCTCCCTTCCATTCTGTACTCTTTAGAAGGAAGTAAGGATAGTGACACTTGTCCATTTGCATATTTTTATATATAAAAGACCATGATAAATTAATCTTACTATTTTACGCAGCCAATATTACTTGTATTTATTTATTTATTTTTTATTTACTTGTATTTAGCCACATATTTATATAACATTTTTGTATCGTGGTAAAATGTACATCACATAAATCTTACCATTGCAACCATTTTTAGGAATATAGTTCAGCAACATGAAGGACATTCACGCTGCTGTGCTACCATCACCACCATCCAGCTCCAGAACTTTTTCATCTTGCAAAACTGAAACTCGGAACCCATTGAGCACTACCTCCCCATCCCCCTCTCCCCTCAGTTCCTGGCAACCACCAGTTTACTTTCGTCTCTTCCATTGACTGTTAACTCAAACTGCATATGGCTTAAGTCATATGTCATTACAGAAAGTCTGGGTGTGTACTTTTCTTTACCGTGGTCTTTTCTTCCTTCATTGAGTCCTTTTTTACAGAGAGAGTGAAGTATGGAAGTGCCTGCACAGCAAATCTACACTTGCTTTGGCTTAATCTCTGGGTTTCTGAGATCTTAGACCAGTCTTTCAGTTACTTTCTCAGCCTGGGGTTTTCAAAATCTCATGGGTTACTGTAGCATCAGCTTTTACTTTCTGCTCTCTCTTAAATTCCCTTATTGTTTCTGAAATCTGGGAATTTCTGTGTCTTCCTCTTTCTTTTTATTTCTTTTTCTTGTTTCCCTCCCTCCCTCTTTCCTTCTTCTCTTTCTCTCTCCCTTCTTCCCTTCCTTTCTCTTTTTTGAGTTGTGCTCTGCATTGAACAATAGTTTTTAAAATTCACTGTGTGATCTATAGGAAAGTTGTTAAAAGAATAAATCCTAAGAGTTCCCATCACAAGGAGAAATTTTTTTCTCCTTTATTCTTTCTTTTCTTTTTATTGCATCTATGTGAGAAGATGGATGTTAGCTGAGCCTATCCTCATCATTTTACAATAAATGTGAATCAAACCATCATGCTGTGCACCTTAAACTTATATAGTGATGTATGTCAACTATTTCTCAATAAAGCTGGAAAAAATATCAGTTAATAAAATTTACATGATGGGGAAAATGCATACTTTCTAAGCATTTCTCTAAGTTTTATGAGAAAAAGATCCCTTCTGCATCAGCCTGAGCAGCCAAAGTCCTACTTCTTTTCTAAGGAAGCAAAACACCTTTCATTCAGCACGATGCTTGACATCTGGAGGAGACAAGAACTGGAAAATCAGGGCAGGGTCCTGTCTGGGATGCCCACTGTCAGGGAATAATAATGGGGAAGGAGAACCCCGAAAAGCATGAATGGCCAAGGCCAGTGGCCCCCCAATCATTATACCATCAAGTTTCTGTATTTTTATCTTTATTTATGTGCTCTGCAAGATTTTGAAAAAAAATTTTATTAACTAATGATTTATTTTCAAATTTTGTCAATCGCAAAATTTTATAATTAATTTTACAGGAGATGATCAGTGTTATGGTATCAACTTGATCTTCTTTCAACCAAGAGCAAAGAAATTAAATTTGCCAATTTAGTTTGCTCAGGGAACCATTTACCTTATAAAGGTATATTTTTTTCAATGTTTTCTATAATATTTGAAATTGGCTCATCAGGTCTCTTGCATGATCTTAGGTTTGGAAACACTGACATAAAGGTATGGATTAGATCCCTAGAGAAAAGAAGTCATTCCTGCTCACCTCCTTTCTCTCTCAAGGTATCGCTCTTGCTGGCTGATCCAGAAACTACACTGTAGCCACAGCTAGTCCCCTTCCCAACACCAGTCACACCTTCTGCAAAGGTTGGCGATGCAGTTCCTAAGTGGTCTGGGCGCAGGTATTAATTAGCTTTCAGAAGATGTTATTTGGACTATCAGGGAGATTATCACACAGAATCATCTTGTTGCCACTTTTGACAAATGACCCCAATTTTCATATCAGATAAGAAAATTCTTGGCCTTCAAAGCAAATGTGATTCTACCCAGCTTTGGTAAATGCCACTTATATAATCAGCCCTCATGTCAAGATTTTCACTATGGGTTTTTATTTATTTATTCTTTCAGAATAGGGCCTTCGAAAAATTTCTGCTGATTTTTCTTGGCAATTGTTAGGCAGGTCTCCTCCATCCCCAACCCCAACCCCCAACACCTGGCACTGAAGAAGAAAGTCATCCTTAACACCAAATCTAAGTCGCTCATGACACTCACACCTGGGCTTATTCTGAAGCCAGCCTGTCATCGAAGGACAGTGAGCAGAGCACTGGTCCCTGAGAGAGCCTGGAGTGACAGTGGGAGGGTGAAAAGGAAGTCATCAGGAGGAGTGCCATCTCTGTTGCTTTATGAAGTTGGAGAGAGCATATTTTTAGAATGGCCTTTGCTAGAGGGATAAACAATGCAATTCTGTTATCTAGGCTTGTGAATCACAATTGTAGCCTTATAACTCACTTGACTTAACCCCATGTACTATTCTTTTTTTTTTTTTTATAATGAATAAAGGTCATTCCGTGAAGGGTGGGTATATTAGCAAGGACACTCAGGGTTACTACATTTAAATCTGGAGAATATAGATAAGGAGAATGGAATGGGGAATGATGTTGGTCAGCATTGTCAGTGGCCTGGAAGGAGTAGAGATAGGTCCCTGAGTGGGCACAGGTAGGAGTCCTATGGGAAATGGACACACGCGCATCATTCAGATCCTTCCATGGGGGCAGCACCTGCTCTGTCTATCCAGGGATCTTTTGTGCTGCAGCTACTTGCAGATCCCTACATATGACTTACTCTTTCACCACTCCTCATTCACCACACCTCCATATGTTACGTGTACTTGTTGTTCCCATTGTCAGATCTGGGCTTCTTTAGCATGACTTTTAATCTTCGTATGTCCAGCACCCAACACAAGATGATACAGATAGTGTCTGTCAGGTTTAGCAGAACTGACCCCAAGCAAGTGCTGTGGGCCAGGAAAGTGAGAGGGCCAAGGGAAGCTTTGCTGGGGGGGGGGGGGGGGGGGAATCCATTCATAGAGGCCCTTCATCTCTTACAGAAACCTAGGACGGGTAAGGAAGCATAGCTACCAGCTATGACTAAAGGGAACGGAAAGAAGAAAGAGAAAGAAGATAGAAAGACACAACCAAGCAGAAGTGGGCCCTGTCTCAGGGAAGCACAGGCAGGTGGAGAAGTGACATTTGGGGTGCATGTCATAAAGTCGGGTGGTCCATGTCTCCATCTGTTTGATCTGGTCACCGTCATTACACTGTTTCTGGATTTTATCCTTTTGTTAATCATTCAGCCTTTATTTAATCACTTACTCATTTTTCTTTTGTCCTTCCTTGCTTCATCTTGAACGTCGCATCGATGCTAACTCAGAGAACTTCCTCTAGCCTAGGCAGTCTCCCAGGTGAGCTGCTTTCAGTTCTCTTTGATAGACACATGCTGAAAGTGACAGTTATTTCCTCTTTTGGAAGAAGGCAGATTTTATTTAATAATTTTTTTCAAGTGGAGAGATTAGTTGTGGTCACAGTGGCAAATTTTTCATAATTCTCCAATTGCTATAAAAAGTAACTTAATGGCATGAACTGAATTCCCATGATGGGAGTTGTCCTGTCATTGTGAATTGCTGTGATCATCTTTGAAGTTATATTTCATTCCACACTGTCTGTCAGCAACTATGTAGGGTTTGTTTTAGATTCAAAAATGTGCGAGATGAGTTGATCTACATCCAAGAGATTAAAACATTTTTTTGTTGTTGTTGTTTCTTTTGGATCTGATTGCTACGCACTAGTTCAGTTGTGGGGTAGTTCTGTTATGTTTAGCTGTCCCGAAATTTTGTATTCACGTTAAATACTCTTTCCCCTGCCTTTACTTACAGAAAGATGGCTAGAGAAGAAAAACCATCTTTTATCTTTTCTCATTCCATTACATTTTTAAATAAATCATATTCCTACTACTCTACACAAGTCTTATGTCTTAAAATTTTGGTATATGTATTACTTAAGACTGATCAGCATTTTCCCCTGTCTACTACATACACATCCAGAGTTTTGTTTTCTTTTCAAATCTTCCAGACTGGGAAAAAAATGTACTGTTTGTAAGCAGATGATTTAATTTCAATAAATGCCTTTTTATTTCTCTCTCTCCCTGTGATTTATTGCTTGAAACCGTGAGAAACATCCAAGTGCAGATGCTGTTTTCCAGCTTTGACGAAACCTTGGTTGGTTGTTGACTTCACAAACTTAGGAAGATTACTCTTGTATGACTCAGTGGTGGAAGTAATACTACTAGCAGTTAAAACCTTATAAGACACGATCAGGAAAAGGAAACTTTGGTCATCCTTCTTCTTATTAAGAACAGCTGACCAATTTAAAAAGCAGACACTTGTTAAGGGGGGCAGGGAGATAAAAATGATCAAACAGAAGTACCTCCTCTTTCAGTTGAATATGAACTGAGGATGCTGCATAGTAGTAATAAAATCAAAATCTTAAAAGCTTTCCTTGATGAGCCTGTGTTTATAGTCTTATGTTTATTTGGTCTTTAAAAATGAATTTTCCTATGTATTTATTCTCTTTAAGGGAAATACATCTAGGTAAAAATAGTTTTTTGCAAAAATACTTGTTTCATATAAAAGTCTGTTTAAGATGTCATGTTTGCAGTGGCTGCATTGAGACTCAGACAAGATTATCTGCTGTGTGAATTACGTTGTGACAGATAGGCTCCCGCCATGCCTTCTGCACAAGGATCCCACTCATCTGCTGGGAAGCAGAGGTGATTCCTGTCATTCTGAGTACGGTCCATAGAAGGCGGGCACTCTGCAGTGGCCAGTTCTGAGAACCTTGACTGTGAGGAAGCATCTTCAAGAGGAAAGGATTTTTTTTTTTTTTTTTAAGATTTTATTTATTTATTTGACAGGACACAGCGAGAGAGGGAACACAAGCAGGGGAAGTGGGAGAGGGAGAAGCAGGCTTCCCGCGGAGCAGGGAGCCTGAGCGGGGCTCGATCCCAGGACCCTGAGATTCATGACCTGAGCTGAAGTCAGACGCTTAACGACTGACACACCCAGGCGCCCCCAAGAGAAAAGGATTCTAAGGAAATAAATGTGCATGACCTGTTATGGAGGATGTGACTATTGAAGCTTGTCTTCCTATCAAAAGTGTGTGCAGCAGAAAAGAAAAGAAATGAACAGTGAGCTGGATTTTTTCAAACCCCACCAACCTTGGACAGTGAGTCCTGGGGAGAAAATAATAGTGAGCCTCAGCACCTCACATTAAACCACCCAGCCTTCCTCCATCATGTTTAAGGAATTCTAGAGGGTCTATCCTAAAAAAATAGGAAATTTTTTTGTTTGTTCTTTGTGGTATTGGTTCTGTTTCCTCCTGGACCTTTAGCAACAAGTGGAGATGTATTCCTTCTCCCCAGTAGCTTTGAGGATCAAGGCATCTCAATTGCTACAGCTGGAAGGAGATCGTAAAGATCATCTAATGGAACGATCTGATTACTGACATGAATAAAGTGAGACCAGAGAGAATGTGACCTGTGAGAGGACAGAGACCACAGTGTGTACCAGAACCCACGTTTTCTGACTCAGGGCCCAGGGCACACACAAGCTCAATCTCATTTCTGTCCAAGACACATCTTCTACTTCACCAGGTGGTCTTCCCCCAGTGTCCTCCACAAACCCTCCTCACTCTCACCTATGTGCCCTTGCTGATGCCATGTGCCCTGCTCGGCATGCCCTTCTCTTCCTGCTCTTCTACTCAAACCCATCACATCCCACAATGCCCAGCCCATTTCCAAAGTGAAGCCTCTGTAGTTCTTCCAGCCCAAATTAACCTTTCCTCTCTCAGGACTCCTTCAGGTTTATGTTTATTCTCTGTGTCATGTTTGGTCTCAATTTCCTAGTCAGATTATTCTCTCCAGTGTCCCAAGTTTTTGTCATCTGCACTGTGGCCCTCCTGGCACCTACTGCCAGGCGGAGAACATAGTGACTCCCAGCTTGTTGATGGGCATGTTGAACAGTCTTCTGCTGGGCAGGTAGAAGAAGTAAGGGAGAGGCCCAGACACACAGAACTCAAATGCACAGATGTTTCGGTCTTCCTCAGAATCAGTCTCCACTGGTCAAATACTTCCAGCACCTGCATCAACTGCCATTTCCATTTATCTCTTCCCTCCAGAGACTATTCAAGCAAGAGGTAGTTCCTATCACTGTTGAGATAAAAGTGTCCCAGAGGTCTTGCCAATTTTATAATTTTGAGATTCACAGTTTCATCTAAAGCTCCCCTTTTCGGGAGAATGGAATGCACAGGTTGGGTATTATGGTAGATACTCAACATAGATAGAGCTGACAGGTGGCCCCTAGGAAACTCACAGGTATACTGATGATAGATTTTTTAATGGAAACTAATAAAGACCATAGTTATCCTAAGTAAATGAGCTTATGTGAATCATAGTACAATCCATAAACATTATTTCTCCTTTTAAAATTCCTCCTAAAACAATAGCCCTATGGTTTAAAGCCAAGAAAACAAAAGACTTTAAGGTCACCTCCAGAATCAAATCTATTTAATCTTTTCCCACCCTAGTTAGTATTAACCATATTCAACCTCAGTAGACATGAAGCAGAATGCCTTCATAGAAGGGTCTTTAGAGACAGGCAGGCAGCCAAGCAGTGGAGCAATATAGCAAGACGCCTAGACTACAACCATGCCACTTACTGTTGCAATAACTCTGTGCAAAGCCTCTTACCAATCCCAACTTCAGTATTCTCATCTCTTAAGTGTGGATAATAATCCCTACTCTACATTTAGACATTCTTCACACATGTAATGATCTCTTTAACATTTCCTTCACTGCTAGATTGTCAGCTACACAAAGGCAGGGTCTCTTTGTGTCTTGTTTGTCACTGAATCTCCAGAACTTGGCTCATAGTAGGGTGTGTACTGTATTCATTGCTTGATTGACTGAATAACAGAGAGAAGTTTAAAGCAATTACAAGCTGTTATTATGATTCTTGTTATCTTTGGGTGTTGTTCTGGCTCTGTAGAAGGGGGCAATTTTTAGTTTGGGTTTCCATTCTCCACTCTCCATGACTGAGAAGGAGCTGAGGCAAAAGACCCACAGTGAATCAACAGAGACCAACCACTGACCCTTGGTCATAAGTGTGTAACTTCAAAAGTTCATGGTATTTCTTTGTAGATTCTTCCCTAGCCTTAATACCTGGCACACAAAGTGGATGGGTTTGACCTTTACTCAGGTTTGTTCTGTGTCCCTTGATGTGTGTGTACCAGCAATCATCAACAGCAAGGTGACCTTCTCTGCTTATCATCACTGGTCGCTTTTCTTCTGCAATTTTCTTCTTTGGTCTTTGATGTATGAGCATTTTTAGTGGCAAAGATAAGCTTCTAATGGTACTGTACTGAATGTGGCTTTTGCCTGGGGATGAGCACGTGTCTGAGGAGGATCTAGATTGTCCAGGTGAGCTCTTATTTTAAGGCCCCTTCTAAGGTAGGCTCTGAGACCTGGAGAAAAGAAGGCCTTTAGCATTAGACAAGTCTGCTTTTAAAAGTTTAATGTAGCTGGTAGTCTAGCAGGGAAGGAAAATGTTAAAGCAATCATTATATGTGTGAAGAATGCCTAGATATAGGGCAGGGATTATTATTCTCATTTGGCAGGTGAAAAAAACTGAGGATGAGAAAGGCAAGAAGCTTTGCTCAAAGTTTTTGAGACAGTAAGTGATATAGTCAGGCCTCCTTATTATACAGTAAGGGGAACAACAGTTCCTTCTTCAAGGATGTTGTGATAAATGAGTAAGGAAATATGTGAAATTATTGAGCACAGAATCCGGCCCAGAGTAAGTATTCAATAAAGGTGAATTTCCACTCACTTTCTTTCTCTTCCTTCTCTTTTCCATAAATTAACCTGAATGAAAAGTGGCTGAATTAGACTTCAGTCCCGTAAAGGCTCACTGGAAGTACTTCCTCTCAATTCATACTCACCCTTCAGATTGCTTGATGTACCCACATTTCCTGTTAGCACAAATTGGAGGGAGTAATATGACCTTCATTTGTTGACAGAGGCATGAATAGGCAGAACACAGTGATGAATGTCTCAATTCAGACAGGAGTTGAATGTTGCCTGTGGAGTAGGCTAGCTCTGCCACCCGCATTGACTATACATCATCCCTGGAAATTAACCCATCTTCACCATAGTCACTGAGATGGAAACAAGTGCCTGTCCATTGAACATTACCTTCAAATGGAAAGGGTGACAGTCTAGTACATACGATACATCCACATCTATAATCATACGAATATAAATGTTTGAAATGAACATTCATGTGTTGCATGAGTGGGTTTGTGTATGTATTATTTTTTTCTGGAATAAGAGCTGAGTAGAAGCTAATTGTTTTATATGAAAATATGATGATTACCAAATTCAAGAGTCAATGTCCTGTTTCATATCCACTCTTGCTCACTTTAATACAACCCTATGCATCATCAGGTATGTTGGTATAAGAAAATGTTGATGTGCACCCTGGTCTTTATAGGTTCAATGGATGGCAGTCCTTTATAAATTTCAGCAGTATTATCACTCACTAACAAAATGTAGATCATTTTAATTCAAAGAAATGATAGATATGCATAAATAGGTTACATATCAACAAATTTTTGTTTTCTTCATTTAAGACATTAATCATTAGTCTTTGCTATTGAGTCTATTAATTTAAATAATATCCAGTCAGTAGCTAGATGAGCTAAACAATAAGCATATATGTAAAATTTTATATAATATGCTTTATGCATACACAGTAAACCAATATTTATACATTTAGGTGTAGAAACAAATGATTAGTGCCTCTTCATAAAGTTAATGTATTTAGGTTCTACAAATATGTATTCTTTCATAGTGTATCAATAAGAACAGAACTTACTCTAGATTTTTCAAACTGGAAGGGATTTAATTTAGGGAATTAGAGCCTATGGCAAAAAGAGTTAATGTTTTGGAAGGCATGGGATAGAGAAGATCAGGGATGTAGCGACTAGTAATCAGAAAATCATGAAGCACAGGAACTACAGGAAACTGTCACCAATGACTTCAGCTGCCCACAGCACTAAACTGAGTGATTTATAGGAAGATACTTGGAAGCTGTTGGCAAAACCTCAAGACCTCACATATGCTATCTACCAAGACCCATGTGACTACCCACCTCAAAGGAGTAATGATGGTTTCTCTTGATCTTTGTCTTTGAAATCTTAGATGAATGAAGCTCATTGTTTTCGTCTAACACCACAATCCTGCTGGCAGAGATTCCAGAAAATGTAATTCCCAGGCTTCCAATTCCTATACTACCAGGGAGAGTATGGAAGGAGAAAATGGTGTTGAGTTGCCAAAAACCCATCTGGCATACATAGGTAGTCCAATTATCAGGGTGATTATTTGTTTCAGTTTGTCTGGAGCTGTCCATATTCCTGTTGACCCAGAGTAATTATTGATAGTGCCCTGTTTCAATATCAGAAGTTTCCCTGTTTGGATACTAAAGTGTATGGCCAGCTTCCTATTTTTAAATAGTGAAAATACTTTGTTTCCTTAGCAGACATTTACTAAGGAAATACTAAGTGCTAATGATCATGCTAAGCACTGGGGACATTGATGAACAAAGACATACATGATCCTGGCCTTCGTGGAGCTTAGGGTCTGGTTTAGTGGATGACAAGGGCCTAAACACAGTAATAGCTATAAGGATGGAACAGAGGAGACATATTTGAAAGAGTTGAGGAATTAAACTGTACAGATATTGATAACTAATCAACATAGTGGCTAAGACCCTTAGGGTCTTGAGTCATACTGTCTGGGTTTGAATACAGCTCTACCACTTGTTAGCTGTCTTAACTTGGGAAGTTACCAACTAATCTCTGCCTCAATTGTCTTATCTGTAAAATAAGGATAGTAATAATTATTCAGTTCACAATTTTCACAGTTATTGTGAAAATTAAATGAGATAAAAATTTATAAAGCTTATGAGTACCTATCATATACCAAACACTCAATAAATATTTTTTATGATCCCAATAGTAAAAAAGAATGAGGAGGAGGAGGAGAAGAGGAAAAAGAAGAAAAAAGAGGAGTAACAGAGGAGGAGGAGATTTTTTGTAATGGCTGAATATGAGAGAAGTATCTAAGAGAACTCTCAGATTTCTGACTTGGCTGTCTTGATGGATGGTTGTGCAAAATAATAAATGCAAGGGAAGACTATTTATGTGAGAGAAATATGCATATAGTTTGAGTGTATTACTAAAAGAGTAAGTACAGGAAAAGCCAATTTAAGTGAAAGAAAATAATGCATTCTGTTTGATTATGTTGAGTTTGAGGCACCTGTAAGGTATCCAAATGACAATGTCTAATAAGCATCTGAATATCTAAGTCTGGGGCTCAAATAGAGTTCTGAGCCAAAATCTAGATTTGTAAGTCTTTAGGATCTAGATGGTGGTCAGGACCAAGGAAAATGTGGCAGATCAAGAAGAGTATCCAGAGTGAGATAATAAAGTGTCATTGCCATGTATCTGAGGTAGGCCAGTACTTAAAGGAGAAGAAAAGGAGCCCTTGAAAAAGGCAAGAAGGAATAACCAGAGAAGTAGTAAAGAATCAGCAAGGAATGTGAAAGCAGAACAGGGTGGATAACAGTGTAAAATGCCAAACACAAATCAAGAAGTTAAGAACAGAAATGAGTTTCATGGATTCAACAAGTGGGAGCTCTGGGTGATTTTAATGTGAAGAGATTCAGTAGAGCAAGGAAAGTGGAAGCTGGTCACAGAGAGTTGAGGTGAGAAAGAGAAGAGAGTGTGGAGGTAATGAAGCATGAATCTTTTCTTCAGATCACTTGACTATGAAAGAAATGAAAGGACCGGCTGATGGCTGGAGGTTCTTTAAAAGCAGAGCTGAGAAAAAGAGAGATAAACAACTACTGGATCACGAGGGGAGAATTAGAGAGATAAGTGATACCATAAAGCAAAACAATATTAGAATAATTTGGATCCCAGAAGAAGAAAGAGAGAGAGGGGCAGAAAGTATATTGGAGCAAATTATAGTGGAGAACTTCCGTAATCTGGGGAAAGAAACAGGCATCAAAATCCAGGAAGCACAGAGAACCCACCTCAAAATCAATAAAAATAGGTTAATGCCTTGACATCTAATAGTGAAACTTACACATCTCAGAGACAAAGAGAAAATCCTGAAAGCAGCTCGGGACAAGAGTTCCGTAACCTACAAGGGTAGAAACATTAGATTGGCAGCTGTCCTATCCATGGAGACCTGGCAGGCCATAAAGGACTGGCATGATATATTCAGGGTACCAAATGAGAAAAATATGCAGTCAAGAATACTTTATCCAGTTAGGATGTCATTCAAAATAGGAGTGATAAAAAGCTTCCAGGACAAACAGAGCCTAAAAGAATTTGTGATCACCAAACCAGCCCTATAAGAAATATTGAAAGGGGTCCACTAAGCAAAGAGAGAGCCGAGAAGGAACATAGACCAGAAAGGAAGAGAAACAATATATAGTAACAGTCACCTTACAGGCAATACAGTGGCACTAAATTCATATCTTTCAATAGTTACCCTGAATGTAAATGGGCTAAATGCCCCAATCAAAAGACACAGGCTATCAAATTGGATAAAAAAGCAAGACCCATTGATATGCTGTCTGCAAGAGACTCATTTTAGACTGAAAGACACCTCCAGATTTAAAGTGAGTGGGTGGAGAACCATTTATCATGCTAATGGACATCAAAAGAAAGTGGGGATGGCAATCCTTTTATCAGACAAATTAGATTTTAAACCAAAGACTGTAATAAGAGATGAGGAAGGACACTATATCCTACTTAAAGGGTCTATCCAACAAGAAGATCTAACAATTTTAAATATTTATGCCCCTAACATGGGAGCAGCCAATTATATAAGCCAATTAATAACAAAATCAAAGAAACACATTGATAATAATACAATAATAGTAGGGACTTTAACACCCCCCTCACTGTAATGGACAGATCATCTAAGCAGAAGATCAACAAGGAAATAAGGGCTTTGAATGACACACTCGACCAGATGGACTTCACAAATATATTCGGAACATTCCATCCCAAAGCAACAGAACACACATTCTTCTCGAGTGCCTATGGAACATTCTCCAGAACAGATCACATCCTGGGTCACAAATCAGGTCTCAACTGGTACCAAAAGATTGGGATCATTCCCTGCATATTTTCAGACCACAGTGCTTTGAAACTGGAACTCAATCACAAAAGGAAAGTTGGAGAGAACTCAAATACATGGAGGCTAAAGAGCATCCTACTAAAGAATGAATGGGTCAACAGGAAGTTAAAGAAGAATTTAAAAAAATCATGGAAACAAATGAAAATGAAAACACAACTGTTCAAAATCTTTGGGATGCAGCAAAGGCAGTCTTAAGAGGGAAGTGTATAGCACTACAAGCCTTTCTCAAAAAACAAGAAAGTTCTCAAATACACAACCTAACCCTGTACCTAAAGGAGCTGGAGAAAGAACAGCAAATAAAGCCTAAACCCAGCAGGAAAAAAGAAATAATAAAGATTAGAGCAGAAATCAATGAAATAGAATCCAAAAGAATAGTAGAACAGATCACTGAAACTAGGAGCTGGTTCTTTGAAAGAATTAATAAGATTGATAAACCTCTGGCCAGGCTTATCAAAAAGAAAAGAGAAAGGACCCAAATAAATAAAATCATGAATGAAAGAGGAGAGATCACAACCAACACTGAAGAAATACAAATGATTATAAAAACTTATTATGAGCAACTATATGCCAACAAATTAGACCAGCTGGGAGAAATGGATGCATTCCTAGAGACATATAAACTACCAAAACTTAACCAGGAAGAAAGAGAAAACCTAAACAGACCCATAACCAGCAAGGAAATTGAAGCAGTAACCAAAAATCTCCCAAAAAATACAAGAGTCCAGGGCCAAATGGCTTCCCAGGAGAATTCTACCAAACATTTAAAGAAGAATTAATACCTATTCTTCTGAAGCTATTTCAAAAAATTGAAATGGAAGGAAAACTTCCAAACATTTTTTATGAGGCCAGCATTACCTTGATCCCAAAACCAGACAAAGACCCCACCAAAAATATCCCTGATGAACATGGATGCAAAAATTCTCACCAAAATACTAGCCGATGGGATCCAACAGTACATTAAAAACAGTACATCACACGGCCAAGTGGGATTTATTCCTGGGCTGCAAGTTTGGTTCAACAACTGCAAATTAATCAAAGTGATATACTACATAAATAAAAGAAAGGACAAGAACCATATGATCCTCTCAATAGATGCAGAAAAAGCATTTGACAAAGTACAGCATCCTTTCTTGATTAAAACTCTTCACAGTGTAAGGATAGAGGGTACATACCTCAATATCATAAAAGCCATCTATGAAAAACCCACAGCGAATATCATCTCAATGGGGGAAAATTGAAAGCTTTTCCCCTAAGGTCAGGAACACGGCAGGGATGTACACTATCACCACTGCTGTTCAACATAGTACTAGAAGTCCTAGCCTCAGCAATCAGACAACAAAAAGAAATGAAAGACATCCTAATCGGCAAAGAAGATGTCAAACTTTCACTCTTTGCAGATGACATGATACTTTACGTGGAAAACCCAAAAGACTCCACCCCAAAACTGCTAGAACTCATACAGGAATTCAGTAAAGTGGCAGGATATAAAATCAATGCACAGAAATCAGTTGCATTTCTATACACCAACAGTGAGACAGAAGAAAGAGAAATTAAGGAATTGATCCCATTTAAATTGCACCCAAAACCATAAGATACCTAGGAATAAATCTAACCAAAGAGGTAAAGGATCTGTACTCAGAAAACTATAGAATACTCATGAGAGAAATTGAGGAAGACACAAAGAAATGGAAAAACGTTCTGTGCTCAGGGATTGGAAAAACAAATATTGTTAAAATATCTATGCTACCTAGAGCAATCTACACCTTCAATGCAATCCCTATCAAAATACCATCAGCATTTTTCACAGAACTGGAACAAATAATCCTAAAATTTGTATGGAACCAGAAAAGACCCCGAATAGCCAAAGGAATGTTGAAAAAGAAAACCAAAGCTGGTGGCATCACAATTCTGGACTTCAAGCGCTATTACAAAGCTGTACTCAAGACAATATGCTACTGGCACAAAAACAGACACATAAATCAATGGAACAGAATAGGGAGCCCAGAAATGGACCCTCAACTCTGTGGTCAACTAATCTTCGACAAGGCAGGAAAGAATATCCAATGGAAAAAAAAGTCTCTTCAACAAGTGATGTTGGGAAAATTGGACAGCCACATGCAGAGGAATGAAACTGGACCATTTCCTTACACCACACACGAAAATAGACTCGAAATGGATGAAAGACCTAAATGTGAGACAGGAGTCCATCAAAATCCTAGAGGAGAACACAGGAAGGAACCTCTTCAACCTCAGCTGCAGCAACTTCTTGCTAGACACGTCTCCAAAGGCAAGAGAAACAAAAGCAAAAGTGAAGTGTTGGGACTTCATCAAGATAAAAAGCTTTTGCACAGCAAAGGAAACAGTCAACAGAACTAAAAGGCAACCTGTGGAATGGGTTGCAAATGTGTTATCGGATAAAGGGCTAGTATCCAAAATCTATAAAGAACTTATCAAACTCCACACCCAAAGAACAAATAATCCCATCAAGAAATGGGCAGAAGACATGAACAGACATTTCTGCAAAGAAGACATCCAAATGGCCAACAGGTACATGAAAAATTGTTCCACATCACTTGTCATCAGGGAAATACAAATCAAACCCACAATGAGATACCACCTCACACAGTCGGAATAGCTAAAATTAACAGGTCAGGAAATGACAGATGTTGGCGAGGATGCAGAGAAAGGGGAACCCTCCTACACTGTTGGTGGGAGTGCAAGCTGGTGCAGCCACTCTGGAAAACAGTATGGAAGTTCCTCAAAAAGTTAAAAATAGAACTACCCTGTGACCCAGCAATTGCACTACTGGGTATTTACCCCAAAGATACAAATGTAGTGATGTGAAGGGGCACCTGCACCCAATGTTTATAGCTGCAATGTCCACAATAGCCAAACTATGGAAAAAGCCCAGGTGTCCATTGACAGATGAATGGATAAAGAAGGCGTGGTATATATATATAATGGAATATTACTCGGCCATCAAAAAAATGAAGTCTTGCCATTTGCAGCGACGTGGATGGAACTAGAGTGTATTATGCTAAGTGAAACAAGTTAATCAGAAAAAGACAATTATCACATGATCTCACTAATATGTGGAGTTTAAGAAACAAGGCAGAGGATCATAGGGGAAGAGAGGAAAAAAATGAAACAAGATGAAACCAGAGAGGGAGACAAACCATAAGAGACTCTTAATCTTAGGTAGCAAACTGAGGGTTGCTGGAGGGGAGGAGGGATGGGGTGGCTGGGTGATGGACATTGGGGAGGGTATGTGTTGTGGTGAGCACTGGGTGTTGTGTAAGACTGATGAATCACAGACCTGTACCCCTGAAACAAATAATACATTATATGTTAATTTTAAAAAGGTAAACAAATAAAAATAAATAAAAGCAGAGCCTATAGGATCATTTGGTCCCAGAGCTGCATAAGGGATTTGCAGACCAGGAAAGGTTTTAGATTACATGACCTTCAAAGTCCTTTCCATCTCAAAGTATTTATTATTCCATGATTCTCTACATGATAAGTTCCCAAGTTCAGCTTTTATTTTCACAGGGTGGTACCTGTAGACAAGACATAAAATCTGTCTTATCCTAACAAATTTGAGTTAGAATTTAATTTGATCTTATGAGTCTTTAAGGCAATATATCTCAGAGTTCAAAACATATATCTATATATATTGTATGTATAGAATTCTTAATTTCTTGGTATTGCATGCATCAGTTCCTTTACAATTCTTTCATTGGTTCCTCTTTTCAACCAGTTGCTTATGCTTTTATGCAGTTTATCTTTTGGATCATTTTTTTTCATGCCTGTGTTTTCAGCTTTTCCCAAAGAATAATTATTAAATCATTAGGTCATAACATTGGATGAGGTTTACTGAATGGCGATTTTTTTGTAAGAGTTTAACATTTTCCCCCAGAGTCTTGGTTGGTTTATTGACTAGAGCAAAGCAGTTGGTTTGCTTAATGAAATAAGGTAGGCTAAGCATCTGGAAATGTCCTACCAGGAGGAGCCAGTGGCCTTGTTTTCTAAAGGTCCCAGGTCTCCCATCATTCACCTCCATTCTTGCTAGGGCATAGGAGAATCAGGATTGATGACTGCTTCATAATTCTGGGCTGCAGCCTTTTATCTGAGATCTACTATTTGGAAAGTCTCTTCAAAGTTTTCTTAGCCTCAAGAGAAAAGTTTCTGTCAGAGATACCTTAGTTTTGATCAAAAGCATTCACAAATCCCCTTTTCATTTTTTCTCTACCAATTAAGGTCCTCTTTGCTGGGCAGAATAAACTCATAAACATGTTTCCACTAGTTTATTAGAAAATTCACTTAGCTAGAAGAGTCAAAGTTGCTCATATGGGCAGACCCTAGGGAGCTAGGAAGAGGTTATTTTCCTCCAAAGAGTTCAAAACCTATAATTTAATTTTCCTCCGGTTTTGACCACGCTCAGATTTTTGCTGACTTTATAGTATAACATAGCCTATCCACTTCAGTTAGAGATTGGTCTCTGTTGTTCCCATTTAATTAGAAATTTCCAAATTATTGCTATCATTTTGTTTTTGTGCATGTGTGTAAAACCTTTTCATAATTATATTAAAATATTCTCTTTCTTTAATTCCAAATAGCATTATTTCAAAGATGCATCTTTCATATAAGAGATTTTTTAAAGAAAAAAACAACTTTCTTGATGAATGTATATATTGATCATAAGACTGTTCTAATTTCAGAAACATTGGCTGCAAAACAAATATGCTCTTGGAATTGAGGAGATATGATATTCATGATCATTTCACTGAGCTTTTCCAATTACGGGATTCATCATTACTTAATACTCTTCCATCTATTCTTCATTCATCCATTCAACTCACAGTTAATGAGAAGAGTATTAAGTCTTAAACTCTTGCTAAGCAAAGGACAATGAAAACTAGCTGGGAACAGTTAGCATTTTGAATTTGTAAAGCAAGCTATTTATCGTATGTCCTAATCTAGCCTATTTCTTAAAAGAATTTGATATTTTTCTCTCAATATTTTAAAATCCAACTTGAGAAAAATGGAAATTACATGGTGACTTTCTCAAATAGTTTGTACCACCTCCATTCTTCTGTTTATACTCTCCCTTCAATCTAAACAGTCTCTTATACTTTGCAGCAACTGAGTTTCTATCTATTGTAGCATGCCATGCTACCCCAGTCATCATAGGGTGGCATGATTATGGTGGCAAAGACTTGAAAATAAGAAACTAGTATGTTTAAAATCTTCAAAAAATAAAAGAATGAATAGCATCCATTTTTAAAAAAAGAACAGGTGTTTATGAAGCAACAACTAAGTGATAATGAAATTAGAATGTACAGATACAAAAGAAAACCAATTAAAATTATTAGAAATCTAAATATATAGTCATTTGGATTTTTTTTAAATTTCAACAGAAGGAATAAATAGTCAAAGAGAGAATGCCATCAAAGAGAGACTTTATGAATTGGAATATGTAAGTTAGAAAATTATATAAAAGAAAGAAAAAAAGAATTGAAAACATTGATGATTTTAAAACATAAGAAGTTTTATTATACATTAGTAAATAGTTCCAGTAGGAGAGAACAGAGAGATAGTTGCTGAATATTTTCTAGAATTAAGGCAAGGCATGAGTATTCATATTCAAAAAAGTTCAAAGGTTGCCAAGCAAGATGACATTTTAAAAACTTCATCGTATGTTTACATTTAGGTGAAGCTAAAGAATATCAAGAACAAAATGTTTGCTTTTTGGAATGGGGAGATATGAAATAACACTGATGCTTCCCTTAATTACCAGGGGTTATTCTTGCCTTCTATTGTAAGAAAGCTTTCTTCTTTATTGATTTAGTTTTTTGCCTGCTGTCACTTCTCATGCAGTCATTGTGCTGCCCTCCAGCTCAGTTTAGTTTGCTACTGTTTTGTGCTGTTTACTAGACAACCCCAAAACTGTATTTGTTAAGAAACTTTTTGTAAATAACAAATAAGAATTGTCTATGAGACAGAGGATTGGATTTAAAGCAGCATGTGCTACTACTATAATAATAATAGCTTATCTTCATAGGATGTTTTCTACCTACTAAACACTCATAAGGTTTTTCTCATTTAATCTTCATAATATCCTTGTGAGGCTCGTACTACTGTATCATACCCATTTTCCAGATGAGGACCCTGAGACTTAGTTAGGGAAACTGAAGTCACTTGCCCAAGATCATGTAGCTTTAACTAGTATGGTCAGTGGTGCATTCTAGATTTTCAGTCAGTCAAATTCGGAGCCCAGGTTCTTAACGACTATTCTATGATACCTTCTTTTATGAAAAAGAGAAGTCTTTAAGAAAGCTACTGGGACTTCCATCAGTCTTTCTCAGTAGACTTTGTCCTGTGAGATTGTATTCTAGAACATTGACATTGATGGAATTCTGATCCTCCTTACACAGTGATTGGTTGTTTTATAGATGTTTCACTTTTTCAGATCCATATGTGGCCAACATCATCCAGGCTCCATAATCATCAGTACTCTCTCAGCCAGTCTAGTTACCCCCTATGATATGTTTCTGGGGAACCAAAAACCCGTCAGGCTCCTGAGGCACAGAACTTACTTGCTGTTTATAGAGCCCTACAAATTTTCTGTTGCCAGAACTTGAAGGTCTTCCCAAGCTGCCCAGGAGATTGTAACAGAGGAGCATTTCCTCTCTACTCTCAGCAGATGCTGGTTTTTCTTTTGAACTTTATAAGGTTGGGATGAGAAGGCAGGTTGAGCTTCTGAGGGATGACTCCACAGAGGGTCAGACTTCCTTTGTCTTCAGGCAAGTCCTTCAGACAATGGACTGGCTTCCTTGATTGTAGCTATCCAATGGAAGTTCTCCACAGAGGTTTTCCTACATCAGGAGAGGATGGTGGAGGTCATATTGAAGGACAGAATAAGGAAACATATCCACCAAAGAAGCAGTTCGTTCCCAAATTTCCACTGAGAACTTAGGGGAAAAGGTAGTTTTCTGCTAACTCTGTATGAATCAAGGTTTTAGATATGGCAGAATTTCTTCAGAAACTGAAAGCCAGTAATTCAGCTAGAGAATAAGGAGGATGGCAAGCCTAGTCACAGAGTTGACTAGTCTTACAGTCTGTAGGTCTGACTTAGATCCTCTGCTCTACAAGTTAAAAACTCTGTGATTGTGGACACCTCAATGAAATTATCTTATTTTAGCTATTGCATTGATAAAATTTACATAATCATAAACACTGATTTCTTGGGAAGATCAAGAAAATTAATGTTAAAACTTTTTGAAGCACCTCAAAGCCCGGTTGAGTTATTAACCTGAAGTTTTCGTTTTAGAGGAATACAATTGGTTTGCAATTCTTCAAGTGTACTTCCCAGGACTCTACACACTCTATATACATATACACACCTATATATTTCTCTTGAAGCCTGAGAGTCTTGGCCCCTTCAGCTGTAACCAGCTTTGCTGCACTTTGGAACTCTCTCACTAGATTCCCATTGTGGAGGGGAATTCCATTTTCCAGGTAGCCTGCTGCTACCTAGCTCAACCTGCAGTCATCTGCACACTTTGCCAAGTGAATCTGATGACTGAAGGGTTGGGTAAAGGCCTGAGATAAGCCTGGGTGCATATTGACAACTTGTTCTTGGAAGGGGCCTTTAAAATTGTACTGCTTTTTTACAATGCCAGACCAAGTGGGGAGAAAATAATTCTCATGGTTCTTGGGGACATTTATGGAGCATCTACCTTTAACCTCATCCCTCTGCTAGAGAATATTATTTTCTTGATAGCTATGGTCACTATGACCTATAATATGTGCACCTGTCTTTATTACTCAGACTTAGGAAGGATTTTGGTATGTGTTGAAAAACAGTAATATTGAATATATAATACTAGAGATGGAATTACATTTTGGAATTAACCATGCTGACATCTTTTTCTTTAATTCTCCTAATTCATTTTTATTATGTGAAATCCAAGGCCATCCTTTGACGTGTTAGCAAGAAGTCTGAGGATTAAGAAGGACAGATAGTGAAGTCACAGAATTTAATTCAAAATATATGAAGGAATTCCGATGAAATTATAACCAATAGTATCCTTAATACATAAAGCATTCAAACAAACCAATAAGAAAAAATCCCCAGAAGGAATAAATAAATTGGCAAAGGCTCAAAATATGTAATTCGCAATCAAGTTGAAAATGTTAAATTCCAGTACTAATCAAATACATGTAATTCCAAACAATGGAATAACATCTTTTGCCTTCTACATTAGTGATTTAAAAACACAGAATACTTCCTGGTAAGAGGATAAAAAGGCATTTTCATGTACTGTTTATGGGAATATAACTTGATACCAACTATTTGGATAGCAATTTGGCATATATATCAAGAGCCTTAAAATTACCCTTTGACTAATTCTATTTCTCATAACCTATCCTCAAAAAAATTCAAATATCTGAAAAAGTTTTATGTTTGAAACCAGTCACTATAATGTTGCTTGTAATGTTAAATGTTGGAAATAAATGAAAAGTGTAACTATTGAAGGACAATTAAATCATGCTTCGTACTGATGGACTATTTTGCAGCCAAATATAAATATAATTTTAGGGAGACTGTGAAATAACAGATAAATATTTATGTTGTAATGTAAAATGAAAAATATATGTGTAATGGATCATATATCTATCGATATAGATATATAGATACACACACACACATATATACGCATATATGTGTATATATAATGGAACAACTTAAAGAAATTTGAAAGCATGTCAAAAAAGAATTGAAGGAGGGCGCCTGAGTGGCTCAGTTGGTTAAGCGACTGCCTTCAGCTCAGGTCATGATCCTGGAGTCCCGGGATCGAGTCCCGCATCGGGTTCCCTGCTCAGCAGGGAGTTTGCTTCTCCCTCTGACCCTCCTACCTCTCATGCGCTCTGTCTCTCATTCTTTCTCTCTCAAATAAATAAATAAAATCTTTTAAAAAAAAGAAAGAATTGAAGGAAAATACCAAAATGTTAACAAAGATTATCTCTTGTTAATAGGGTTATGCCTTCTTTTCCCTGTGTTTTCTAAAATTTCCATGATTAATATGATTTCTTCTAAGAGAAAAAGGAAATTTATTTTTTGAAAAATATAATCACATTTCCTATGGGATTGGGGAAAGGGTTTCCACAAATGTGGCCTGAATGGAAGGTTTGTGTTTTTTTTTTCTGTAGCAACTGAGTATTTATGATCATTTCATATGGACTGATATAAAATCTGTTTCAGTAAAGACAACTTCTCCTAAGCTAACATTTAAGAGTGTGAAGAAGATGGCAAGAAAAGTTTTATCATAGCTTGAATCCTAAACTATGCTAAGGAGCTTGATGGGCTTTGACATGTTAACAGCATATAAATGTTACTAGTTACAAATGAACCTTGTCTCTTCATTGAAGAGGTTATAAGTTTAATGGAGTGACATCTAAATGTGTGAATGTGAGCATAGAGAGTTGTGCTTTGTTTTGTTGTTGTTGTTGTTCTGGACATTAAATCTCAATTTGTAGTCCTTCAGGGCTAATCTCCCCATCCCAGAGGTTTATTTTCCCCATATATGCACACATCGTGGCACTGAGCAATGGGGAACTTAAAATAAAAAGATTATTGCCTATGTCATTTTCTCCATGAAATATGCTGACAATAACCACCAATATCACAGGGGCCCTCTGCAGTGTAGAATCTTGAATACTTTCCCCAAAAATGCATGGCAAGGGAAGCTAAGTCTAAAGAAGCCCACAGTGCCTAACAGAGGCCTTGGGTTTCAGGCAGCTGAGGCTGTCAACCGATCTGAAATCCTTGTACCTGTGGTATTTTGAGAGGTTATTTGCAGTTGTCAAAAGAAGGCTCTCAGAATTTCCATAAAAGCAAGGAAGCGGTTTTGAAACCAAGAAGACGTACACTTTGCTTAAGGGATAGAAGTGAGATTGAATAGGAGTGACAGCATCTAAGGATGGAGTTGCTTTTTTTTGACTCTCTTGCCGTATATGTCCTGCTGTTCCTTAGATTTACCCAAACCTGACCCCAAAACGGTGTCAGGAGCTTGAATCCAGCAGACACCGTCACAGGGGTCTGTTACTCCAACTACACCTGTTACAGTCAGTAAATAGGACAGCAGGAAATTGCTCTCGCTCCGAACAGAGAGGTGCGAGGGAAGTAAAACTTATGCAGAGCACATTTGTCGCCTTCTAAATATTTGTCCTATTTGAAAAATTCCAGCTCTGATTTCTTAGTCCAAATTGTAGTTCATCCAAATGTAGCTGATTCTTGCTTTTGGGAGCTTGTTATTATTTTGTCTCTCCCTTTGTTTGAACCCCTGAAAACAAACAAGAAAAAGTAATACAAACAAAATACTTACTAAAATGTAAATACAGTGGTTGGATCCCTGATGTGTTGTGCCAGCAACCTTGCTGGTAGCCCAGGATGGACCCAGGTGCACAGGGAACGGACTTCTCTGGGCACAGAGTGGCCGGGCCTGGAAACTGACAGGCTCTCAAGGGAGCCTTTT
Organism: Phoca vitulina; assembly: GCF_004348235.1. Classification (NCBI taxonomy): domain Eukaryota; kingdom Metazoa; phylum Chordata; class Mammalia; order Carnivora; family Phocidae; genus Phoca; species Phoca vitulina. The sequence goes on from NW_022589728.1 coordinate 43,248,094, forward strand.
GTTACCTGACTCCTATGGCAGGTTGCTGGCTCATTCTCCTGCGCAGAATAGTTGAAACTTGTCTTTCAACTAAAGAGAGTACATGGGGGCAGAGATGCTTTTTTTAGTTTGGCAACCTAAGTATATTAGAAAAACAAGCTGCTACAAAATAGCAGGAAAGCATGAAAAATGCTTTATGAAGAAACATAAAAGAAAACCGGAGGAAAGCATATTCAGCCTCGATCATTAACTAGCGTACTCCTGCTCTCAACCCTGCCTCCTCCCATCCCTCTCCTCCAAAAGTTTTGTTTGTTTGAAGAGTTCTTTTTTCCTGTCGAACTCCAGACAGGCCCCGAGTATACCGATGCCTTTTTTACCAGCTGGTTCTGGAATGAGAGGGGCATCTATTAAGAGAGAAACAACCTTCCATTTCATTTGGAGTTTTACAGTTTTCTATGCGCCTTAATTTTTAGCCTCCAACTGTTTTAACAGAAGCTGTGTGGTGTTTTTCCAGCCCGATATTTGAGTGCTCGTGTCTTCTCACAAGGCCTTTGGCAGCTGGTAAAAGCAGGCCCACCCTGCAGAAATGCCACAGGTACGGCCTAGAATAAAATGACACACGCAAATGCCACTGAGAACTTGCTTGCCTCATGACTCATATTTTATTTTCCATAAAGAGGCTGTTTTCAAAACTGACAAGAGTCTGTAGCCTGGTAATGGAAGGTAATGATTAGCATAGCAAACTGGGAGTAATCATGGGGCTATTTGACACTGTCCTTAGAAAAATCCTTTACTCATGCAAAAGCCCAAAGCAAATAACTATTTCTAAAATGACAAATGTGTGTGAATTTTCGAAGTGGATTGTGATTTCTCCCAATAAACACAGGCAGCCAGGACCCAGTTATGCTTTACGGGCTAAGGTGATCTAATTCTTGAAAGAAACCTTATTCTGGGCCGTGGCGTGCATTTTCTAGATGGGAGGGGAAATTGTTATTGCTTATAATAAAGAACAGGCTGTTTTTCTTACTTGGGAACCTCAAGGGGATGAAGCAACAGTTTTAATACTATAAAGAAGTGGGCTGTGAAACACTGGGATAAGTCCTGTTTATTTAACATTTAATGCCCATGGTCTGTTAGGCACGAGGAGACTCACTCTGGTGCTGTTATTTAAACACTGGAACAGTAAAATAGTCTGGCTAAGATTAGATTAGGCAGTTGACTCAAAGTCCTCCAGCTTCAAGGCTCAAAAATGAATAAACCAACATTGTTGCCATACAGAGGGCTTGAACATATGTGTGGCTAGTGTGGTTGGGCAGTGGACCGTCCTCCCTCTTTAGGTCCTTGTATAGCCCAAGCCTCGAGGAAATGACCTGACATCTCTATTTCTTAAAAACCTTTTTAATGCCTGTTTTTTTGTTTTTTTTTTTTAAAGATTTTATTTATTTATTTGACAGAGAGAGAGACAGCGAGAGAGGGAACACAAGCAGGGCGAGTGGGAGAGGGAGAAGCAGGCTTCCTGCCGAGCAGGGAGCCCGATGCGGGGCTCGATCCCAGGACCCTGAGATCATGACCCGAGCCGAAGGCAGTTGCTTAACCGACTGAGCCACCCAGGCGCCCCTTAATGCCTGTTTTCATTTGAAGAATTTAAAGACAAAATTATTTGTTCAGAACAATTTGATGTTTTATGCAACTGATCCCCCAAGTATATAGAAATAGATTTGAGCAACATAGTGGTGAGTTAAACCAAGGAGAGCCAGTAGGCTCTGTAATAATGTGTTGATGCGTGCTTGGACATTTTAGGCTGTCTGTTTCTACAAATGTGTGTAAATGTACCTTCGACCTGTGGCCAGGGTGAACTCCGTGCTGAGAGAATCGGTCTTCCCTTGGACTAAGTTCCTCACTTTTCAGTTTGGTGATCGGCCAAGAAAGGACTTTTCTTATCGGTGTCCTGTGCGTGTGTGTCTGATGATACCATCTGTTGTCATCTTCATCAGCTGCCTGTGCCTGCGGACTAATCCCCAAGGGAGTCAGCCCCGGCCCGCAGGGCTCACTGCAGGGACCCATGTGCAGGAGTATGGGCCTAAACCGTGGGCCTCAGGATCAAAAGAGTTCAAGTCCTGCTTCTGCCATCATTATACGAAGTAGCCCCCCCTCCTTGTCTGCCATTTCACTTTTCCATGGTTTTATAGCCACCACCAACCGTGGTCCCAAAGCGGATGATCCTCCTTCTGAGTAACGTCAGAAGGTTAGCAGTAGCCCAGAGCTACTGTGGTCACAGTGTCTGTGTCATTCCCTTCACTTCATCTCGCCACGTACACATTTTGTCATTGCACATCATCACAAGAAGGGTGAGTACGGTACAAGATCTTTCGGGAGACCACATTCACGTGACTTTTATGACTGTATATTGTTATCATTGTTGTATTTTATTATTAGTTATTGTTGTTAATCTCTTACTGTGCCTAATTTATAAATTAGACTTTATCAGAGGCATGTACATATAGGAAAAAACAGTGTATATATAGGGTTCAGTGCTACCTGTGGTTTCAAGCATCCCCTGGGGGTCTTGGACCCTATACCCTGCAGAGAAGGGGGGATGACTGTATGTGACCATGAGTGAGTTGCTTCACCTTCCTCAGCCTCAGTTTTCTAATCTGTAAAATAGGAAAAATAATAATGCCTACATCATTGCATTACAGTGAAGGTCAAATGAGAAGAATTAAAGGAACTAATGCACATAATGTGCTTAGCATATTGCTTTAGCATAGAATAGGCACTCAGTAAATGCTAGCTTCCCTTTGCCTTTACCTCATCAAACATCTCTATTCTCTAGTTAGTGTTCTCCTGCCCATATCAGGATCAGCACAACGCCATGGAGGTCTGTTTGGTTTGTATTTCTCTCATGACTGCTCCTTCACATGATGACCTGGTTGGCTCTGTGGCCATGCACTCGTCCTTTCTGTGTCCCTTCGCCTTGGAGAGCATCTGGTCCTATGCACAACACCTCCTTACCATACAAGGTAGACCCCTCCCAGTCCCTCTGTATCGGCAGCCTCTACACAGCCAGCCCTGGGCCCCAGCAGGTCAGCCCCTGGGCTCTTGTCCTCTACTCGCACGAGCCCTGTGCTAGTGTCTAGTGCCCACAGTGCACCTTCCAGTGCCTCAGGGAGCAAAGCCAGATGGACACCTTCTTCTCTGGATTCTTCGATTCTATTTTGGATAGGTTCCAGCATTCTTTCTACTTGGTCTCCCCCATGTCACATCTGATTTTTCCTTATTGTAGAGGGTGAGTGCAGGGCCTCAGGAGCAAGTATGGTTTGCTGACAGCTTCCCCAGCCAGGGGGGTGTTGGCAAGAAGTGCAGGAAGAGACAGAGGTAAGTGTCCACATCTTTTCTTGAGTTTGTGACAGTGCTGTTTATGGTCACCAGTTTTTATTTAAGGAGTTATTTACCTGTGGGAAAAAAGATGTTCTCTATTCTCTATATTCTTTAGAAAGAAACACAGGTTACCATCTAGGTTTCATCATTTGAAATGGGACTTAAGAATGTTTATATCATATCTATATCATTGATATCCTAGTCATTTTGCTCTCTGGGTCTTCTTAATTCTCCATTAATTTTCCTTCCTTCCTCCCTCCCTTCCTTCTTTTGTTTCTTTCCTTCTTTCTTTCACTCATCCATCGGTTAGGCCAGGTGAGAGAGTCAGCTCTGCTAAATTCTAGCAGGAGGGGATGACTTTTATCAGAGTACTGTGTGGGAGAGTGAAGATAATGGTACCTCCAGGCCTGCAGCTCACAATGGGATTTGTAGAATTTCTGGGATTTCTACAAATAACAGGCTGGTGGTGGTTGATTTTCTGTGTGGTGCTTTTTGTCTGCCTGCATACACTGCTTCTTTTCCTTCCCCCACACGGTGTTTATCTCAATCCTCATTTTCCTGGCTAAGACTGCCCTGGAAACTTGAGGAGGGGTTAGAAGGTGGGGTCCTAGCAGAAAACAAGCCCTGTCCTCTGTAATGACCCCTCGTGACTTAGCACTGATGACTCAGGACTGGCCGACTTAGTGAAACATTCATTAGAAAGCAACTCAGTTACTTCTGTGTTGTTTATTGAAGTGGTTCTGCCTTTAGTGTTTGCCTAATTATTTTTGTCTTTCGTATGTCCGAGAATATTCTCAACGTATAAGGGGGCCTGAAGCCAGGTGGTCTAGTTGGAAAGGCACAGACACTGGGGTAAAAGAAAATCTGGATTCATACTCAGCCTCTAGCACCTACTAGCTCCATGACATTGTGCAAGTCACTTAGGTTCTTTTAGTCTTTGTTTCCTTATCTGTAACTTGGGGATCATACCCCCAGGCATCATAATACTCCAGGTATCATAGGATTGTTGTGAAAATTAAGTGAGATAATGTCTGGAAAGCACTTAGCACAGTGTCTGGCATAGTGGTAAGTACCCAATAAATCCTGCTTCCTGCTCTCCCCCAGCCTCCCCGCCCCACCAGTTAGTCAGCTGTCTCTAATACAGCATCAGTGGAACTGTAAATACCTTCACTGTTACGTAATTGCTCCCCACCGATCTGCGCCTTGATCACTTTTCTGCCCTCCCTCCAGATCTGTTCCTAAATTCAATTAGACCAGACTCTCCCTCTGGTCTAATCTCCCTCTGTGGAGAACAGTGAAAACTGGATTTTTTAAAAAATCATTTTTCCATAGAACTTAAAACCCCTGCAACGTCTTTGGAAGTTGTGTTTTCCAAAAGGACTTATTGTTGACACAAAAATTAATATATTTACATTCAGAGCTTCTTTTCCACAATAATCTTGATAATCATATTTTCCTGATTCTTGAGAAGCCATGTGATTTTTTGTGTGCAGGAAATGCACTTTGTTGATTTGTCTAAGTGGATGCTAGGCTTATAAATTTTTAGATTCAATTTGATTATTTCTGGAGCTCAGGTTCCCAAAATGCAAGTGAGTCTTCAGCAACCTATAAAGAAAATAAGTTATTCTCCTTCTCTGTTTCCTATTTATTTCAAGTTAGTGATGATTTTCAGACCCAGCAGTTCAAGACTTTTGTCATTCCTGTTACTATAAATCTGAAATTCCAGTGTTGTTCAGCTTTTGAATGTCTTAGGATCTGATTGCTTATTTCCATCAACCTAGAAAATGTCCTTCTTTGCATTAGTCCCAGTTCTCACCCCTACTGACCACATTGTCTACAGGCCATATTCTTGCCACTTTGTCTCTTTAATATTGGACAGTTTTATTTTATTTATTTTTTATTATGTTATATTAGTCACCATACAGTACATCATTAGTTTTTGATGTAGTGTTCCATGATTCATTGTTTGCCTATAACACCCAGTGCTCCATGCAATACGTGCCCTCCTTAATACCCATCATCAGACTAACCCATCCCCGCAACCCCCACCCCTCTGAAACCCTCAGTTTGTTTCTCAGAGTCCATAGTCTCTCATGGTTGGACAGTTTTAGATGCAATTTGAAGGTGCTAATATTCCTTTGAGTAATAGGAAGAGATATGGTAGCTTGGTTAGATTACATTCTCTAATGTGAGAGTTTCACCTAAAAAAAGGCTAGGACTAGTCAGATCTTCCCATGCAGCTTATTGCTTGGGAAGGCAAAAGCCTGAAGTGATTGAAAGCATGGACTGCACATGGATTTGGGCAATAAGAATCCCAGCTCTGCCATTTACTAGTTATGTAGTACTGGGCAAGTGACTTAATTTCAGGTATAGAAATTAAGTTTCTTTATTTGTAAAAGGGGAAGGCAGTATTACTTGCTTCGCAGAATTAAACGGGGAAATGTTTCTAAAATATATGAAATATTATCTGGAAACACCTTAGCACAGTGTCTGATACAGCACTGAGTGCCCAGTAAACCTTGGTCCGCTCTCTCCCAGCTTGCACTGAGTGTTGGCCATCTCTAAAATCACATGGGTGATGCTATAAATTCTGTACCACTATGTGATTGCTCTCGTCTAGTTCTTGTCTACCTTACCCTTCTACCCAACCTCCCAGTTCGAACCCAGTTCAAGTCTCTCTCTTTCTCTCTCTCCCTCTGGAGTAACTTCATTCTCTATCCAGAGAAATGATAACTTCATTTTTAAAAGATCAGGTTTTTTTTAAGATGAATTTCAAGTGCCTACAACAGTGATGATGGTGATGGCAATAGTGATAAGAATGATGTGGGAGTTTCTTACTCTCTTTATCTTCGAGGCTGTAAGTTCCATGAGTCCAAAGTTCATGACTGGGCTCTTCAGTCCTAAATCCCTCAGTTCCTGGACCAGGGATGGTTGTTGAATGAATGAGTCTGATATTTTGAGTAGCTTTGATTATGCCATTTAATCTTTTTGATTTCTGCACAGTAAGTCCAAGTGAATATTTGTTGATTTGTATGTTCACTTCTATTACAGAATTTTAGTTTCTTCTTTTATAGAATTCTTAAATGTATGCTTGTATATTGAAAGATGGACAGCAATGACATATTTTAACAAGTGTTAAATGTGGAAATTAAATATAAGTAAGTTAGATATCACAGGAAATAATGTTCATGAAGTATTAGTGTCTACACAGTGGAAAAAAAATCTAGTAGTTTGATTTGAAGGTTTGAGGACAGGGGTCCTGGGAAAAGTTCTGGGAATGGAGGCATCACATTCCTTCCCACACTAAGCACGTAACTGCGTGAGTTTGGTTTCATTTCAGAAGTAGAGTGTTCTCAGACACCGAACACACCCCTATAATAAGCTCAGCCCTAGGAGGGCATAAGATAAACCTGGGGAGTCTTTCTAAGATGACAGTCCTCTGACATCTGAAGTCCATTTTGACAAGCTCCTATAAATACTTTTATAGACTGTATAAAATTTCTTCCTTACCCTAACAGCTTTTATACATAGGATGTGACACAGTGACCTGGAAAAGCAAAAGCTCCATAAGGTCAAATAATCCATTGCCTTGGTAGTGTGAGGTTCATAAATTTTGAAGCATTGAAATTTCATGCAAACATCCCTGAGTTTGCTCCGAGTTTTCTTTTATCTGGAGAAAACAAATGTGTCTCACACTTTCCATAACTGAGGAATGAAAATGTTTGAGATAAACAGCAGGTCTTGGGGCGCCTGGGTGGCTCAGTAGTTAAGCATCTGCCTTCAGCTCAGGTCATGATCCCAGGGTCCTGGGATCGAGCCCCGCATCGGGCTCCCTGTTACACAGGAAGCCTGCTTCTCCCTCTTCCGCTCCTCCTGCTTGTGTTTCCTCTCTCGCTGTCACTCTCTCTGTGTCAAATAAATAAAATCTTAAAAAAAACCAAAAAACAGCAGGTCTCTTGGAAGGCCAAACACTTCTCTTGAGAAAATGCAGTCCCATGTCCCTGTGGATGGGTTCAGTATCTGCAGAGGCATAATTATAATATTCTAGCTCTAACAGAGATTCCAAGGTTCCAGCCCTCCTTCCATGTCCCCCACCTGCCCTAGCCCAGCCTTATTTCCAAGGCTTTACTTTCCCTTAGGCAAATGTAACTGGTAACTGATTTAATGTTTAAAAATATTCTCTGTCCAAAAGTTCTTTTTATAGATCTATATCTGTCTTGTTGCAGCTTACAACAATTTCCATTAGGTGTGCTAATCCATTCATCAACAAATATGTATAGAGCCCTTTGATTTACCAGGAGCTGTGTGTGGAAACCCAGAGCAGAAACTACATTAATTGTGATTAAGTGCCAAATGGGTGGAACAGAAAATAAAAGTTTTGAAGTTCAGAGGAAGGAGAAAGTGGAACCAGGAGGATTTGGAACTGGGTCTTAAAAGATGGTTGGGATATAGGTAAGTCAGGAGAAAAAGGAAGGGCAGATGGGGTAGGATAAAGGGAATGAGGAAAAGTACAGAGATGGAAAGAAAATGAAGAGAACGATTTACCTGGAATTGAGGCTTTGGAAAGGGGAGTAGTTGGAGGCAAGTCTGGAGGGGCAGATTGGAACTAGTCTGTGAAGCCTCAAATGCCATACTAATTAATGCTGATGGACTCTATGTTATAGTCTGTGGCCTCTGAAGCCAGGAACTCCACAGGATCATCATTTGGTACAGGAAAGTATTCTTTATCTAAAAAAAGAAATACATTTTACTAATATATTAAGTGTATTGACAATATTGTGTATGTGTCATTTACACATACATATGTGTTGATGCATGCTCAAAATTGTGTTACTGATAGAGACGCATGTTCAAAACAAGTTCGGAGGCGGACTACTGCTATAGACGGTAAGGAGTGATTAAAGATTTTCATGTAGCCAGTGACATATTCAGAGCAGTATTGTAGAAAGATGAATCTGGGGGCAGTTTTAAAGAGAGAATGGGAGGAAACAGTTGGCGATTGCAGTGATTCAAAGGGCTTAAAGTGTGGTAGCCACAGTGCAGCGGGAATGGAAAGGAGGGGACGTTTTGATGGTCTTGTTCTTTCCGTGATGACATTTTCCTTTAGCAGGAACATTGGCTGATCACTTTGGGGGCTGATCACATTTGATACTCTCAAATGTGTTATGGCCTGAAAACCTAAACTTAAATGAAAACAAGAATAAAAATTATGGTTAATTATTGGTCAAAAACAAGTTTAGGTAACCTCTTAACTAATTTTATACACAAAGAACATCTTGAAAAATGAAGATAAAACCCGTCCACTGCAATCCTAAAAATGACCACTTGAAAGAGTTCCCAGAAGCAGCTTAATGAGGGCCCCTGCATTATAAATAGCTTGTGCCCCATGTCTGCTGTTTGCTATTGAAAGTGGATCCCAGAAATTTCCTCATCTCAGTTGCATGTTGGAGCTGTATTACTTTCTGATAATCCCTGATTCAAGTATAAACACATTCGTTCTTCTCACACAGTACCATCTTCACAAGAAATAAAATTTAAAGAACCATATTGATGAATGTGAATTTGTAAGAGAATTTGTCTTGGTTCTTGTTCTTGATTACCATCCTTTTCTTAGATATTGTACTATGTGTTTAACTCCTCCCCATTGGATGTTTTTGCAGGGTAGAACTCTTAACAGAAATGTGTTCAGAGTTCAAATCTATCATTAGCCAGGCTTCTCAATTTCTCCTTGCAGATAAAAACACCCTAAATAATGATAGGGAAAAAGAAATAGTATGTTTAAAGATGCCAACTACATCAGACTTGTGATCTCTACGTGATACTAACATAATCTTGGAACTATACTGATGAAAAAGCCCTGCTATCAGACAATTTAAATAAGAAAAACAAATTCACATATTTTAACTCTAGTCAGGCATCAGAAATAGACTTAACTTTGTCTTAATCAAGTTAAAAAATACTGCAGATTGAGTGTGTGTGTGTGTGTGTAATCATTTTGGCTGAAAATTAATAGAATGTAGTATTGAAAAATAGATATAACATATTGAAGCATATCAAAACAAAGGAGATAGGAATAAAATTCCACAACAAACTGAGGGTTCTAGAGGGGAGGGGGTTGGGGGGATGGGTTAGCCTGGTGATGGGTATTAAAGAGGGCACATACTGAATGGAGCACTGGGTGTTATACGCAAACAATGGATCATGGAACACTACATCAAAAACTAATGATGTAATGTATGGTGATTAACATAACATAATAAAAAAAATTCCACATTAAGTGAATATTCTTACATACTGCTGGTGGGAATATAAATTGGTAACATGTCTTTAGAACATTAGTGACATGTTTCAAGAGCCTTAAAAATGTTTATACTATTTAGACTTGGTATTTCTTGTTTTAAGAACTTGTCCTAAGGATGTAAACCTTAAATATCCAATAAGAAGAAAATAGCTGAAACAATTAAGAATCATTTTCTTGAAGATTATTAATTATAGTAGATAAAGGCCATATATGCCATAATTTTGAGTGAAAAAAGTAGTATAAAACTATACATAAAATATTGCTTTTATATGTATGTATACACATACTTGCATACAAAATTTCTAAGGAAGTATAGCAGTATGCTTAGAGGTTGTTTTGTTTCCAATTTTTTATTGTTTTCCTTAGTTTTCAGTTTTGTTTTTTTTTTTTTAAGATTTTATTTATTTGAGAGGGAGAAAGAGAGAGAAAGCATGAGTGGGGGGAGAGGCAGAGGGAGAGGGACAAGCAGACTGCCTGGTGAGTGCAGAGCCCAACATGGGGCTCAATCCCAGGACCCTGAGATCATGACCTGAGCTGAAGTCAGATGCTTAACCAAGGTGCCCCAGTTTTCAGTTTTAAAAAGAATATATATTGTTTTTATAATCAGAAAAAATATCTAAGTAAAAAATTAGGGAGAACTGTTGGAGTTCAAAATACAAATACCTATAATTTAAAACAGCTGATGGAAAGATTTCTGTTGATCATAATGTATTTATTTAATGATTTGATCAACAAAAGCTGTTGTACTAAATTTTGACTAGACCCATGCTGCAAAAGTAAATGTAATAGCAGCTGAAGAAAATGTTGAATTTGAAGCACATCTAATTCTCTAGGCTACTGGAGTGGTTTCATCTGTGTTATTTGGGATTTGGTTTCACAAAAAAAGAGCATATCTTACCAACTTCCTGAAATCAGGAGGCACTAATATGGTCTAGATTAAATGAAAATGCAGGAGCTTTCATTTATACTTACATAAATGTATGTAGGCATTCATTCATTCATTCATTCAGTCAGTCAGTCAGTCAGTCAGTCAGTTAACAAACATTTATTCAGCACTTGTTAAATGTCAGGTCCTGGACCAGGGTAAGGAAAAAGAGAAATGAGTAAGTCTCAGGAAATTAATGGTCTGTGGGAAGAACAACATTTAAGTATGGTTGAAAATGAAAAGAGAGGTATATATGAAGTTCTAGAGGCACACTGAGAAAGGAGTAGCCAACTTTTGCCCTAGAGTTAGGGGAGCTTTCTCAGAGAAAGTAATATTAGAGATGGGCTTTGTTGAGTGAATAGGAGTTTGCCAGATGGAAAAAGTGAGGTGGCATTCTAGATAGGAAGAAGAGGATATACAAAGGACCAAAAATCTGAGCTAGCATGGCATGTTTTCAGGGATGGATAGGAAATGTGATGTGACTGGAGCTTAGGATGAGAGGCAGAAGTGGTGGATGAGAGTGGGAAACTGGTTAGGGCCAGAAATGGCCTCACACAACGGTAGTCACGGTGTTCCTGCTGCAGCAAAGATTAATGGTGATTTTCCTGTCTAATAGAATCCTAATCATTATAATGAGGTAGGACTCTTCCCTTTGAATTATGGAAATTATAACTGTTATGACCTGTTCCACAAACACAGGTTATAAATATGATCACATCTCTTTAACCTCCTTTACAGTTAATCATTCAAGCCTCCATAGTCCTTATTAGCAAGAAGTCTATTATCTCCCCTTGAGGTCCCTCCCACTGCTTCCAGATTGCCCATGAATCCTGGGACAGCACTCAGGCCGAATAGGTCAGTCCTCCCCCAGAAACCTGTAGCTAGATCCACCTGTGACTGCTCTTCCCTCTGGCCACTGCCTGGCACTATTTGTACCCCTGAGTCACAGTGGTGCTGATTTGGGGCGACAAGATGACAACTCTCTTCATTTACAATCCCATCCTCAGCTCTTATACCCGAAATCATAACCTCTGTGCCAGGGTAGCTGGATCTGGAGGAGCTTCCAGAGTTGGCCACATGCTAGGCTGAAATTAGCCCTTCCGCTAGAATCTTGGGTGACTGTGCTGAGCCCTGGTAATAGCCCAGACTCCTCCCTTCATCATGGTCACTTTATTCCAATTGTTTCTAAGACTTTCTCTGTCCCAGGACCTTAGTCATTGTCACCCTGACCCAACAGGTCTCTCATCCCCAGCCCCCAATCCAAGGAGGCAGGGATGAGGACCCGGGGGCTTTTCTCCTAGAAGGCTCTAGGCTCTTTTTACACACTGATTTGCCTCCTGCCCAATGTCCAGGTTGTTCCTCCAGATGAGTCAGAGGTAGCAGCTTATAAGATGGAGTATAAAAACCAATTTATTTTTGGGGTGTTGAGTTTGATAAATTCTTTATAGATTTTAGATACTAGCCCTTTACCTGATAAGACATTTGCAACTATCTTCTCCCATTCTGTAGGTTGCCTTTTAGTTCTGTTGACTGTTTCCTTTGCTGTGCAAAAGCTTTTTATCTTGATGAAGTCCCAACACCTCACTTTTGCTTTTGTTTCCCTTGCCTTTGGAGACATGTCTAGCAAGAAGTTGCTCCAGCTGAGGTCGAAGAGGTTGCTGCCTGTGTTCTCCTCTAGGATTTTGATGGATTCCTGCCTCACATTTAGGTCTTTCATCCATTTTTGAGTTTATCTTTGTGTGTAGTGTAAGAAAATGGTCCAGTTTAATTCTTCTACATGTGGCTGTCCAATTTTCTCAACACCATTTGTTGAAGAGACCGTCTTTTTTTCCATTGGGTACTCTTTCCTGCTTTGTTGAAGATAAGTTGACTATAGACTTGAGGGTCCATTTCTGGGTTCCCTATTCTGTTCCATTGATCTATGTGTCTGTTTTTGTGCCAGTACCATATTGTCTTGATGATTACAGCCTTGTAATAGAGCTTGAAGTCCAGAATTGTGATGTCTCTAGCTTTGGTTTTCTTTGTCAACATTCCTTTGGCTATTTGGGGTCTTTTTTGGCTCCCCACAAATTTTAGGATTGTTTGTTCCAGCTCTGTGAAAAATGCTGATGGTATTTTGATAGGGATTGCATTGAAGGTGTAGATTGCTCTAGGTAGCATAGATATTTTAACAATATTTGTTTTTCCAATCCCTGAGCACAGAACGTTTTTCCATTTCTTTGTGTCTTCCTCAATTTCTTTCATAAGTGTTCTATAGTTTTCAGAGTATAGAACTTTTACCTCTTTGGTTAAGTTTATTCCTAGATATCTTATGGTTTTTGGTGTATTTGTAAATGGGGGGATGGGGTAATTGGTGCTGGGCATTAAGGAGGGCACTTGAAATAATGAGCACTGGGTGTTATATGCAACTGATGAATCACTAAATTCTACCTCTGAAACTAATAATACAGTATATGCTAATTAAATTGAATTTAAATAAATTTTTTTTAAAAAACCCAATTTATTGTCCTGTCCCAGTGTCCCCCAAAAGTGCCTAATTGCTTTATATTTACATAACTAAGATACCAAGCAATACTTCCAAGAACAAAAGATCCTCAAAGTGACTTTCTGTTCCTGCCTTATTATAAAAAGAAGTAATTACAATTTATTTCACTAAAATAATTAATCTGTGTCCAACCATGCCTCCTATTTTATTTATTTTTATTTTTTTATGCCTCCTATTTTAAAAAAACGATACTGTGCTTATATACCATATGACAAATTATGTAACTTGTCCAAGTTAGAAATAGGTCTTGACCCCCAAATCCATGTGTTCAACCACTACACTTACTTACTGCCCATTCTCATTCAATTTAGATGCTAATATTTCATTATTTTATCTATACCTCAAATATTACATTAATCAGGTTTATTGCAGGAATAGAAATCTCTAAGTATAGGCATTCTTCTGCGCTATTGATAAATGAGAGCTGGGCAACAAATGTATTTATGAACTAGTGCATTTATATGGAAAACGAGTATACAGTATTTACTGCAAGAGAAAGTTGTATTTTCTCTGCAAAGTTAGGTCACAGAAGGGAGAACAGGACTCACACATAATTCTGGAGGGATTGAAACTGAACAGTAAATGAGCATTTGGGTCAATACACATTGTTAACAAATAGCATTCGCTAGCATTCATGATTTGGGAAAGCTATCTCCAAGGCTGGATTAATGTGAGTTTATTTTGCTTTGCCCCCTCGGTGCAAGTGTGGGACAATCAACTGACCTTTTCAGTTTATCAGTTTAATGAAAGTCACCTCTCAGCCTTCTCATCTTTAAGTTTGATAATAATGAAAAATAAAGCCCAACCAGATTGTTTTGACCTTTTCTCCTAGGCACTGTTTTCCCATTAGCATTATTACTTTCCTCAGTAAAATGGAAGTGAAATGCATGTGTATCATATTTCATAAACAAGACAAAATTCTGACACATTATCAGCAGTTTATGTTTTTTAAAGAGGAAAATCATATGCTGTAAAATGTGTGCTGCACTATCTGGAGTTCTTAATAGAAATTCCAGAAGGTCGAGAGATCTCTGCAAAGTTACTATACATCCATAGGGGAACTAATTGCCTGTCTTCTGACAAAACCCCAATGAGACCTGACTCCTGGACAGCTGAGCCCAGAGTCCTGCCACTCACCTCCATTTCTGAGACTTTCTTTCTCGTGCTCGCTGGGGGCCAGTGCTGGGTAGCTCAAGCCAGAGCCAGGGTTGTGAGTCAGGATCACTACTGAGCTCTTCGTTTACCCCAGTTCTCCTACAAAATGAAATCCCTGTGTTTGGCCTCCTATCACTGTATTGTGTTGCTCTTGGTGATTTTGCTTTATTATTATTGTTGCTATTTATACTTAGAATTCTTTCTTAGCTTTTAAATCTAGTTTGGATTTGAGATCCACAATAAATTATATTATTTAAAGATGAAAAATATAGATATTCTTACATCAGCTTGGTTCAGTTTTCAGACTTATCCAGCTCTTTGACTTTATTCAGAAACTAACAATTCTGATTGGCCTTCACTTTTTAAAAAGTGAGGAACCTGTTCCAGTTTACTTGGATTTGGATATGCTCTATGTTGGGATGAGGAAGCAGTCCTTACTGAAAGAGGTGGTATGCGTTTTTCTACAAAGTTAGATGAAATTTGTACTTTTCCCTTGGCCGAGTACACATTCTGAATAAACAAAGATATTCTCCGGTTCCTAAGGATAAGGAATGAGGACTATGCCTCTCTCCTGGCTTTCCCACAAGATCTCCCTGGTGATTACTGGCACAGACTGAGAAGTTGTGTGGGATGATATAGAAAGAAGCTAACTAACAATTCTTGAAAACCTACTATGTGCCTACTGTGCTTAATATATATTTGCCTCGTCTCATTTAATTTTCTTGACAATCCCATAAGGTGGGGCGCCTGGTGGCTCAGTGGGTTAAGCATCTGCCTTCTGTTCAGGTCATGATCCCGGGGTCCTGGGATCAAGCCCCACGTCCTGCTCCCTGCTCAACAGGGAGTCTGCTTCTCCCTCTCCTTCTGCGCCCCCCCCCCACTCGCCCTCTCTCTCTCAAATAAATAGTAAAATAAAGTCTTTAAAAAAAATCCACAATCCCATGAGCCAATGACCATTTTCTTTATTGTAGAGATGAAGAAATTGAGGTCCCGAGAGATTAGGTAACTAGCCTGACATCACAGAACCAAAAGTAGCAGAGCAGAGCAGCAAACAACACTTCCTCAAATTCATGGCCGGCATCTTTCTGTGCCCCACACTGCCCATCTACAGACTCGGGTGGCTTGGGGCCCCTGAACTCCTCACTAGGACGAGGGTCTAGTCTTTGAATAAAGTCCCATGCATTTGTCTTAGGTTTAGAGACAACCAGAATATCAGAGCAGAGACTTCAGAGATCAGGCAAGCATTTGCTTAACCACTGCTTTCCTAACCTCTTCTTTCTGGCCCTTCACCTTGAACGTGGGGGAGGCACTCGTGTTCCGTGCTGATAGGGACTGAGCTTCTTTCTCAAGGCCTTGAAAGAGGCTCCATTTGTCTTTTTAGAGACAGCTGTGCACCAACAGCTATGCTGTTGTTGTTTGGAGGCCTTAGCATTCCTCATTTCAAACTGATTACTTCTTTATTATCTTAATATAACATCATTGACCATCTGGCTGATCTGAAATATGAAGGAGACTCATCCTGGACAGTAATGATTTACAGGTGGAGCACCAAATCTATAGGGATATTCAGGGCGTTTGCTTTTAAAAAATGATTATTTTGGGGGGGCACGCCTGGGTGGCTCAGTCGTTAAGCATCTGCCTTCGCCTCAGGTCATGATCCCAGGGTCCTGGGTTCGAGCCCCGCATCGGGCTCCCTGCTCAGCAGGAAGCCTGCTTCTCCCTCTCCCACTCCCCCTGCTTGTGTTCCCTCTCTCGCTGTGTCTCTCTCTGTCAAAAAATAAATAAAATCTTTAAAAAAAAAATGATTATTTTTTTCTAACCTGTGCTAACTATGCCTTTATCCTTATTGAGAGAATTCCATCATTTTAATAATTTGGTACTGTTTTGCTGGTAAGTTCAGAGATAATGTAAAAAGGAAGTGTATTTTTTTCCTTTTTATGGATTAAAAAAAGTTCAGAATTTTCATTTGCACTTTATCCTTTCTTATTGTTTCTATGTTGCAAGCAAAATGTCATTTGATTTAAATCGGCATTCAGCACATTTCTTTGAGAGAGGGAGCACATATTGTGATTTTTGGATATACTGAGTAGACTTCTTCCCACAACAAGTTTGTGCTTTGAATGTGAGCAGCTAGTTTGACTCTGGAGCGAGCAGTGGGCACTTCAGGATTCTTTGTCAGCAGGCACCAAAATGCTTATGAAAGAACTTTATGTCTGAGTGTTTAGATACCCCTTCTCTCTAGGGGTACAATTGTATGCTCTGGGCCTAGATATCCATTATGTAGTTTCATAGTTTATTTATTAAATGTCTGTCACATGCCAAGCACAGAATTGTCTTCTATACATTATCACATCTCATTAATCCTCACAACGATCCCATGAAATAGTTATGGAATACATATATAATATTCTCTCTTCTTTTCAGATAAGGAGGCTGAATTTCAGATAGATCAGTTTCCCAGTGGTTACACAGCTAGTGCCTAATGATTGCAGGGCTTGCCAGCTGTCTGCCTTTATTTATTTATTTATTTATTTGAGAGAGAGCGCGAGAGCACAAGCAGGGGGATGAGGCAGAGGGAGAAGGAGAAGAAGGCTCCCCGCTGAGCAGGGAACCCGATGTGGGGCTCGATCCCAGGACTCTGGGATCATGACCTGAGCCAAAGGCAGACGCTTAACGACTGAGCCACCCAGGTGCCCCTGTCTGCCTTTTTCATCTGTAACAGCTTGCCTAGGAGTGAACTAGCTGGAGTTTTAGGAGATAAAGCTGGGAAAGTGATGGAGGGCTTTGAACTTTATTCTAAGTGACATACCAAGCTTTGGGTTCATTTATTCATTCAGTACCTATTTAATGGACACCTAATGTGTGCCAAACAGGCTGGGCACTAGGGGCATCATAGGGAACCAAGAAAGATAAACCCCTGCCTTCTGGGAGCTTACATTCTGGCTATGGGAGGTTTTGAACAGAGAAATGACACGATCCAGTTTCACTCTTACAAGGTTCCTCTGGCTGCAGGGGTGAGAGACTGCTGCAGAGGGAGCAGGTAGGGGGTGACGGCAGCCCGGACAAAAGACAGTGGGGTTTGTACCCCAGTGCTAGCACAGCTGAGAAGCTGGCTTCTAGATGGACTTAGGAGAAAGCATCAAGGGGATTTTCTGAGCAATTCGATACCAAAATTTCTCACCCAGGCTTTAATGAGAACTCAGGTCCGCCTACATCCTAAACCTGTGCTCAGACATAGTCACTCAAAAATGGTTCTAGATGTGCCAGATCTGCCAACAACTTTAATAACTTCCAAGCTACAAATTTGTATTTCCCAAGTGAACAAAATCGTCACCAAGCTGTTTGTGAAGTAATAAGGTAAGTAAAATGTCATCTGCATTGCATTTGTTTTCATTGACCTTAAGTGAATAACCTTGTATTTCCAAATAGTAGAAGAAATGACCATGGGTAGCCATAAACATCGCCTCTGCTTGGCAGCCATGACGTCACCGAGGATAGCATGGGCAGCTAGCTATCCTTGTGGACTGAGACTAAGTAGCAATCCCCTACACACCTTATCTGGAAGTAGAGCCAAATGATTGGGTTTCAGTTATCATTGGAAGATTCCCTGATCTGACTAGAGTCCTGCCAACTGCATCTTCTATATGCAATCTAACATTCCACTGACCTTGGCCATCCACTGGGTTCTGCTGGGCAGGTTGTCAGTTCAGGATATGATTAGAGGCTCTCACTTCCTGGCCTGTAGGCAGCATTTGCATAACCCCTTTCTCCATTAACCTGCCCTGGAGATCAGCCCTGAGGGTACTTCTTTGCTGTGTCAGCCACACTCTGAATCAGGCAGCAGCCTCATCAGCAAGAGGTGAATATGCATGCCTCTGATGTCCTCCTGCCTCCAGAATGCAGATGAGGGGCCTCGCCATTTCCTAAAAAATTTAAAATCATCTGAAGGATCACTTATTTTATTATTTTTTCCCAGGGCTGCGACCAAAGAGGACTCTGCGTTTGGTGCTCTGGACTGCAGAGGAACAAGGTGGAATTGGTGGCTTCCAGTATTACCAGTTACACAAGGTAAGAAAGTAGCCATGGGTCTCTGGGCATTTGCATGTGTAATTAAGGTGAATAACCCAAAAGCAACCTTGCTTCCTTCTTTTGTCCTGAAGACTCTCAACAATACTTTTTGGTAGGCTGACCCCAGCCAACACCCCTTGCAGAAGCCTTCTTCATCAGGTCCCATAGCAGAGAATGCACTGGTGAACTAGGGGGTAGAGCTGAGGGCATCTCTATTTCTACATCAGTGTGTGACCTGAGAAAAATCCCAGCTGCCATGCCATTTTCTTAAAGTCTCTCTGGTTCTGCTATACTCTTACATGCCAGAGAAATAGTAATAGGTAAGCATTCCCTCTGCCCCCGGAGCCCTCTCCCATACTTTAATGCCCTAAGTCGTCCTGGAAGCACTATGGTAATTGAGAACCAAGTCCTGGGGCCTTGCGTCAGCAGGAGCCCTGATAATGGCAGTAGGAATGACGGCAGCTCAGACCTGGCCATGTGGAGGACGGCTTGGGTTGAGACTGACTTTAGTAAGACAAAAGTGAAGCTTGAGGCAAGAAGGTGATAGCAGAAGATCATGATTAGAAATACAAGACCACGTTTAAGACTGGGGACAGGGAGACTAATGTCGACAACCACCTTTGAGAGAGGGCAAAGTGTACAAGCTCAGAGATACTCTGGAGCAAATCAAATGTTAGTTCAAAGAGAAATTCCCAAATCAAGGCATATGCTGCTGAGCAGTGATGGTTGGGCGGAGGAGCAGGGTCTGGCCTGCTGCTGCGGGATTGTTTGTCCTGCATTTCAGATTAGAAGGAACAGATCTGCAGGCTTCCATTATCAAAATCAGAGAGGTTTGTTTTTTTTCAATTGTGTTTGTATCCTTTTGGATCATTTACAGAGTCGGTCTCTATGACCCTATTTCAGTTAGTTAGAGCTTAAGAGTAATGAGCTCAGGGGCATGAATTTGACCACTGAGCATAGTTATGTACTGTACAAAGGAAAACCATACTTTATGCTCAACTCTTCTACCTCTTCAGTTCTTTTGGCCTCAAGTGATCCTGGGGAATAAGACTATTCCAGATAAGTGTCCTGTGGTTGGTGGGTCAGTAGCATCAGCTCCTATATGTTGCGGTGGACTAGAACATCAGAGGAGATCTATTCTAGATTCAGCAACCTTCATTTAATATTTCTGACCACCTATTATGCTTCATATTAGGCTCTAGGTTTAGTGTCATTTAACGATTCACCCTAACCTTACCAAGACTCCAATCTAAAGGACACCAACCACTGAACTTCAATTATACTATAATGTGTGAAGTGTTCTGATAAAGTATTGACGGCAGAGACAGGAAGCTCACCTAACCTGGCCTGGGAGAACAGTCAGGATAGGCTACATGGAAGAAATGATGCCGAAGCAGAGACTTGAGGACTGAATAGAAGTAAGCTAAGGAAAAGGAGTTGTCGGGGAATTGGGTAGCGGGAACTGTACCTGCAAAGGCCGGAGATAAAGTGAGCACAGCACCCTGAGGAGACTGAAGGGGTTCAGAGTGGCTGGTGCACTGAACACAAGCTGCAGAGCGTAGGAGGTCAACAAGAGCCTGAACAAGAAGAATATATACATCATGTTTAGAAGTTCGCACTTTATCTTGAGGCAGCAAAAGTAACTGAATTATTTTTAAGGAGGAACTTTTAGATTCTATACATCTTGGACTCTATAAAAAACAGAATACCTGAGAACTGTTTTGAAGCACATTTATTCTCAATAATATACTCTACTCCAAGGGAAAAAAAAAAATGGATTTAAACTGCAGTGGATCTGGCTTGAACTTTCCTCAACCACTGCAATTCCTTAGATCTGAAAAAAGGTTTATTCCTCTGTAAGGTTTTGAGTTTCACTGTGGCCTACCAAAATACATGAAATACGTGAAATCAGAAATGACTTGATTCTAAGATTTTAGGAGGTTGGCAGAGAAATATATATATACGTTTTTTTCCAGAGGATGTGCAATCACATTAACAGAACTGGTTTATCTTGACAATATCCATGTTGCCGCTATACAAGAATCTATACATTGGTAGCTGGTCTGCTTTGCATTTTCAGGAATGGAAAGAGATTCCAGAAAAGGAAGTATAGGCTTTTTACTTTTAGATAGTTCTTTATCTCACCTTTAAAAAAACATTCTGCATGTTTTATACGAGACAGCCGATCTCAAAAGACTTACTCTGTATTCTCATGTTTCACATACTGGATGAAGCATTGTCAAGAGCATCACCACTTCTGGGGTGGCTGAGTTTACCTTTAAGTACATATAATAAGCAAGGACCAAGCCAGGGAGGACAAATAAGATTGTCTTTAAACTTCTCTATAGCACTTTTTAATGCCAAAAAATAGCAAACAATGTCCAGTTCACTCCAGCCGCAACAAATTGATCCTCTAACTAAGGTTGTGATAGCTGCTGAAATGAATAAGCCCTACAATTCCAGTGGTTCAGCATAATAGAGAGTTATTTCTTGCTCATTTACCATCCAGCCTCCAGGAGGGCTTGCTCCACATAGTCATTCAGGGGTCCAGGCTGATAGACTTTTCAGCAACATGGCTCCCAATGTTGCCTTGAGCATCAATATCCAGCTGGCAGCCAGAGGGAGAGTGGAAAGGTTTTATGAGACAGTTCTGGAAATGGATGTGGAAAGGCAAAGAGAGAGTTTATGTTTGCTTAACTGAAGTCTGAAAGGATCTTTATCGTCCACTAACCATGGTTACCTCTAAAAGAAAACTAGGACTAGGTGGATATAATAAGTTATATAACTGTATTGTTTTAATTCTTGTGAAGTAAAAATAATGAAAGAAAACAATTAAATAGAAGAACAGGGGCATCAGGAAACATTTGCTTGATGGAAGTTTCTATTTCATATTAAAGGCAATGCCATATCTTATAAACCACAAATGGCAGACAAGGGAATATATCCTTCCTCCTCCCGCAAGTATACCTGCCAAAACACTTGAAGTACAAGCATAGAATGGTACCACATCTGAACTTTCCAAGCCTTTGTGTTTTGCCTTCTCCCTTCAAATAAGAAACTAAATACACCACTGGCTATCAGGAGAACTGGTTCTGACCTTTGTTCTGCCACTAAGTAAATATGAGGTCCTCTGGCCTCTCAGACACAGAGTTTTCCTCAACTCAACTTATTAAAGTTTATCTTCCCCTCCCAACCCTCATGATGTAGAGAGAATCTCATATAATAATTATGCTTTGCTCTATTGAGAACAAAGTTGTAATATTATTTACAATTAAAATGTACAATTAAGCATGCCATTCTAAGATCTAGTATTATTATCTGTGAGGGAAAAAAGGCAATATTATCTTCAGCAGTACAACTATAGATCAGTAAACTATTATTAAAAATTTACCCTACAACAGACACTCCAGCCTGAAAGAAGTACAGTCATCATCTCTGTCACACTTGCCCCTCCTTCTCTATTGTTTCTATTAATGACAGCCTCATCCTCCCTCCCACCAGCTATCACAATGTCACTGGAACTTTTCCTTCCTTCCTCTTCCTTGTGACCCACATCTAATAAATGGTAAAGCTCCATTGATTCTGTATTCTGTCACTCTTGGTGAACCCTTCATTTCTATGTCCCCTGTCTTTTCTGTAGTTCAGGCTTTCCATTATACCTACCATATCAAGTCAGTCTTCCAGAAGCCCAGCTCAATTCAAATAAACCCTCTGCCTCCAAACCTTCAGTTGTTCCCCAGTGCTAAAAGAATCTAGCCCAAGCTGCTTAGCTTCTTGGTCCTTGTGGTTCTCCATGCCCTGGTTTCCCACCATCCTCCTCCATCATCCTCTAGTCTGACAAAAATGAGCAGTTCCTTATGTATCCCACACTGGCCTTTCTTCATATCATTAATCATACCATTCCTCTGCCTTGAATTCTCCTCTTTCCATCTCCTGCATGTTCTACAAGGATGAATTGAAATGCCCTCTTTCCCATAGAACATTCTCTAACTCTCCAACCCCTATTTCTGTCCTTGAAATAAATACAACACCTTATCTAGACATTTCTAAGGATGTGAAATAGTTTCTAATCTACAGGAAAGAAGGGAGGAAGGGAGGAAAGAAAGGGTGCAAGAGGGAAAAATGGAAGAAAGGGAAGATAAAATAAAAGAAGTCACAGTCTTTGGCCATAAGGATCTTACATTCTGCTTAAATACTAACTTTAAACTGACACATAAGAAATTTAGTATAACAAACAATATATAATGGGGTGCTAAATTATTTACTAAAAGTATCTTACTTTTACAAAGGACTCTATCACTGACAGGGTGCAGAGTACTGTAAAGGCTTAGCATAGCAGATGCAAAGGAGTTAAGAAGAGGGAGAAATGGCTAGGACATGTTGATCATGAGGAAGGCTCAGGACCTAATCCTTGAGGAATACGTGGGTTTGAGTGAGTAATCAGGGAGAGAGAAAAGGGAAGGCTACTCTCCTTTATATTGATGATGACTGAGACCTGAGGCATGCCTTTGGCTCTGGTGTAGATGCTATCAAAGAGGAGCGGAACTTTTATTTGGGGAGAACCTATTTTGGTGATTGTAAAAATAAGGGATTTGAACTTTCAAAATAATATTCCTAGCATTTTTATGGTACAGTTATGGTTATTAGTGATCTATATCAGTAAGGGACTAATAATCTGTGGCCCTCAGGCCAAATCCAGCCTGCCACCTGTTTATGTACAGACCTCAGGCTAAGACTGTTTTTTACATCATTAGCTGACTGTGCAACAGAGACTATGTGCCTGCAAAACCTAAAATATTAAACATCTGACCCTTTACAAAAAAGTCTGATGACCCTTAATCTATATGACAAAAAGCATAAAATATTTTCATGCTGTTATTTCCGTATAACAATTTCTTTATGGCTTTTTATGACTTAAGTGATAATTTTATTAATTTTGCTTGGAGCCAATTAAATATTCTCCAGGAAGATATTATCATAATACCATAAATGTACATATACTATCCTTTGTTATATGCATTCTTATTAGGTATTTCTTTAATAGTAAAGTTGGCTATACTTACATGGCATCATATGGATAAAAACAGGATGCAGAAAATTACTATTCCTTCTTTTTGTTACTCTGAATGTATTCCTTCTTCCTCTCCACGTGATCTTTTCAACAGTGGAAGTTCTATAAAGGCTATTTTAATGGACACATGTTGCTAAACTTTTGTGGGAATAAAATTAAAATTAACTATCCTTTTCTTAGTAAATACATCTTCATTTACAATTTACTTTTATTAATATAGTCATAGAAAAATATAAAATAAAGTGATTTAAAATTATAGGAGGAAACTTATTGCCAAGCTAATTTTCAAAATTTTATTCAGATTAATAGTTATCTTTACTTCATAATTATGCTTTTTAATGAAATATTAGCCAAATTATTATAATAATTGCTAGCCTTACTAAATTGTTGTGAAATATGTCAGGCTATTTGTGGTTTGTGTATACATTTTGAAACTCATATGCAACTCTATTATAATAAGTCTGAAACACTCTTCAAGAAACAAACTTTGGCACAAAAAGGTCTATAAGCGTTTTGGAGTCAGTAACTAGGTAAAATAATTCAACCAGAAAATGAATTTTTTATTATATTTTGGAGTCATCTAGAATAGAAATAATCCTGAGGGTTCGTCCAGCATGCCTATATTGTTATAGGCATAACAGAAAGTCATATGGCAGAAAGTCCTATAAAGGATGTATACATATTTTTCTCTTTAAAAAAAATGCTACTTCACATATTTTGATAAGTTGTAAAATGTTCTCTTCCAGATCTAAAGTTCTTTGCACTTTCTTTGTTCACATTGGCACAGGGACTTGAGAATTATTTATGTGTATATTGCTTGTGCTTTATGTAATTGATTTTTGGAAGTAACACGTTTTTCATGCTAACAGTGTTTTTCTGAGGTATAATAAGCATTCGGTAATAAAATGCACAGATCTTAAGTATATAGCTCAATATATTTGGCAAATGTGTACCCCTGTGTAATCATCACACAGATCAAGATATAGAACATTCCAGTTACCCTAGGAAACTTCCCTTTCAGATCAACCTCTGACTCCACCAAAGGTAACTATTAACGCTGACTTTTATCACCACAGATTGGTTGTGCCTGTTCTTGAATTTCATATAAATGAAATCATACAGTATGTACTCTTGAGTCTGGCTTCTTGCACTAAACAGTATGATATTGCGATCCATCCATGTTGGTACATTCATAGTAGTTCGTCCCTTTCTATCACAGAGAGTTTTCTATGGTATCAATAGTCCACAGCATCTTTATCCGTTCTCCTGTTGATGGCCATTTGGGTTGTTTCTAGTTTTGGGTATTATAAATAAGGCTCCTGTGAACACTTTTGTGCAAATTTTTTGGTGGACATATGCATTTCGTTTCTTTTCTAGAAGTAGAATTGCTGTGTCACATGATAGTTGTGTGTCTAACTAGATGCAGCCGAAGAGGTGGGAGGCTGTACTATTCTACATCCTCGCCAGCAATCTTTGAGAGTCCTCGTTGTTCCCCATCCCCCCCAATACATTATATTGTTAGACTTTTTTTCTGGCCATGCTTGTGGGAGTAATATTTTTATGTTTTTCAAGGTACAGTTCTGAAGAGTCCCAAGGAAAGTCCTGCCTCCACTTCTAATGGTCAGTGTGCTCTCACTCTTGCCTGCTTTCTTGCCTTTAAGATTGTCACCTGCATTCTGTGTTCTGCCTTATGATTTAAAGGAGGCCCAAGGCCTTTTTATCCTGCATGAGGTTTGTGGGGCTGTTAATGGTTGGAGTGACCTTACTTCATTTCGGAGAAACCCCTTGGAAGAGCAGGCCATAGAAGTGCCATCCTGTTCAAAGCTAAAGCTGACTCCCAGGAGCACAGATTTCACATGGAGGCAGGGGGCTTTTGGGACTCAATGGAGGCAAAAGGGGGCCTGAGGCAAGAATGATCCCTAAAAAGTTGAGGGAGGGAAATTTCTCTAATGCCCAGAGCATAGGTTATTCTACAAAAGGGGGGAGAAAGATGGCATAGGATGCCTTTGTGTTATTCTTTATTGATGAAATTATTATTTGTTAAAAATATGAACTTCTTTATTGGTTGAATTCAGCTTGCATTCACTAAGAAGGAAATGTCACCACCTATAGAAGGATATTATTGTGCTCTAGTAATTTTTAAGAGTTCACTTGTAAGAGTGGAATTTAACTTTGGAATTAGAAAATATTATAGATGATTTTATTTAATTTTCAAATCAGTGAATAAAATGAGTGTTGTCCAGATGCCATTCGCCTAATCTGCTTTTCATGAGAACCATGTTACTTTCTTCTCTACTCTTGGAAGGAGAGCATAATGTCATTTCTCATGTCCCAAAATGTACAAAAGAGGAAAAAACATCCTAGAAGAGTTTCAACTATTTTGCTGACATTTTTTAATCTTTCTCATTTTAAGCAAAAATATCTGTCATAATTATAATGAGTAAGGTAATCTAGCTTTGAAAAAGCCTCATTACACAAAGTAATCAAATAAAATAGATTGATATGTTCTGTTCTGGCATAAAAATATTTTAACCTTTTCCTGATTTATTGCACAAACTACTGGCAATTGAATTACAGGGATTATGAACACTGCTGTGTTCTGGTAATCATTAATTAGGGCAATATTTTAAATAGGCTTTATTAAATGAGGGATGAGATATATGATCATTCTAAATGCATCCGTTTACCCTAACTCTCGCCAACTCTAAAGCAGAAAAAGTTGAAATGAATGTGTGTAATGTTTTGTCGGAATTTCTTGTGTTGTCATGCTGAGGAACAAAATGTCCTCTTATGTAAAAATACAAAAATCCTAGCTTCTTTTAGTAGTGGAGTTCTTGCCAGGCTCCCAACCCTCATTAGGTTCATGTTTCATTCTAAAATAAAGGGATATGGTAGAAATGCTTATGGGACTTCTTTATGTTATCTGTGCAAATGGGTTTACTTAGACATTCTTATTGCACTGGCCCTATTGCCTCTCTGTAAAGGGATAGCTAGGGTGCTGCTGCCAGAGTGGGAACAGTTTTGTGCTCATCTGCAGCTCTGGTTATAAAAATAATAGACCTGATATACCCATTCAGCATAATTGTGTCTGGACCGTGTCTCCAGTGTGGCCTTTCTTCCATCGTTAATGTCCCGTGCAGTATAGATGTGCTAATCAGAGGTTATTGTCTCAATCGTTACTGCTGGGTTTTTATGCATCCTGTGTTTTTCTTTCAGCGCCTAGATATTTGCATTAGTTGGTCAAGCACATCCCAAAATTGGTTTAAATTTCATTTATCCCAGTGCATTGTTGGTCTGGAGCCCCTTGTAGTTCCAACATTCACACAATTTCTACAGCACACCTGGGAGCTCTTTGGCATCTTATTAGAATTTATGAATTAGTTTTCTTTTTTTTCTTTTTCTTTTCTTTTCTTTTTTTTTTTTTTAGTAAAGGGAAAGGGCTGTCTTTTGTATTTGTTTGCGTTCTCCTAGGTAGAATTCCCTTATGACTGTGGGGCTTCAGAGTCCTCTGTATGTATGGTATTTATGTAGAGACACATGTCAGCCTGGGCAGAAGTATCAAAATATTCCCTTTGATATTAGGGAATTGCATTATGTCACCTTGTGAATGAACGTGAGTAGGCTTTGACTCCCCTCTTTCCTTTATCTCTTTAGAAAGGATCCTTCTTGGCTGGTTTTTGTTATTTTTTTCCATATGGGACAAAAGGAATAGTCTAAAGTAAAAAGACTGGCTGTGACAACTAGAATGGTATCTTTCCATAATCATTGGATGGCAGGACTTTGCCTACAGTCACGGGGCAGTATTTATCCCGTAATGCCTTATGGTTTCAGATCACAGTGAGGTTTGGTTTGAGCGTTGGTTGGAGCTCTATACGTGTAAATAATGGTATCCTTTTCCTGACTGCTCTGCTACCATCCGAAACCCAAATAACGCAACTACACTTTTAATGTTTGTTCTGGGAACATTGTGCCCAAACACTGAGGTCTATTGTGACTTATCGTGGCTGGCATCTTATCTCACTTATTCTGCATTCCTGAAAGCATGAAGAAGGACTTCAGTTTGCATCCAGCCTCTTTTACCAGCTTACTAGAGGTTGCCAACTAGGCACAAATAGTTTCTGCCTCAGTGCCTTCCTATTGCCAACTGGGTCGTGATCTGACCCAGAAGGACCCACAGCATATTTGGTGCATGAGCTTTCTAAGGAAATCAGCTTGGCACACCAGGACACACAAATCTGAACTGAAGTGTCATGCCTTAGGCTCACAAGTGACCTACATGGGTCAGAGCCTTTGGAACTAAATTGTCCCATCACGTGTGCTTGGGACTTACTAAGTTACAGAGTCAGCAAACCACTTTTGAGTCACCAGCACTATTTTAACTTGCCCGGGACTGTCTTCTTCCCTTCGTCTTCTAAACCAAGGTTGGCAAGTTTTTCCTTAAAGGCCCAAATAGTAAATATTTTAGGTTTTCAAGCCATATGGCCTCTCTACTTAACTATGATCTTGTAGTGCAAAAGCTGTCATGGACAGTACTAGACAAGTGAGCGTGGCTATTTCAATCAAACCTGAAATTTAAAAAACACCACCAGTAAGCAGCAGGTCAGATTTGGCATGCTGGTTACATTTCTGACTCCTGTTTTAAACCCTTATGGGGAAGAAGTTTAGGAAACTTCCTTCTGAAACCTTTGCCACCAATCTCACAGTCTTACCTTTTGGTGGAAGGGCTCTATAGCACATAATGGAATTCTCACATTGAGGGTGTCTTGTAGCTAACATTTAGTTGTGTCTTGGTGGGCTTTAATAGGACTCTTTGTAAGCTTAGCCCTCAAGAGGTGACAGTTGCTTCCCCTTAGGTATTTTGCTAACGGAACACACCATCACCAGGTCAGTCTATTGCCTCAGGGATAGCCAGCCAAGAAGCCACACAACAGGATAGTAACCTGGTTGGAAGAAGGAGTTAGCATACTTTCCCAATATTTCTTTCTTTCTTTCTTTTATGTTTAGAAACTTCTATCTTTCTTTCTTTCTTTTTCTTTCTTTCTTTCTTTCTTTCTTTCTTTCTTTCTTTCTTTCTTTCTTT